>NC_133522.1:35962500-36562500 GCF_049354715.1 Callithrix jacchus | reverse complement strand
TTAAATGTTATGTGAATGAAACACAACTTTATATAGCATTGCAACTTTAAGGAGTAATAGACCTCAGACATGTCTTAGAAACTGAAAAGATAGAAAGAACGCACTTCATTTGATGTGAAGAAAAATAAGGGACCAAGGAAATAAACTGAATTGGGAGCCACACCTCAGATGATGTAATCAGAGGGCTGCCTGATGCCTTGAAGCCTGCCCTGGAGTTTCCTGGAGAATTAAGTCATGGTTGACTTTGCAAAGTCCATCGACTTTACTCATTATGAGCATAATAGGTTTTGTGGAAGGCAAGCTCAGTAGGAAAATTAAATTAAAATGTTAAGCTTCCTTATTTGAGTCTCTTCTAATTAAGAAAATAGTTTAATTGGATTTCTATAGTACAACAGTCTTGAATAAACTCGAAGTAAATTGGTGTGTTTTGCCACATCTACCACTGAGGGACTATCAGAGCAGCTCTGCAGGTGTTAGTTCACATGCAGAGGAACTTAGACAACCTTCAAGCATACTCACAAATCTTGACACTATGGACTACTATGGAGGCCTGGGCTTGGACAAGAAAGCCTGGACTCTGATACTTTCTGTAGTGTGGGAGCATCTGAGGCTTGGGAAATGGCTGTGGCTCTAGCAATGGAGGCCTTGGATATGTTCTGGCTTCAGAAGATGTGGATTTGATTTCTACTGACAAATCTATTCATGTTTCTTGACCCTAGAAACAGAAAACTGAATTTCTAGATCCTTTAATCTAGGGTGTTTTCTAATAAGTTCTTTTTAGATTCTATGTAAGCCTTCATAACCCTAATGGAAAATTCCACAAGAACTAGGAGTGGTAACAGCTGCAGTGGCAACAGAGTGAATAGCACGACTGTGGATCCTATAGTTGAAACTGATATTTTTCTCAGAATCCTTAAATTATTAATATATAGTTATTGATTGCATCTCTGTAGTGATTTTTTATTAAAGCTTTTCATGATATCACAAGTTCTCCCCTATCCCCAGTGGTGTAAACTAAAGAACATTTGCAATAGGAAAAATAAATTTCCAATCTGGAGTGGGATTTTTTTTTTCCTGTTACTTCCTTGGCCATCAATCTGTCAAGAGATTGAAGCGAGGTACTCCAAGGAATATTTGGACCTTGCTTATTTAATAGGACTTATTTTTTTTTAAAGTTACAGATTAATAGTGTTAAACATGTCATGTGTTTGGACTAGAACTAATTGTAATATTGACTCTTAGAAGTACACTTTAGCTTTCAGGTGCTGCTTTTTTCAGAGTTAAATAAGGGTAAATAGAAAAATTGTGACACTAAAAGAATTCCGGTTTTGGCACATTCTTAGCAGAGTTAGAGAAACTTTATTAAAGAAAATATTCTTTCCTTGGAAGTTAGAAGCTTAAAGAGTTGGAAAGAAGACATCAGCTCTTGAATTTGGATGAAGATCTACTATTCTAGGAATGTATATTAGTCCATTCTCACGCTGCTAATAAAGACATACTTGAGACTGGGTAATTTATAAAGGAAAGCGGTTTAATGGATTCACAGTTCCACATGGCTGCAGATCTCACAGTCATGGCAGAAAATAAAGGAAGAGCAAAGGGATGTCTTATGCGGCGGCAGGCAAGAGAGCTTGTGCGGGGGAACTCCCTTTTATAAAACCATCAGATCTCGTGAGACTTATTCACTAATACGTTAACAGCATGGGAAAGACTCACCCCCATGATTCAATTCTCACCGGTTCCCTCCAACCAAACATGGGAATAATGCGAGCTATAGTTCAGTATAAGATTGAGGGTGGGGGGGGGGTTTGTCCACAGCCAAACTATGTCAGAATGTCAGAGAAAGAAACTTGGCCTTTTACAAAGCAGAGCGTTAGTGAACTTCTAGATGAAAAGCAGAAACCCCTGTGACATGATTTGGCTGTGTCTCCACCCAAATCTCATCTTGAATTCTCAGGTGTTGTGAGAGGGACCTGGTGGTAGGTAACTGAATCATGGCAGCAGGTGTTTCCTGTGCTGCTCTTGTGATAGTGAATAAGTCTCGGGACATTTGAATGTTTTAAAAGGGAATTTTCCTGCACAAGCTCTCTTCTCTTATCTGCTGCCATGTGAGATGTGCCTTCACATTCTGCCATGATTGTGAGGGCTCCTCAGCCACATGGAACTGTAAGTCCATTAAACCTCTTTCTTTTGTAAATTGCCCAGTCTTGGGTTTATCTTTATCAGCAGCATGGAAACAAATTAATACACCCTGCCTCTCAGAGTGCCAAATGCACTGCTATGGTGACGTCAAACTGTGTACAGTTGTCCCTCTTTATCTGCAGTTTTCCTTCCTTTGTTTCAGTTACTTGAAATCAACTATAGCTGAAAACAGTAAATGAGAAATTACAGAAATAAAGTTCATAAGTTTTAAATTGCCTGCCATTCTAAGTAGCATGATGACATCTTGTGCAGTCCTGCACCATACAGCCCAAGACAGGAATCCTCCCTTTGTCCAGGGGACCCATGCTGTAGGTGCTCCCACGGCCTATTAGTTACCTCAAGAGCTCTTTCAATGATGAGATCAACTGTGGGCACATCACAGTGCTTGCATTCAAGTGACTCTTACTTTACTTCATAATGGCCACAAGACACAAGAATACTGATGATGGCATATTGCTATAATTGTTCTATTGTATTATTAGTTATTGTTGTTAATCTCTTACTATGCCTGATTTATAAATTAAACTTTATTGTAAGTTTGCATGTATAGGAAAAGAAACATAGCATATATTGGTTTCAGTACTATCTGTGCTTTCAGGCTTCCACTGAGGATCTTGGAACGTATGCCCTGTGGATAAGAGGAGAATACTGTATATAATCAAGTCAAACAAATCACATTCATTCACTCAGAAAGACGTATTGAACACATACTTTATGTTGTAGACAGTCTGTGGATAAATGAGAAATTCAATACACACTCTACTAGATGTACTTATCTGCTGTTTACAGATAAGTAGTAGATGTTGACTTGTCTCAAATGCCCACAACAAACATGATATAATCAATGACAGAAGAAAGGTAGAGAAGACGAATGAGTTTGAAACAGGTGTTTAAATGACCCTAAGGACTTTTTTCTCTAAAAGCAAAATAACAGTATCATTTATGCTGTGAGCACAAAATATCCCCATACACAGATTCAGAATTACCACAGCTTGCTGTTCTAGCCATCTGCTTTTTCATATATGCTTACGATGTTCCATCAGAAAAAGAATACAAAATATCATTTAAAAGCATGGTATCGTGAAAACCTCAAAAACATGAAAAATATATCATCTGAAATCACTATGAGTGTGTTATAAACAGTAATTAAACTTAAGAGCACTAGTTGAGAAGTATTGTTTTACCAAAGCAAGCCAAGTTTTAATAGACGTGAGGCCCCCTTCTTATATGGGGAGAAACAAATCACTGAGATTCTTTCATGTGTACTCTTTGGTGTAAATGTTATGTAGAGAGTGTCTAAGATTTGTCACAGTATCACTAAAGATGTTTAAGTATCTTTCAATATCAAACGTCAACTCTAAACAATGAACTACTCTGGCATCTATGTTGGAGGGCTGGTGTCTGGCATTGGTGACTATGATGGCCAGTGCTATTGCAGTGTCTGTGGTTGTGGCAGATTCTGCAGTGCAGGGTGTGGCTATGACTCTGGGTATGGTGGTTATGGATACCATGCTGCCACCCAAATTGTTATGGAAAATACTGGGCCTCTCCTTTTTACTGGGAATTGAGACTTAAGATTCTTGGGAAAACGATGACAAAATACAACTCTTCAAAAGTTTTGTCCTATCAAATATAGCCCCTGCTCATAGCAGGCAGGGAAGATGAATTATTGGCTTTACAAGGTTGTTGGCATAAGATTCAATAGCTGTCTGTGTATATCCAGCTGTTCAATAGCAATTTGGATTTATTTATAAATATTGAATATTTTCCTACAACAGTTATTTCTCCTTTCATTCTCAAAGGTACTAATTTTTCATCTGGATTTTCTGTGGTCTATTTTATGTTGGGAAATACCTCTATAATCATTTTCCAATGGGTGTGTTTAATATGACATTGCAATATGGTCTTAACTTTAGTGATATATCTTAATAAGTTTTTCCTATTTTATGATATTTGAAATGAAGGCAACTGTTTTTCCCCTGAGGATGACATTTATTCCTATTACTAAATGAACAAAAAACAAATATCATAGATTGAGTTTGAAGGAGAGACATAACCGTTCTCTCTCTGTTGCTATTCTCCTTCTCCCAGATTTCCAGTCCTAAGAAGGTTTATCACTGAAGGTATTTATTTGACGGTAAATATGACTTAAATGACTTTTTAAGTCTTTACTCAAAATTGATGTTGGTGTGAACTCCAATTTATGACAATAATTTTTAGGTGCTGAAATCCCTGGATTGGGATTATAAATAGTCTTGATCACAACTTTATTTGGCCACTGGCCTCTGGTTACATCCATATTATTCTGAATGACTGAAGGGAAATTTATATCAAAGAGCTATGTGAAGCCTCATATTATACCACAAAACTGGAGTCCAATAACCCTATTACACAATAACCCTATCACACATTCCCTAATATCTATTTTGTTTTGATTAGCTGCCTCGTGAGTCATTCATAGGGTGATGATAATGTAATCTGCTCATTAGCCAGCACTTTTGGGGACTGCTTTCCTTTCCTACGGACCCGTAATCTTCACTGCTTTATTGCTTTAAATTAGGCATGTTAACAGAATGTATTGAAGTATGATGCTATGTACCGAAACCTTGGATTTACTCTTTTGGGAATATAAGAGAAAGACATAATTTAAATGCAGGCGTTATCATGGTAAATGAGTTGAAAATTGCACTAATGCATGTTAGAAACATTGAAACTTAACCTGGTGGGAAATTTGATAAGTAATGATTAATGTAAATCATAGCTTATTAAGTAAAAAAAAATGGCCTTTTTTCATCTTAGCACTTCTAATGGGTGAGTAGTATTATCTAAAGGTGGTTTTAATTCACATTTCCCTGATAATTCTGATAACTAATGATGTTAGACACTTTTTATTTATTGGATATTTGTATATCTTGCTTTTAATGTGCCAATCATTGGGATGCTTTTATATCGACAATTAGGTTGTAGGAGATCTTTACATGATGTCTATATCTGTATCCATATCAATTTATATATTCTTACTTTTTTATTCTCCTAATCTGTGCTTTGCTGTTGACAAAATTCATTTCACAATGTTTCATTTTATCGTCAGTGCCTTCAGTGACCTACACAATTCTAGAAGCGTTAGCAGTTTAGGTATTATGCTAGAACTGTAGTACATTTTGAATGAATTTCTATCTAATAGTATTAAGTAGGTATTGTTTAATTTTTTTTCTTGTTCCATCTAATATTTCATTGTTTTAGCACCATTTGATGAAGTCTTTTGTTTGCTTTAGAGACTTTGTGGGACGATGTCTAATTCTAGACTAATTTTCCCCATTGATCCGTTTGTGTATCCACACATCAATATTACACTCTCTTGATAATTCTAGTTTAATCAGTCTGGATATAAGTTAATATAACTTGTCAAACTTTGTTATATTTTAAAGACTACATTGTGTTCTCTATGCGCTTTAGATTTCCTTATACATTTTAGAGTATTTTGTAAATATACAAGCAATTTGATTTCATTAAAAATGATTTGGGAATATTTAGTCTGTTGTCAATACATAGATGTAATATACCCTCATTTTAACAGTTCTTATGAATTTCTTCAAGCATAATTTGTAATTATCAAGAAATAGGTCTATGTTATATTTACCTGTATTTTATGTTTTCTGAAACTATTATTAATATTTTTGCATTTTATTTTCCAATTTTTCATTTGTTATTGCTTTTTGAATTTGTAGATTGAGAAACACACAGTGTAAAATTAGTATTATTTCTTTTAAAACAGCAGTTTTCTTTCTTAGAAGTCTTTTATTTTTTTCTTTAGATGATGCCTCACTTACTCTGTCACCCAGGCTGGAGCACAGTAGCTGGATTATGGCTCACTGAAACCGCCACCTCCTAGAGGCATTATTTGGTGTTCTTCTGCCTCAGTCTCCCACATAGCTGGGATTAGAGGCATGTGCCACCACACCCAGATAATTCGTGTATTTTCTTTTCTTTTTAAATTATACTTTAAGTTCTGGGGCAGATGAGCAGATGTTGCAGGATTGTTACATAGGTATACACATGCCATGGTGGTTTGCTGCCTCCATCCCCCATCACCTACATTAGGTATTGCTCTTAATGTTATCTCTCCCCATCTCCCCACCTGCTGTTATTCCTCCCCAGCCTCCCACCTCCCAACAGACCCCAGTGTGTTATGTTCCCCTCTCCGTGACCATGTGTTCTCATTATTCAACACCCACTTATGAGTGAGAACATGTGGTGTTTGATTTTCTGTTCTTGTGTTAGTTTGCTGAGAATGATGATTTCCATATTCATCCACATCCCTGCAAAATACACTAGTTCATCCTTTTTTATGGCTGCATAGTATTCCATGGTATATATGTGCCACATTTTCTTTATCCAGTCTATCCTTGATGGGCTTTTAGGTTGGTTCCAAGTCTTTGCTATTGTAAACAGTGCCACAGTGGACATACATGTGCACGTGTCTTTATTATAGAACGATTTATAATCCTTTGGGTATATAAAACTCAACATCCTTCATGTTAAAAACTCTCAATAAACTAGGTAGTGATGAAACATATTTGAAAATAATAAGAGATACTTATGAGAAACCCATAGCCAATATTACACTAAATGGGCAAAGCTGGAAGAATCCCTTTTGAAAACTGGCACTAAACAAGGATGCCCTTTCTCACTGTTCCTATTTGACATGGTACTAGAAGTTCTGGCCCGAGCAATCAGGCAAGAGAAAGACATAAAGCCTATTAAAATAGGAAGAGAGGAAGTCAAATTGTCTTTGCTGCAGATAACATGCTTCTATATTTAGAAAACATCATTGTCTCAGCCCCAAAACTCCTTAAGCTGATAAGCAACTTTAGCAAGTTCTCAGGATACAAAATGGATATGTAAAAATTACAAGCATTCCTCTACACCAACAGCAGACCAGCAGAGACCCACGTTATGAATGAACTCCCATTCACAACTGCTAACAAGAGAATAAAATAGCTACGAATACAACTTACAAGGGACTTGAAGGACCTCTTCAAGGAAAACTACAAACCACTACTCCAGGAATAAGAGAAGACACAAGCAAATGGAAAAACATGCCATGCTCATTATAGAAAGTATCAATATGGCCATACTGCCCAAAGTAATTTATAGATTCAATGCTATTCCATCAAACTATTATTGACTTTCTTCACAAAATTAGAAAAAACTACTTTAAATTTCATATGGAACCTAAAAATAGCTTGTATAGCCAAGACAATCCTATGCAAAAGGGACAAAGCTGGAGGCATCATGCTACCTGACTTCAAACTATACTACAAGGCCACATTCACCAAAGCAGCATGGTACTGGTACCAAAACAGATATATGCACCAATGAAGCAAAACAGAAACCTCAGAAA
The DNA here is from genome assembly GCF_049354715.1 of Callithrix jacchus. Classification (NCBI taxonomy): domain Eukaryota; kingdom Metazoa; phylum Chordata; class Mammalia; order Primates; family Cebidae; genus Callithrix; species Callithrix jacchus. The sequence continues at coordinate 36,554,894 of NC_133522.1, read as the reverse complement.
TAACATCACACATCTACAACCATCTGATCTTTGACAAACTTGACAAAAATAAGCAATAGGGAAAGGATTCCCTATTTAATAAATGGTGCTTGGAAAACTGGCTAGCCTTGTTCAGAAAAATGAAATTGGACCCCTTCCTTACATCTTACACAAAAATTAACTCAAGATGGATTAAGACTTATGTATAAAACCCAAAGCCATGAAAACAAGTATTTAATTATTGGTATTTCATGTAATAGAATATATAAAAGATCAAAAAATGTATTGCTTTTTACAAAATTGAGAGGCATATTCAGGCACTGGCATAAGTGTTTGTTTGTTCGAGCTAGTGAAATTCAATAATATAAGGACAAAAAAAAATGAGAGCTGGACTAAATATTAGATCATAGATTGTACCGTGCTGCCCCCTATAGTACAGGTGAGGAAATGCCGAACAGTTAAGTGATGCCCAGAGTTACAGAACCAAGACCAGAAAGCAGTTCACCTGAATCTTTACTTTGTAGTCCATCATTTTGAGTCTCTTTCACTGTATACTTCCAAATTTGAATGCCATCATTTTGTAATAGTCCTGTGAATGATTTCAATTTTATAGCAGAGTTTATGGAGATTAGTGTCATCTCTTAGATTATGTTTTGTTGCTGTTGTTTTTTTTAAAATTTTTCTTGTTAACTTTTGTTATATATAATTCATTTATGAATTGCTAACTTAGCTTTACTTAACGGGGAAAACGGAACAAATAAACTCAATTCTCAAGATTTTGTCTTTTTATTAAAAATACTTTGGTTTATACAATGTGAAGATGAAAAATAAGCAAACAACTCAGACAAATCTAGTTATTTATCTTTATAGATTCAGTACTTTCACAAGGGAGGGCAAGGTATATAAAGTTTAGTAACTTTATTAAAGGAATTTTGAGACATATAACTGAATTTTATACAAAACTCTATTCTCATATAGGTAAATATCCTCAAAGCCTGAGTAAAAGCATTAAAAATTTGCAATTAAAAGAAATATCAATATAATTAAAATGAGGAAAAAGCACTTGTGACATTGCTGGTATAATTCAATATTAACATATATTTGTAACCTACATTTTTGATGTATTATTGGTTTGTCTCTGAGTTAAAGGAAGCCTTTGAAATTTATAACAAAAGCTTTCTCTCCAGGTAAAAGTTACTACTTATCCCAAGTAAGAACACATTTATTAAGCATATATTCCAAAGTAAACTTCCTAAAAGTGAAAAGAAGGAGAAAATATAAAACGTTGTTCTATCAACTTTGGGTCTAATCTACTTTGGGTCTGACAATCTACTTTGAGCATAAAACCAGTGTCACTGCAAATAAACATGTGTCTTCATTTGACAATGGATATTTTCATTTTACTCTTTGTTCACTTTGAAAAAAGACAAAATATTTATTTTATATGTTTTATATAGAACAATATGCAGATTTATAGTATTTTAATTTTGGTATTAATCATTTACTGCTTATGATCATTCATTGGTTTTGTGGAAAATTATCAGATGCTCTATTTCTTTAAAACATACCAATTCTTATTTGGCGATTGAAATTTTCCATTCATATCTTGTTTGGTTTTATATCTCAGGTGTCTGCATCTTTTATGCATCCCAAACCAAAATGAGCTATTAAACACGCTTTCATTATCAGGCTGATTTACATGAACAAACTGTGATATCCTTAACACAGTCTGAGTTATTTGTGATTTTATGGCCGCAAAAGGACTCACTGAGAATTCAGCTTATCCCCTGTTTCAAGTTCAGATGAGAAATAAGAATGAACCAATATTTGGATAAAACAAAAGTAGCAAATGTTGGATTAAATCCTACTCTATAAAATGAAAGACTTATTGAGCCAGTTTTCTGTCTTAAAAAGGCAGCTCACTAAGGCATAGTCAGGGTAGTGCACAGATTGTGGTTGCTATGGTAGTTACTGTCAATTTACTTACAATTCCTTCAATAAACAGTTTTTAATTCCCAAGTTTGTTGCTTAGAAGAACTGAAACATCCCTTTTAGGAAATTTGTCTTTGATAAAATACTTATAAATCTCATAAAATCTCAACACCAGGTTCAAAGCCATGTAAATTAAATAAATTTTTAGTAGCCCAAGCCAAAAGACAGGCGCTGTGTGGAGATGAATCAACAGTAGGCTCAATGTTGTGTGTGTTTCACTAACTCAACGAGGTCAGCAGAGGAGCTCTATGAAGCCCAGGTCAAATTTCCTTACATGTGTTTCTCCATTCTGTGTCCTTTCACCATGGTGCCTTTATTTCAAAAACTTTGAAGACAATTTAAATTTTAGGATACCCTTTTAATATTTCATAAAGTCATAGGAGTTGGAATAAATTTTTAAAAATCCACCCCCTCAAGTATTTATCCTTTGAGTTACAAACAGTACAATTATACTCAAAACATTTTAAAATGTACAATTACGTTGTCATTGACTATAGTCACCTTATTGTGCTATCTAATGGTGTAGGTCTTATTCATTATTTCTAAGCATTTTTGCTGGGGTGGGGAGTTGGGGGTGGTTAGTAAGCACGAAAAACAGAAAGGTTTAAAAGTGATGCTATAATGAACTATTAACAGACCAGTAGACAGTGGTTAGAAATGACCTCACAATAAATGAGTACAGAATAGACATAGAAGAACATCAGGAAAGAGGTTGTAGCGAATACGAAGAGGAGGTAGTAAAAACAAGCACTGATTGTAATAAGTGAATGGAAGACAGAGAGGGTGGGGGAAAGGTAAGCTGTAAACTGCTACCTGGCTGTTCCTATAGACACTGAGAAAATGGGAAGAAGAATGAAAGGTGAAATGAGAATGAAAATAGAGGCCATATATACACTACTGAAAAAGGATAAAGAAAGAAAGTAATTGGCTGGAGCATGCAAGAACAGGGGCAGATGCAATCTGCAGTTTTAGCCAGACTTTGAATAAAACCAATTATAAAGCAGAGTTTTGGGATTTGAATGGAAAACTGAACTGCTACTCTGATAGCCTGCATAGGAGCTGGATTTTGTGCCCTCAATTTCTAAAATTAATTCTTTCATATATTGCAACCAAAAGGTTCTGAAGCTGGTGTGCAAAGCCAAAAATAGTATAAAAGTAATTGTGAACAAAATAAAATCAACATATGCTCTCTTTTTTTGAGTCCTTGGCTACTGTACACAGCAGGGCATTAAAGTCATTTTGATTTCAAATGTTTTCATGTATTGTGAATATAGGCACTTTCTGAAGACCTCACCTTGATAAATAAGTTTCTTTTTAAAATTACAGATTTAACATCTGTACATTGAAAAAAATAGCTGTAAACTTAGTTGAATACAAAGTTATCAGTTTGGATGATGACAAAGGAAACGATTAATTATAAAAGGAATACCATGAAGAGTAGATGATGTAATATACTTGGTTATAGGCAATTCAGTTTAGCATTTGGAATGTGTGTATTTTGAACAGTCAGCCATTTCTTCTCATAAAAGCAAAGCATGTAAGTTCAAGCATGTCCTGAATAAGACATTAAGTAAGCTGAAATATTTTAATGAGAATGAGGGCCTCTCTTTGCATCAGGAGACAACAGATACATGAGTTGTAACATCAAACGTAATACAAATAACAGCAGCAAAGTAGGGTATTCAGGTGACTCATCACATGCTCTGACCAGGGTATATAAGCCTCCCTCTACACTGGCTGGCATTCACACTCAGGATATTACCTTGGACAGCAAACCAGCTCACCACTCCTGACACTATGAGCTACTACGGCAACTACTATGGAGGCCTGGGCTATGGCTCTGGAGGCTTCGGTGGCCTGGGCTATGGCTGTGGAAGCTTCGGCGGCCTGGGCTATGGCTGTGGAAGCTTCGGTGGCCTGGGCTATGGCTGTGGAAGCTTCGGTGGCCTGGGCTATGGCTGTGGCTATGGGGGCTATGGATATGGCTCTGGCTTCAGAGGCTATGGATACCGCTGCTGCCGCCCATCGTGCTATGCAGGATATGGATTCTCTGGATTCTATTGAAATCCTCCCCTGACAACCAAACACGAGAAGCCATAAGAAGGTCACCCAACTGCAATATTGACTGCAATAACAAGCAAGGTCACCTTGGATCAAGCCAAGATACAGAGCAGATACTATCTAAGAGTTTTAAGAACATCTATCATTCCATAATTCGTTGCTTCATGTCTCTGGATGTGTCTTACTTGTATGTTTATATGTGTGCCGTTTCTCTATTTCTTTTGCAATAAATTATGCTAACTTAAAGCAAACACATGGATTTTATTTTATGTTTGACTCAAAATTGCAAAGTGGTTATTTGTAATTATACACAATTAAAAAAAGAAGAAACTACTATACATAAATAGTATATTATATATCATGAGTTTTGTATATACATGCACCTATCTCTATGGAGGTATGTATGTGTGTGCATGTATAGATCTACATTCAAAGGTCAGAGTTGACCTCAAATAATCTATGAGTTAGGAGTTAGGGGTACTGATTCCCCCATGAAGTTGAAAATCCACATACAACTTTTGATGCTCCAGAAACCTAACTACTAGTAGCTGACTGTTGACTGGAAGCCTCACTAATAACAAACAGTTGACTAACACATACTTTGTGCTTTACATGCATTATATATTGTATTCTTACAATAAAGTAAACAAGAGAAAAGAAAATGTTATTAAAATGACACAGAAGAGCATTTATTTTTGCTGTTTGTGAAGTGGAAGCAGCTCATCATAAATGTTTTTGTCTTCATTGTCCTCACATTGAATAGGCTGAGGAGGAGGAGGAAGGGGAGTGTTGGTCTTGCTGTCTCAGGAGTGGCAGAGGTAGAAAAATCTGAGTATGAGTGCATTTGCTCAGTCCAAATCCATGTTGTCCAAAGGTAAACTGTACATGCACAAATGAAAACCGTAACACTCAATGGAAAAGTAGCTTTTTTCTTTGGAACACTGAACCATATTGACCGTATCTTTTTCATTTCAGTGCTTTCAGTTAGATAATGTTTGTGTTTAAATTCAGCCCTGAAATATTAACTTTATAAACTTTAATATCTAAATGGAGACTAACATGAAGAGAATGTACTTCTATCATTTGTTCAAAATGTATGTTTATTTGGCCCCTTTAATGGTAAGAAAAGCAGTGATAAGACAAAGTATATATCTGAATATACACTGAAAACAAACTTTTTGTGACTTTCTATCATCTATTCCTGGTCCATCGTGGTGTGGGGTGAAATTGTTCTTTCACATTACCAGCACCTTTAAATAATTTTGCAATACACCAAGGAAACACAGAAATCACTGCCATCACTTGTGAAGTAATTAATATTAAGGCTGGGACTGACCTGATGCTTTAAATACTCTAGCCAAGTCTTTTAACTTCCAACAAGCAAACATAGAGCTTTTTGTATTGCTATTTCAAATAGTATGTGCCTACGAAAAATATGTAATAAAATATTTATATTTTTCAAGGATAATATATTTCAGTACTGAAACAGTCAAGCAAATTCAAAAATACCAGGAAAATAATATAAAAGAACTGTGGAGAGTGTAGGGGTACTACTATAAAGTTTTCCCAGTACTTACTCTATTACCATTTTGAATGAGAGAAAAAAAAAACCTCCAAAAGTGAAATCATTTGCTAGGGATCAAAAATGGAATGAGAGGGAGAGCCCAGACCAGAACCCAGTTTTTCTGAATATCAGGCATTCTACTTCCCCATGCTCACCATCCCATTCATTTTGTACTTCTCTTCTTGTGTGTTGTCACATAAAGTATCTTGAAGGCTCCGGTCATGTGTATCTGAGGAGTTTAATCATCACAGCCAAAGGACCACCTCTATTTGTTTTCATTTGTGAACACTCTGTTGTAGAATCTTGAACATAGCAATTTCAAATTTAGCTTAATCTGTGTAAAAACAACTAGTCAATAATGAAAATCCAATATTATAATATTTTTAAAAAATCATAAGCATTTGAAAAACTCTGACTTGTTTACTGAACATATGGATGGATTTGCTTAGCCAGATACTATGACCAACTGTTTTATTCAATTTCAGTGAGATGTTGCAGTTCACAATAAATAGATCTCATTAAAAATATCTTAGTGTCTCCATTGTGGAACTCTACTGGTTACTTTTACTGAGTATGACAGAATTTCACATGAAAACTTTTTACTCCCTAAGTGATAAATAGCATCATAGTCTGAAGAAAGACTGTCTGTGTCAGAAGAAGAACAATTAATATAACCATTTAGAGAAAGTAACGCTTTTAGTATAATGCAATTTTATCATACTATTACATCTCTAGTTTTTAGATTGTATTGATTTGTGCTAAAATTAAAAGAATACCTTCAGAATACATTTCCTTCCAAGGAAAAGCTATAACATGGTCTAGAGAAAATGCATCACAGGATCATCAGCCCCAAAACTGAGAAAAAATCTAACAAAGCAAAATAGGCAGCATGACATCATTCAATCCGTTTATTTGTGATTTTATAGCTTTCTTTTGAAACAATGAGAATTAAATGTTCAAATTAGCTACGGTCTCTTGATTTAGGATGGCCTGTAAAAATGAAACAGGTTCTGAAAAAACATGAGAAAGAAATTGAGAATAAGATGTGAGGTAATCAAAAGTTTCTCAATTAGGACAAAAAAGCATAAAACATAAAATATGAATATTAATAAATTGTGTCATATTAAGATATTCTATTTACATATAAACACCGTTTTAAAGTGGAAAAAACAAGCCACATGCCTGGAGAAAATATTTTCAAAACAAAGCTTTTCAAAGGACCTGTATCCAAATATGCACAAAGCTCCCACAAATCGAGGCTAGAATATAACAAACCCACTTAACAACGGATGAAATACATGAGCAGGCACTTTAAAAAGAATATCTAAATGGTGGTCACATATAAAATGGTGGTCAGTATCATTAGTCATCAGGAAAAAACTAAATTAATACTTAGATATTACTACATGTCCAGAAGAATTGTCAAAATCTAAAAATGACAAGCATTGTCAAGGATGTGGAACAGATAGAATTGTCTTGTATTGCTCAGGATAGTGCACATTTCTTACCTTGCTGATTAGACTGTAAATTTAGAAAACTAGGTTTTGGAAAATTATTGACAAGACATTTTGGAGCTGGTATTAAAAACTAGAAAGATGGTTATCTCTAGGGAATAATATTTACCATAATGAAACAATGGAACATGTTGGGGATTAGGGTGTGCCTGGTGTAAATAGTGTATGCACATATGCAAAAATTTATCAAACATTATACTTACATTTATATTATAATATAATTATCATTGTGTACGATATGCTTCAAAATAAAGAGCTAAAACAAGTGAAATAAAATGAGGGTGATATGTTCCTCTAAAGTCAGATGCCATTGGAACCTATTTCTTCTCCTCCTTCTTCTTCCTCTTCTTCTTCCTCTTCTTTTTTAGTAGAAAGCAGGGCTCACTATGTTGCCCAGGCTGGTCTCAAACTCCTGGACTCAAGTAAGCCTCCTCCCTCAACCTCCCAAAGTACTGTGATTAGAGGCATGAGCCGCCTCGCCAAACTCTCATTTCATCTTTAAATCCCTATTGTTCAGATGCAGTCAGGGAATTACTCATGCCTTTGAGAGGCATAGACTTTAGAATTTATTCATCCATTCACCACTTATGTATTGTGTTGTTACTACATGGTAATTATTGCAAAGAGGTATACAAATTTAGTTGTGAAAACGCATCCTTTGAAAATTATTTATAAGACTAAAAATAACTGATCACTGTATTTGAGATCATATAAAGTTAATAAAAACTTAAAGGCTCAGGGTTAAAGTTAAGGGCACAACTGAAGTTACCATGTTTGGTGTCAGCTGTGGCTGTATGCAACTAAATTCTCTAGAGTCAGCTGAGGACTTTGTACCCTCAGTTATTTTTTCTGCCTGTTATCTTGTAATATTATACCTACATTTTGAAGATTCTTCCAATGTTAACGGTATCTTACTGAACTTCAAATAGCCTTTCGATTTAAATTATCTTTTTACATCATATGCTTTAGTAAACATTTAACAGCTTAGTAGTCTAGCGTATTTTCTGAGAAGAAAAAGGTGTGTGTGTGTGCACGTGTGTGTGTGTTTAAAGCACAGAACAAGCAAAGGAAATACAAATGAAAGCTGATAGGGTAAAAGTAAAGAAGAAGGAAGCAAAAAAAAAATACCAAATAAATAAAAATGGATGGGGACCAAAAAGAAATTTGACATATTTTGTAATTTCACTTAGTAATTATAACCTAATGGATGATGGGAGGACAGAGGCTAGGTGATATTGTAACTGATTTTAACATACCTATTCAAATGGCCAAAGTTCAAAAGACTGACAGCAACAAATGCTGGCGAGAATGTCGGCGAGAATATGCAGCAGCGGGACTCACATTCATTGCTTATGCGAGTGCAAAATGAAAGAGTAACTTTGGAAGACAATCTGGCAGTTTCTTATAAAGCTAAACATGCTCTTACCATACAATCCAGTAATTGTACTTTTTGGTATTTACCTGAATGAGATAAAACACGTCTACACAAAAACCTGAATACAAATGTACATAGAAGTTTTATTCATAATTGCCCAAAGTTGGTAGCAACCAACACGCTCTTCAAAAAGTGAATGGTTAATCTTTCTATAGTATATTCATACAATGGAATATTATCCAGTGGTAAAAACCAATGAGCTATCAAGAAAGGAATGGATAATCCTAAAAGCCTATCTCTAAGCAAATGAAGTCAATGTGAAAAGGCCACAATACTGGGCAATTCCAACTACAACATTCTGAAAAAAAAAATCAGTAATTTTTAAAAGTTTGGGAAAAGTGAGGAAAGAGCAGGTGGAGAACAGGCAATTTTCAGGGCAGTAAAACTATTTTGTGTAATAGTGGCTCCATGACTTTATGAATTCGTCAAAACCCATAGAACTGTATGGCATAAAGAATAAACCTTAATTAAACTATGAACTTTAATAATATACCACACATAATACAGTAATAATATATCAATATTGGTTCATCAATCACAGTAGATATACAATACCAATGCCATATATGTATATATATAATATTATATAATATTATATATATATACATATATATATTTTTTGAGATATAATATATATAATATTATATATATATATACATATATATATATATATATATATATTTTTTTTTTTTGAGATAGAGTCTCTCTCTGTCACCCAGGCTAGAGTGCAGTGGTGCAATCTCGGCTAACTGCAACCTCCACCTCCCAGGTTCAAGCAATTGTCTGCCTCAGCCTCCCGAGTAGCTAGAATTACAGGCATCCACCACCACGCCTGGCTAATTTTTTGGTATTTTGTATTTTTAGTAGAGACAGGGTTTCAGCATCTTGGCCAGGTTGGTCTTGAACTCCTTAGCTGGTGATCCACCCGCCTCAGCCTCCCAAAGTGCTCGGATTACAGGTATGAGCCACTGCACTCAGCTGCAATATATTAACAATACAGAAAAACATTTATATGTGTGACTGAGTATAGGCATATTCTGTATTTCATCCTTAATTTTTCTGTAAATGTAAAGCAGTTCTAAAAATAAAATCTATGGATTTTAAAGAAAGATTGCATAAGATATCAGATATATGTGTGAGGAAATGGTAGAAAATGCTGAATATAAACACAAGGAGGAAGATGAAATGCAATATACATGTTTGGGAGCACCTTGGGTGTGTGTCTTTCCAGAAAAATGGGTGAGGATTTGAAAAAATATATATTCTGGTCAGTTTTTAAAGCTGCTTTTGAGATAAATTTTCAATTACTGTTTTTTTTTATCTGTTTCTGAACAATATTGTCCCATCATTGTCAAAGACCATAGAACCATAGAATACAAAGAGTGAATTCGAACCTAAATTATGGATTCCAGTTTATAATTATATATTAATATTGGTTCATAAATTGTAAGACACAGAATTTTTTTACTAGTCAAGATAGCATGCAAAGAAAAATAGTAGTTATAATGTTCTAAAATTAAAGAAAATATACACTCTTTTTTTTTCTAGAGTTCTTTATTGGTGTTCAGAATGGTTGAGTTGATGTCTTTTGGCTTTCGAATGCCTCTGTTTTCTTATCTCCACAGGAGTTAGATAATTCACCTTTAGGGTGGGGAACTGAGGAATAAGATAAAAGGTATGATAGATTGTAGAGCTTTGCATTTTACCCATTTCTTTAATTTAATTTGTCAGTGAAGCACAGCAATTCAAAGAAAACCAGAGATGAAGGAATATTTAACTGAAAAACACAACATCATAAAATATGATTGATGTATATGCCTAGCTACGAAAAAATTTATTTAGGGTCTGGTATGCCAAGACTTTAGATACAGCAATTTCTTCTCATTAAGTGATGCAATAACTTTTAAGGGCCACCCTAACTCAGCAACAAAGCAAGCTCAAACAATTTAATGAATGTGAGGGCCTCTCCTAGTGTCAGAGGAAAATGAATGATTTGTGTTAAGTAACTAATTAAAAAAACACAGACACACAAAATCAGATATGCATGTGACTCATCATGTGCTCTGACTAAGGTATACGAGCCTCCCTCTACACCTGCTGCCATTCATACTCAGGACTTTGCCTCCAGCAGCAAACCAACTTACCACTCCTGACACCATGAGTTACTATGGCAATTACTACAGAGGCCTAGGCTATGGCTGTGGAGGCTTTGGTGGCCTAATCTATGGCTACGGCTGTGGATATGGCAGCTTCCGCAAACTGGGCTATGGCTGTGGCTACGGATATGGCTCTGGCTTTGGAGTCTACGGATATGGCTGCTGCCGCCCATCATGCTATGGAGGATATAGATTCTCTAAATTCTACTGAAATTCTACCCTGAGGACCCAACATCAGAGGTCATAAGAACATCCAAATTAACCAAATATTGAATCAAATAAGGTCACACTGGATCAGTCCAAGATAAAAAACATTTAGCATCTAAGATGTTAGGAATATTTACTATCTTATAATTGTCTATACTATGTCTGCTGACATCCACTATCTGTACTCTCCTAACTGTGGAATTGCTCGTGCTAGCTGAAAAAACAAAATCAAATCAAAACTGAAACTACTAAATTCTTCAAATATAGGTCTACCAGAGTAGAATCATAAATCAGTTGTGCTCTATTCATGTAGTAGACTACTTTTCACAAATTAAAACAACAAAATTCACATTACCTGTGATAGAGATCTACCAAATGGACAGTGATACACAGAATAATTGGGGATGGAAATGGAAAATGTCAGTATACTATATGAAACTACCAAAGTGAAGTACAGAACAAGAAAACCTTATCTAGAAAGCTAATAGTTACTCTACAAGCAATAATATTGACTGGTAGAGTCAAGAGACAGATATGGGGAATTACACTATGCTTGATATAGGTGGTCCATAAGTATAAGCAAAATATCACCAGCTTGTATACTTAAGATTTAAGTATTTTTAAATATACCTTAAACAATAGCAAGGAAAAAGCAAATAAAATGATAGGTGATTTGTTCCTCTAAAAAAAGAAAGCTATTTGAGCTAATTTCTCTTCTAAATTCTTATTTTTGGATACATGTATAGTATTGTGTATTCCAATGAGATGTAACTTTTTTATGTGTAAGAACTTTAGAATTCATTTGTCTATTCAACATTAATATATTGAGTTTCTATTGCATACTGGTCATTGAACTGCAGCCAACAAATCCAGTTGGATAAATGTATAATTTGAAAGTATAATTTGAAAATTACTCATAAACTAATCAAAAGCTGAACAGTATATTCAAAATAATAAAAATTCAATAAGAAATTATATATTTAAGCTTAAAGTTAAGGGCGTTTGTGGGTGGGGTTTGGAATCAGCCTCAGGTCTAGGTGACTAACTTCTTAGAGTCAGCTGAGGTACTCTTTGTCTTTAATTGTTATTCTCTTCATCCTGTGTTTTTACATTATACATATTTTGAGGGATTTATAATACATTCACAGTGCTAACCATCTCTTACTGAATTTCCCAGGTTCCTTGGTGATGGCATATATTTGTAACATCTAGTGCTTTAATAAGTACTTAACATCTTAGTAAAGATTAGTTAGCTATTTTCTTTTAGGAAAAAAGAGGAACGCACAATAGGTAAAAGGAATATAAAGGCAAAAATATGAAAAAATGAAGATAATATAATATATACGAATTTAAGTATAGAGAATTTATATATTTCACCATCTCACTTAGTCCCAGACCCTAATGGGAATTAAAAGACTGTATTGATAAGAGGACAATTGTGTGGATCAGGGAAAGGGAATGAATGGTGTTTATAAGAGAGGGGGCAATATAACCTGTATTTTTGGTAGCACCTTGGATGTCTAATATGCCAGTAAGGGAGTCAGGGTATGAAAAAGAAAATTTGAACGGTTTGTAAAGCTGCTTATAAAATAGATCTTTTCATTACTGTGATTTGACTTCAGTGCTTGAGCAATATTCTATTATGTTGTTAAATCAAAGAGGTTTTTATTTTTTAAACTAGTAAAACCAAATAAAAGAGAATATTCATTATGATGGCCAATGTTCTAGAATAATAGGAGAACGATGGCTTTAACTTTTTTACCCTGTGAAGTTCTTTACTGTTATGCATAGCAGGGGAGCAGACAGCTCCAGTCTTTCAAATGTTTTCCTCCCTTTAAAAAGGGACCTCACCTGAGGTACAAGATACCTCTGAAAGAATGTGATAAATTTCAGGGCCTTGAATTTAACCAGGGTCTTTTATTTAATCATAAATGAAGCAAAACAATTCCAGGAAAGCCATCCAATTTGAAATTAAGGATGAAGCAATACTTAATTTCAAAACATAGCCTTACCAGCTGTGTAATACATTATGCCTACGAAGAAGTCTATTTGAGGTCTGGTATGTACAGACTTTGAAGCTACAGCAATTTCTTCTCATAAAAGTGATGCAATACGTTAAAGGGACAGCATGGCAAGACAGCAATGGAAGCTCAAACACTTTAATTAGTTTGAGGGCTTCTTCAGATGTCAGGATTGGGTCAGCAAAGTGTAACATATAGAATTACACTAAAATAGGCAGCAAGTGTTTGTCACGTGATCTGTCAGGGTATATAAGCATGCCCGCCTGAGATGTCAACATTCACACTCAGAACCTTGCCTTGAGCAGCAAACCAAACTCAATACCTGCGACACTATGAGCTACTACGGCAACTACTACGGAGGTCTCGGCTATGGCTGTGGAGGCTTCGGTGGCCTGGGCTATGGCTATGGCTCTGGATGTGGCAGCTTCCGCAGACTGGGCTATGGCTATGGCTGTGGCTATGGAGGCTACGGATATGGCTCTGGCTTTGGAGGCTATGGATACGGTTCCTGCTACCCATCATACTATGGAGGGTATGGATTCTCTGGATTCTATTAAACTACTGCCCCAGCAACACAGTGTTTCAAATTACAAGAGGACATCCCAAAGGTGACTTCAACCATTGGACAACAAAGGTCATGCTGGAGCTATTTGCACAAAATAATTTAACATCTCAGAACTTCAGGCAATTTTGCCATTTACACCCATATCTCTGTCATAATCCTAGTATCCTCTACTTTTGCTTTTATAACTGGTTGAAGTATCTATTTATCTTCCAATAAAACATTCTAATTTGAAAATACAATATGGTTCTGTTTTGTTCATGAAACTCAGTTATATGTAAGTGATGACAGTTACATTCTACTCAATTGTCAGCGAGAGAAGCTATCTCCTTGGCTGAGAATCTATGTTTTTTCACATACTGCATAAACATGCGTGCAGATAGATAAACAAATAGTTCCAAAGAATAATAATAATAGATTAAAATAAAAACAAAAACTTCAAAATGGTTAAAAATCTGATGTTTTTCAACATTTTGCTTTTATTTAGATAATATTCAGATTTAAGGCAACAACAAAAATTAATACCAATTTGACATGTCTATATATTTATATATCAAGCATATATATTTTATTTAATTCAGGAAGTTTCTGTCAAGTAACTATGAATGTGTAATGAATCCTTCTATTCATTCAAAATTTGTTTCTTTTTATTGTAAAAGCAAGCAAATAGTGACAGATCAAACCATATTACTAGGTTAATTATGAAAGTTTATTATCTTTCCAAGAATTACTGTATTTGGTATAACCTCACCCTATCATACTCTTCCACACATTAATTTATTTGAGATTTCCATTGAACAACTGATGTATGTAACTATTAAATTAGTATAGAATTTCTTTCACATTGGATTAATCTATTTAACTCAAAACATTTTAGCTAATTTTTTTCAACTAGATTTTCTATGATCTTCCTTGATCTTCATGGCCTGATATGGCTATCTTCTTCCCCATTATCATTATATCAAAAAACTTGCAACTTAACAAAGGAAAGAAACAAGACTTTATTGTCAACTAATTTATTTTTTAGCTCAAGCTGATGACAAGAACACTTTGATCCAAAGAGCTTTCTTACAAAGCTGAATTTCAGTTAAATCACTCCCCTGATAAAAATAGGAAGAAAGGGGGCATTTTGTTGATGAAATTTTAAACAGACATAAATGAATATCAACTTTTTTTCTAAAGTAAAATGATATATTCAACAAACAATACAAAATCAAGACATTTTGTTTAAATTGGTCAAAACTTGTTAAATGTGTTTGATTGAGTCACACAGTAGCACCAAATGTTGCTGACCTAGAACAGACATTAAGTGGTAGCAGTTACATTCATTTAATCTTTTAGGTTAAATAACCAGGACAACAGCAAAAACATTCAGAAAGCTTACACCAGTTCTAGTGGCAGAGTCAGGATCAGGCTTATTGCCAAGGTCTTCTGAATGCAGGTGCCACCATGAAGTCTTTATTCCCAGTATATTTTCTTCCTTCATGAAACCAAAGAGGATATCTTGAAAGTTCTGCTCAGTTTACATAACATGACTGAATTTATGGGGGACATAAAGATGGTTTCTTAGACTCACGATCTCTGTAATATTTTACTGTTCTGATTTAGAGAATCGAACCTCTTAATTTTGATGTTATCTTCATCTAGATTTCAACTGTAACATCTATATGCATATCTATATGTATGTATTCTCAAACTCCTGGTGATAAAATTTGGCTGTGTCCCCATTTAAATCTCAACTTCAATTGTATCTCCCATGATTCCCTCATGTTGTGGGAGGGATACAGGGGAGATAATTGAATCATGGGGGCTGGTCTTTTCCATGTTATTCTGATGACAATGAATAAGTCTCATGAGATCTGATAGGTTTATCAGGGGTTTCTGCTTTTGCTTCTTCCTCATTTTCTCTTGCTGCCACCATATAGGAAGTGCCTTTCACCTCCTGCCATGATTCTGAGGCCACCCCAGCCATGTGGAATTTGTAAGTCCAATTAAATCTCTTCTTCTTCCCAGTCTCAGGTATATCTTTATCATCAGTGTAAAACAAACTATTACACCTGAGCTCAAGCAATCCTCCCACCTTGGCCTCCAGAATTACAGGAGTGAGCCATTGTGCCCCACCTGGAGAGAAAATTTTTGAATAGCTGTTCAGGCTGGTGTAAAAGTGAGTTTGTTTATTATATCGATAAACCAGAATGATGTTTTGCAAGCTGATGTAGAAGTTAAAGTAGTTTTATATTATGCCTACTATGTATTTTTCATTACTTTGTATTTACCACAGCTAATCAGAAAATTTATTTCTTCAAAAAGTTTGTTTCCTTTTGAAGGAGGGAGAGCCTTAATTTTTCAACTCAATAAATATATTTGATATTTGAAGGGTTTACTAGATTTAAAAGTTTTAAACTTGATCAATGTATTTAAATCTAAGTGGTGGTAAAATAGAGTAATCTAAGGAATGATATAAAAATGAGAAATGAGAAAATATCTAATGAAAACACATTGTCAAATACAAATAATTCAATATGCTTAGTGATGAAGAATTCTATTTAGGATTTTTTAATTGTGTAACTTTGAAGATGCAGATTATTTTGTCATTTTAAAAAAATGTATTGGTTGGGCATGGTGGCTCATGCCTGTAATCTCAGCACTTTGAGAGGCCAAGGCAGATGGATCACCTGAGGTAGGAGTTCTAGACCAGCCTGGACAACATGGTAAAACCCTATCTCTACTAAAAATACAAAAATTAGCTAGGCATGGTGGCAGGTGCCTGTAATCCCAGCTACCTGGGAGGCTGAGGGAGGAGAATCACTTGAACCCATGAGACAAAGGTTGCAGTGAGCCAAAATCACACCAGTGCACTCCAGCCTGGATAACAAGATAAAGATTCCATATAAAAAAGAAAAAAGAAAAGTTCAAGGGCATTCTAACCATGCAACTAAGCCAGCTCAAAGATTTTAATGAGTTTGTGTCTCTCCTTGTGTTAACAGATTGATGATTTGCATTGAGTAAATTAAAAAAATTGGAATGCCGTGAAAGGATAGCCATGTTTATCACGTCTTCTGCTCAGGGTATAAGCATTCCCTAAACATGCTGATATTCATACTCAGGTCCTTGCCTTGGACATCAAACCGAACTCACTATTCCTGACACCATGAGCTACTATGACAGTTACTATAGAGGTCTGGACTATGGCTATGAAGGCTTTTGTGGCATGGGCTATGGTTACAGCTGTGGATTTGGCAGTTTTCACAGACTGGGCTATGGAGGCTGTAAATATGGCTGTGTCTACAGAGGCTATGGAGATGGCTGCTGTTGCCCATCATGGTAGAGGATCTGGATTCACTAGCTTCTACCAAGCTGCTGGTTTAGTAACACAGTATCTGTTACCTTAAGGGGATTTAAAAACAAGTTACTTACTTCTAAGATACAAATGGGGGTACGGCTATAAATGTGTAAATGCTCCCATTCCAAAGGGAGAAGTTGGCCAAAACATATAGGCCCCAAACAAGTCCAAAACTCAGTAGGCCAGTCATGGAAATAGTAAAGCTTCAAAATAATCTCCTTTTACTCCGTGTCTCACATCCAGGCCACACTGATGCAAGGGGTAGACTCCCAGGGCATTGGGCAGCTCTTCTTCAGTGGCCCTGCAGGGTATAGTTCTCCTGGCTGCTTTCACTGCTAACATTGAGTGTCTGCAGCTTTTCCAGGCACACAGTGGACTATATAAAAACATACATATGTATATGCATATATGGATATGGATACATATATACATGTATATATACAATGTATTTTTATATATACATATACATATATGTACATTATAATGCATATATATGTATGTGCATATACACATACACATGCATATAATGCATATGCATATTCATATATATATATTCATATCTGTATATATATGAATGAAGTGTGTGTGTGTATATATATATATATATATATATATATAAATGAAGATAAATTTCAGTGAAACCTCATCCTTTCAAGAAATGGTCAAAACTCCTTTATCAGGAGCAGTGGTTCTTGCCCAAAGCCTGTTATACAGCGGGTATCTTTGTGATATTAAACGCTGCCACCTGGACCATGGGTTCTTGTACTGATATAACTGTTTTTCCCTTAAATCATGCTCTGCACTGTGTCTGCTCCAGACATTCCTCTGACTATAAGCTGCTCGTTCCTTAATTCACGCTCTGTACCATGTCTACTCTAGGCATTCCTCTGATTATGAACTAAGATATATATATATATATATATATATATATATATATATATGTAAATAACTGAGTGGTAAGATATTCTTTAGACACTCATTCTATAAACTAATATATGATTTTACATAGAGAATTATATAAAGAGAAATAACTGAGTACTAACACTATAACTGAGATATTCTTCAAGCCCTAATTCTATAAACGAATATATGATTCTATATAAAAGATTATATAAAAGGAAATAACTGAGTAGTAACACTATAAACTGACGTATTCTTCAGGCCCTAATTCTACAAACTAATATGTGATTATATATAAAGGATTATATAAAAGGAGATAACTGAGTAGTAACACTATAAACTGAGACATTCTTCAGACACTAATTGTGCTAGGATTCTGCTGAGCTCTCCTTCCTCGGTACCTATATGGGGGGTTACCCATATTTTATCACTTGACTGATTTTCTGAAATGGAGAATAAAAATGAGATGAGATTGGGTTATAGTAACACAGGCATCAAAGAGGAAGCCTAGTGTTTGATTAAACACTACTCTGACAGCCGAAATCTTGTTGGAACTCATGTTCAGCCTTACAACATTTCCCAGAATAGCCGGTAAGTTGCTCATGTTATGCTATCCATGGCCCTTGCTTTGATGTCAAAGTCATGTAATTTATTCAAATAATATTTTTGAATGCCAACTAAATACAAGGCTTTATTTTGACACTCAGCAGATCAGAGAAATACCACATTGTAAAACAAACAAAAAACACAGTGTCACTTGAACTGGAAGTCATTATGTTTAGTGAAACAGACAGATATCACATGTTCTCACTCATAAATGGGAGCTAAAACGTTGATCTTATGAATGTAGAGAACAGAATGATAGATATTGGAGGCTGGGAAGAGTGTGTGGGTGGAGGGGTGATAGAAGTTGGATGAAAGGTATAAGTTCTATTGTAGAGTGATTACAGTTAACAACAATATATTGTGTATTTCAAAGCAGCTAGAGGAGAGAACATGATTTATTCCCAACAGAAAGAAATGATAAATATTCAAAGTGATGGATATCTCAAATATTCTACCTTAAACAATTTACATTCTATACATGCAATTAAATATCACATGTATCTCATAAGTATGTAAAATATATATCAATAAAAATTTTAAATGAAGTAAAACTTTTAAAAATGTGTCATTCAACTACTCATAAATCTAAAAAAAAAGCTTAGCAGTTTGATTATAGTCATATAAAACTGATATGTTTTTGGAGTTCCAAGTTTCAAGATATAGGTAAATCTGGATGAGGTTTAATCAGGTATGAGGGAAGGCTTGGGTATTTCTAACTCTCTGTGCTAAGCTGAGGGACTCTCTGGTCAGCTCTCCTTAAAGAGATACTCCTTCTTTTCTATATTTTTCATAATTGTGCCTCACATTTAGAGAATTTCTTGTTATTCTAAGTTGCACAAATATTTTTAAAATTTCTGATAATTTGAAGAGTTGAAATATGTCTAAAATAAGAAACACTGTAATCAGTATCTTAGGAAGATCTAGTTGATATCTTAGAAAAGGCAAACTAGAAAGCACTGGAAAACAAAACACAACAAAAAACATAAGCACTGAATAGACAAAGACAAGAGCAAATATTGACTATGGAGATCTACTTGGAAAGAACACATGTTGACTTGAGTAAATAGGTTGTAGCCAGAACATTTTACCTACTTCAGACTTTACCTGGATATAGTAATGAATTGTGGAGAAAAAAAAGTTGGGTGAAGTTTGAAGTGAGATCAGCGAAAGATACAAGAGAGGTGAATTAATGACAAAAAGTAGAAAAAGATAAACCATTCTGTATGAAAGCAGATTATAATCCTAATTTTTGGGTAACAGTGAGGGTAGAACATATAATGGAAAAGGGACTTGGGATATAAATAGAAAACTCTGGAAATACTTCACATGAGATGGACTTTTGATCCCTGTAAGAGTCTCTCTACTTGTGACTACAATTGTGCTATATTCTTCAAACAAAACAAATGTTTCGCATGCTGGTGTGCAAAGCCTAAAATAAATATAACAATTGTGCATGATCAAAGTTTTAAAAGTCTATAAATTAGGGGACATTTGTTTCTTTCAGGGACACACACAGGTGAATCAAATCTTTCTTGCTTCGCATGCTACAAAATATGTGTGCTTTATGAAAAAATTGATGGGTTTAAGAGTCTTGACCTTGACTAATTCTTGAAATTTTGTAGAATCAATTATAACAACTTCCAAAAATGCTTGTGATGAGAATATATTTAATTAGAAATTCAAGAATATTTAATGTGACTGATGTTACTTGACTGGTAATAAATAATTCTATTTAGAGTTTGGTATGTTTAGACTTTGAAGAAACAGCAATCCCTTCTAATAAAATTAAAGCAACACGCTCAGGGACAACCTAACTAGGTAGCCAAACAAGCTCAGGCATTCTTACTGAGTGTTGTCAGGGGACAATAGATTAATGAGCTGCCTCATGCAAGTATAATTCATGGAATGACACAAAAAGAGGGGCACATGCTCATTACATGCTCTGACCAGGGTATATAAGCCTCCTTATACACATGCTGGCATTCACACTCAGGATTTCACCTGCACAGCAAATCAACTCACTACTCCTGACACCATGAATTACTACGGCAGCTACTACGGAGGCCTGGGCTATGGCTGTGGAGGCTTCGGTGGCCTGGGCTATGGCTATGGCTGTGGATGTGGCAGATTCCGCAGAATTGGCTATGGCTGTGGCTATGGGGGCTACGGATATGGCTCTGGCTTCGGAGGCTACGGATATGGATGCTGCCGTCCATCATGCTATGGAGGATACGGATTCTCTGGCTCTTACTAAATGACTTGCTGAAATTGGAAGCAGAGGAGAAACTTCCAAATGTGTTTGGTCCTATCCTGTGCTTTCATTCCGGAAACATCCATTCTATTGTCTTCAGCATCGATGGATAGATATTTATCAATGGTTAAGCTGCTTCTATAAATATCTGTTGTCTTTTTACTTTTGGAATCTGTCATCTGAGAGCATATTCATGTATAACCACTCTAATTTGTTCCCAATTTGCTTTATTTTTTTTTTTTTACCATTGCCATGATGTTATCTTTCGATCAAGATCTTAGCAAAAACCTGTATTTTCCTTTTATCAAATAAATGAATCGAAATATAAATATTTGGTTCTTTTCAATGCTTTCATTGTTATTTAACATTTTGTTTTGAATCTAATATAAAAGTTTACTTATGAAGCAGTAAGATCTGCACCTCCATGGTGGAATATGATGAAAAATGTTTCTGGTTTAGTATGTTAATGGAAGCTTGAGAACAAATAAGACACCATCTTAACAAGAAATTTAAAATAACTTGGCCCTGTCTATTTACTGAGGATGTCATCTCCTCTCAAGTATCCCTCAAGTGTTCCTGGAATCACTAAGGACAGTGTCATTCTCATATCCTGCTCTGCAACATTACTGTTAGCTGAATGTCTTTTTGATACCATTGTTCTGGCCAAGCATATCTTTGCCTTCTTTCCACCTTCAGTTGCAGTTGTGAGAAGGAGATTGGGATGTTTCACTCATTTCCTGGTCAGAACTACACTCTATATTTAGCATCTACCTGAAGGCTATTGTCTCATATAGGACTGAAACAACCCACTGCAATGGGGCACTGGAACCCAGTGGTACAATGCTGTACAAAAAAATTGGAGTTAGGCCAGGCACAGTGGCTCATGCCTATAATCCCAGCACTTTGGGAGGCCAAGGAGGGTGGATCACTAGGTCAAGAGATTGAGACCATCCTGGTCAACATGGTGAAACCCCATCTCTACTAAAAATACAAAAATTAGCTGGGCATGGTGGCACATGCCTGTAGTCCCAGCTACTCGGGAGGCTGAGGCAGGAGAATTGCCTGAACCCAGGAGGTGGAGGTTGTGGTGAGCCGAGATCGTGCCATTGCACTCCAGCCTGGGTAACAAGAGCGAAACTTTGTCTCAAAAAAAAAAAAAAAAAATGGAGTTAGTTTGCAAATGTTTTCTCCAATTCTGTGGGTTGTTGCTTCACTTCGTTGATTGGCTCATTTACTGTGCAGAAGCTTTTTAACTTCATGTGACCCCATTTGTCCATTTTGGTCTTGATTGCCTGTGTTTATTGGGTATTACTCAAGAAATTTCTGCCAAGACTAATGTCCTGGGAGTTTCCTATGTTAAGTGAACTAAGTCAGGCACAGAAAGACAAACATCACATGTTCTCACTTATTCGTGGGATCTAAAAATCAAAGCAATGGAACTCATGGAGATAGAAGAATGGTTACTAAAGGCTGGAAAGGGTATTGGGGGAGGGGAGTGGGAATGGTTAATAGATGCAAAAAACTAGAAATAATAGATAATGACTTAGTATTTAATAGCACAACTGGGGGCTATAGCCAATAATAATCTAATTGTACATTTTAAAATAACTCAAAGAGTATAACTGGATTGTTTGGAACACAAAGGATAAGTGCTTGAGGACAGGGCTATCCCATTTCCCATGACTTAATCATTACACTTTAAAAGCCTCTGCCAAAATATCTCATGTCCATATATGTATATAAATATATATAAAACCTACTATGTCCCCACAAAAATAAAAAATTAAAAAAATATACACTAAAAGAAAGAAAACTTGAGGTAAGCAGGAGCAGATGCTTTCTATTTTTGTTGCACTTTATTAGAGGCTCTTACTAGTCTATGTAGCTTGTCATGAATGGATGATGACACAAAGTCGGATGAGAATACACTGGAGGCTTTACTGATAAGAGCCCTTCTTGGCTGTCAACTCTGGCTTCATTGCTCAGTCAAGTTCAAGGAGCCTGGCTCTTTTTTCCTTTGGAATTTATTCTCACCCAGAAAATTATTCTGTCCTTTTCTGGCTTGTTTTACAAGTTCACAACCCCTGGCCAGGCATCATGGAACACCAACAGTGAACACAGATAGACCCCTCCTCTGCTATGTTTCTCAGTCAACTTTGAAAGTAGCAAGAGAAGCCTGTTCGGCCAGTTTCTCTGAAATGACCAGGCATGTCTGAATCCACTTAAATTCAAATTTGGACCTCTACTATTTATCTTAGAAAATCTTTTTATCTTCTTGTAAATCTAAAAGAGGAGCACTATTTTATCAATAATTTCTCATAGAAAAACTGTTACCTTTTTACCTAGACTATAGTTTTGATTTCAATTTTGAAAACTAAACATTGGAAGCAAAAACTGGAGAGAAGAAAAGAAAGGAAGAAAGGAAGAAATCAAAAAAGAAAGAAAGAGAAAAATTCATAGGTTAAGAGCCCAATCACATTCAGAACACAGTCTATGTTTTGTTTTATTTAATTTTTTAATTGACACAATAATGGTATGTATTTATGGGGTGCATAGCGAAACTTTGATATATACATCTCTCTCTCTGCATATATATATATAAAATGTATAGTAGTAAGATGAGGATACTGAACATAGATAATTGATCTTTTGAGAAGTTGAAATGAGAGCCAGGTACCTGTCCAAGTGCTGTAATTGAAGGACAGCGACTCCAGCAGTTAGCCTTTGCAAATACTTAATTTTGTTAGTGAGGTTGTGCCGTGTAAGGTTTAGTATGTTTTAAATCCCTTGGACAAAATAGAAGAGTTAATAAATTATTTAATTAAACTAGTTTTTAGCTTTAGCTAATTATTTTATGTTCTAACCAAACAGTGCAAGAGAATAGCACCTGTAGATGATGGTAACTGAAGTTACTATTCTGTGTAATTTTCTCCAGACAGACATGATGTCCTACTGAAGATGACCTTGTAGACAGAAAAACTGTTACCTTTTTACTACACCATAGTTTGTATTTCAAATTAGAAAACTAAACAACGGAAGCAAAAACAACAAAAACCATCCTCATTAGGTTGAAGTGCTTGCCTTGTTTGAAGGTCTTTTTGGTTTCCGATCTGAACCGTCCAGATGCTGTTAAGTTTAATTTGTACCCAAATATAATTAGTGCTGCTCCTGAATGCCGTGGCTTTTAAAAGTATATTACAAAAGAGTGGTTTTATTCTTGGTTAGATTGCTAAAGAATTGGAAGCTGGGAACATGAGAGATATTTCTAAATTGCAGTCACTAAATAGTTCTGTTGGGAAAACTGAATTTTTGTTTATGTCTATTACAGTATACCAGTAAGATATGAGAACATATGATTCTTCTGAATGCATGTAGAGAGAAAATTTCCAGATGAAAACTATAGATCCTAATTTTGAGGGAGGTAAATATCTCATGTATACCTAGACATGCTAGGAAATAGTGATTGCATAATTTAGGATCCAAGATTAATGTTATAGGATAAAATTAGAGAATGAATAGTTTCTTGAAACATGGAAACAAAAATTAAATTTTCTTTCCTCTACTCGGAAAAACTTTTTGGACATAATAATCACGGTCACATCTTATTACTGCACTCAAGTTGGTCATAGAAAACTCTAATAATGCAAATCAATATAAAAACTCTTTAATCAACAAAAAATGCTCTATTAATATGAAAGATCAATTGAATCAATATTGTATTGAATGTGTGTATAGAATAAAAATTCAGGATACCTGAGCAATTTGGTAATCTGAATAAAAGTATTTTCTTTTTGTAGAAATAAGTTTGACAAACATCACTGCTGGCCTCGGAAACTTACAGGACTGGGTTGCAGCTATGGATCCATCTATGGTTTGAGCTATGAACTTGGAGATTCTGAGGCTTAATGTTGTTATATATTTAGTTATGTTTCTGCCAAGCATCTTCCTATGGGTTGTAGAGACCATGCAGATGCTATTGTTCAATTGGTTGACAAGGACACTGTGATCACCACAGCCTCTCAAGTCAGAACATGGAGAAGCTTTGCATGTCTCTTCTGTCATCTCCATAGCCAATTGGTAGTGATTTTGTGCTATCTTATTAATAGATACGTAAAATGTGTAGTTCTTTAAAAATGTATTCAATTCCATCTTGCCTTTTATCTAATGCTCATGTTCATAATTTGCCACTTTGCAGCTTCTCATCTATTCCTATCTGATCTCCTAAACTCAAAACCTGCATTTGAGATAATCTATTCCTATCTGATCTCCTAAACTCAAAATTTGCATTTCTCTTATGATCAGTGATGATGATCTTTTTTTCATGTCTGTTCAAATCCTTTGTCCACTTTTTGATTTTTTCTTTCTTGTAAATTTATTCTAGTTCCTTGTAGATTCTAGATATTAGACCTTTGTCAGATGGGTAGTTTGCAAAATTTTTCTCCCATATACCCAAAGGATTATAAATCATTCTACTATAAAGACTTATGTACATTTATGTTTATTGCAGGACTATTTACAATAGAAAAGACTTGGAACCAACCCAAATGCCTATCAGTGATAGACTGGATAAAGAAAATGTGGCACATAAAATACTGCAGAGCGACAAAAAAGGATGAGATTGTGTCTTTTGCAGGGACATGGATGAAGCTGGAAACCATCATTCTCAGCAAACTAACATAGAAGCAGAATACCAAACACCACATGTTCTCGCTCGTAAGTGGGATCTGTACAATGAGAATACGTGGACACAGGGAGGGGAACATCACACACAGGGGCCTGTCAGGGGAGCAAGTGGAGGGAGAGTATTATGACAAACACCTAATGCATGCAGGGCTTAAAACTGAGATGATGGGTTGATAGGTGCAGCAAACCACCATGGCACATATATTCTTATGTAACAAACCTTCACATTCTGCACATGTATCCAGAACTTAAAGTAAAATAAAAATATTGAAAAAATTAATTATCTTCCCTGTTGAGATGCCTTCCTGATTCCAGCAGTCACTTGATATCATCATGCACAAATGTCACATTGCGTAGAGGTCTTCCCTGAGACCCCGTTGGCCTGTGGTCCTTTATATCACCTTTTCTTCATAGCAGTTGTCATGTTATACACTTGCTTGTTGTCTCACATATTGTGTATATCCCCAGGAAACGTAAGGTACATGTGGGCAAAAACTTAATCTCTTTTACTCATTTCTGCATCCACAGGGCCTAGAATAATGCCTGGCTTACAGGAAGTATTTCATAAAATATGTGCTAGGTAAATCTATCATAATGCCAAACTATTGGCTATTAATTCATATGCCAGTTTTCCCATTGAATCCTGCGTTCTTTTCTTGTAATAATATGATTCTATTATTAAAACGATAAAAATGTAAAAAAGCTTTACTTTTATGCTAAACTAATATCATGCTTTATTCATCTTTTCCATAGATAGGCATTAACTACTACAATGTGCTGGATAATCTCAGGCATAAACATAAGCCAATTGCGACTGCAGTATACCTACTAAGGATAGCTCATATTTACTTTCTCTCTTCGGTGACATGTCACACATAATCTTCAGACATGATAAGGCATATGCTATCGTTATTTCTGTGGAATAGGTAAGGAAATTGTAGTTTAGAAAATTTAAACAACTTCCACAAATCATGCAATAGTGAGTTGCAAGGCATTATAACTTGTGATAAATTAAAAAGTATTTTGACTCTGAAAATAAATTTGTGCACCTGAGCAGTGAAGGGGAGACAAATGCCCCTAAAGAAGGTCCAATGGTTTAATTATAGGATGTCACTGGTCACATTTAAGAATTAGAGGCTCCAGTCAAAATTATTTTATGGTTTCATCAGGAGAGATATACCTTGATCTCCTTCTTTCACTTTGCAGATTTATGTTCACCCATTTTTTTTTTCTCAACTGTTTTTGAGAAGGAAGTTTTCTTTCTCCCCGGTAAGACTAGAAGCATTCAGTTTTCCAGCTTTTCTGTTTCTTATCTTCTGGCTTGTTCTTTTATTCACTATTACCTATCCTTCTATTTGGAGTTTCCCCTTGTGGAAAGATATCTGAAATTGACCTACTTGGAACCACTATCTATGTTCTCGGATACTGTCCTTCAGTCTTCTTAAAACTCATTGAGGTATTTGTATGCTAAAAAAAAGTAAATCTCAAAAGGTTAAAAAATTCCTAAAGTTGGATGTTTATAGAGGGTAAAGCTGGTTTTTAACTCAGGAAGTCTGAATGCAATATCTCTTTTCAGACATACAAAGTCCTATAAAACACACAGCCAAAGAACCCAAGGTTAAAACCTCAGTGTCATCTAGGACCACCTTTAAATCAACTGTCATCTCTTTTCTTCATGTCATCTCTTTCACAGAATGACCTAAAGGAATAACTGCCCCCGCCCCCGCAATCTCTCACTTTCTCTGTACTTCACTTTCCATTGCAATCCTTCATCCTCCGCTATAGTCTATCACTTAGTTGAAGCTAATGGGTAAATGTTCCAAACAACTTTTTTATTGTCAAATTCAGTGTCATCTTCGAAGTTTTGTTAAGATGCAGTGTCCCTGGGTGGTTGAGCATAAACTTTCCGAAGGCAAATTTACCTAAGTCAGACTGGAAACTGCCACTTCCCAGGGTGACCTTGGAAAAGATACTTAAGCCTATTGGATTTCAGTTTTCTCATCTGTTAAATTGGGTTAATGATGGCAACAATTTCATAGAATCCTTGTGAGGATTAAATGAGTAATGCATAAAAAACCTCAAAGCATCGCTTGCCATATATGTTAGTTATTGCTAGTCTTATTTTGACACTATTATAATTGACTTTTTCCATTTTCTATTGCCATCATACTGCTATATGACACACAACCACAAGCCTCAGTACAATAAGAAGGTTCATACTCAACCATCCAACAGCTGGGGGATGTAAGATAGCCTTCTTGTTTGCTCACATGACTGGGGTTTGACTTACTATTAACGGGGGTAAAAGTGGGGCTTGGCATTGCTCCATAAATCTCAAAACTTTGCCTAGCACTTAGGGTTAAGACTTGTGGTCATGGTCGGAATTGTAAATTCATTTTGTGAGGGTTTTGGAAGAGAACCATCCTGTACGTTACTACTATTTACTTATGGAATACTATGCACACACATATTGGGAGGGAAAAGAGAGAGGACAAGGAGAAAGTAGAGAAACACATCTGGAACCAGAGATGCAGAGTCAAGTGGAGCTCACATGGATGGAGTGACTCAGTGCCAAATCTAGCCCCCAAGAGAGGGCACGTATGACTGACCTCTTAAGCATGGATGTGGCAGGGGCAAAGGGTTGAGATCAAAAGGACATGCATAAGAAGCCAACAAAGATAAACCATGTATAGAAAAATTATACTCCAAGCCTTTAGGTGATCTAAGTGTGTTATAGAAAACACCATCAAGAGGTGTCTGGTTTTTTCCCCTTCTGGAGGTTTCTATAAATCAGCAGTTTAGTGAAGTGGAAAAACATAGGCTCTGAAGTCGGTTTACCTAAATTCAGATGCAACGTGCACATTTACTTAATAGCCATGATGACTTTGAGCATGCCATTACTTCAGCTCTCCAGGGCACCTATAAAATGAGGGTAATAATAGCACTTACCTCATAGGGCATTGCGTTAAGTGAATCAATACATCTAAAGTTCCTGGCATATAATAAGTATGAATAAACACTATTCTTACCATTATTATTGCCAGGTTAAGAGATGTGTCGATCCTAGGGACTCAGTTGAAGTGGTTAACCCTTTAATACAGGTTGGTTTTGAATAATGGTGGACAGACCATGAAGTTTACATAAATACCTTCTTACAGAGAATGTCAGAAGCTGTCATGTGTAATTAGTGAAGCAAAATAATCTTTTGAAATACAGTTGAGGAATTACCTCATGTCATGGAGTCAATTTATGGGAATCTCAATTGGGGTCAGATAAAAGCCAAGGCTTTGAGAATGGAGAAATTACCTCTTACAGGCACGAAGTTGATTAAAGGCACTAAGTTTAAACATGTTAATATTCAGGAGGCCCTCCCTTCCTGAATATTAGAAATTAGCTATTTGAGATGTAAAGGCTGTAAGCTTTACCAGCCCCACTTCTGAGCGTTTACAAACTCACTGTATGGAGAACAGAGAGTGACACTGAAACTCAAGTCAAGTGGCTTTGTCTATCCAACTGAATTTATTCCTCTAAAATAGCTACAGTAATTGACAATCTAGGCTTCCACAAAAGCAGTGGGCTGAGTATTGTCACTTCAGTTGTTTAAATCACCATTCTCATTTTGACTGTACAGATAAAGACCTTGACGAACAGGGTAAACATAAAATTCTGGCCTCTCTGTGGTCATGTAAGGTGCATATTCTCTGTATCCAGTTCAACATTCATTATGAAGATACTAACATTCTGCATTCATTGAATTAGAACCATTTTGTGCCATCGCTGGGACCTGTGTTGATCATTTGTGAACCACGATCTTTAAAGTTTGACTTTTTTTTTCTCAGAATATTTTGGAGAATGACTAGTTTGGCATTTAATTGTTGTAGAATAAATCTCAACTTGGATACATTTCATATCATATTGAGTCTTCTAGGCTGCTGAATTTCGACCTCAGAGATATCATGTGAAAGGAGGTTTCTATGGGAAGAAAGAAGGAAACTTGCACGGTGCTTTCAGTGACTGAGACGTGATGTAAGTGAGTTATTTAAAGGGCATTATTCTTCTGATGGATTTTTTTCATCTGAGGGGCACATCACAGTTATGTTCTTTATGGGAATATTTGGTTGGCATGGACAGTTGTTTTTTTCTTATTCTGAGTGGTAAAAAATATTAAAAGACCATAATATTTAAAAGTAAGTAAAGCAAATGTGTAACTAAGGAGCAGCCTGGGAGGCTATTTTAAAACTAAGTCTGTATCATTGAAAACAAACCAATTCAAGCAAATGAACAAACAAATTGATTTTATACTATGTAGAGAAATACTCAGTTATTTATTTAATAATTTTCTTTTATAATTTTATGGCATAAAATGTTCAATCTTTGGCAAAAAATTTCATATCAATGACAAAAGACTTAAAAGAAATGACAACCCAATCTCAAAGATTTAAGCAATGAAAATCAAGACTGTGCCATCATATACAACCTTTTTGACCCCTTTGATTGTACTAACCCTCCAAGTTAAATTAGAAAGTCAGTTTTACCTGCAGCTCATTTAACATGGTAATTGTGTTTGTGTAGTGACTTCTTTACATTTACTTGGCCTACACTCCAGTATTCAGATTTGTAACTTTCTTACTTTTTTTTTTGAGACAGAGTTTCGCCTTGTTGCCTATGCTGGAGTACAATGGCACGATCCTGGCACACTGCAACCTTCGCCTCCTGGATTTAAATGATTCTCCTGCCTCAGCCTTATGAATAGCTGGGATTACAGGTGCCCACCACCATGCATAGCTAATTTTTTTGTTTTTTGAATTTTTAGTAGAGATGGGGGTTTCAGCTTGTTGGCTAGGCTGGTCAAACTCCTGACCTCATGATCCGCCCACCTCAGCCTCCCAAAGTGCTGGGATGACAGGCGTGAGCCGCTGCGCCTGCCCCAGTTCATAACTTTCATAGTGACCATTTGAAGCATTATTCTTCCCTCTGAATTTTTTTCTTTGAATCTATTTATTATTGTTTTTAAAAGTAATAATTTGTGATAATCATGCTTCTTTGGTGTTGATTGGCCCTTCTAAATGAAGAATGATTTCTTGCTTTTGGTAATAATACATGTTATTCCCATAGTCACCTGATTATAATGACTGGGTGTCTTTCAAAGTGAATTTAAATGATGTAGCTGACACAATCATCTTTTAACTTCCAACAAGAAACCTATCTCATTTTCCTTTTGAAAACACCAGTCAATAATCTATGGTGACTTTATAAGTGTCTTTATAGTGGAGGAGTTTTTTTCAACTTTTATTCCAAACAGTGGTGTAGTATGAACATCATAATCATTAACAGGTCATGCTCATGGCAAGCCTAAGTTTCTGTAGGTCAATAAGCTCACTCTCCCCATCTGTAAAACATAGATGCTGCACAAGTTTTCATTCTATGATCTTAGTTTTGCCATTATTATTGAGCAGAACTTCTCATTTAATGTTAAAATTTCACTTAGAAAATAAAGCCAAACGCCTTTAAAAAATTTAAGTCCTCTTGTCTTAGGAAAAAGGGCTAAACATATTTATTATATACTTATTATATTCTTATTTATAATTCTTATAAATCATTACATAATATATGTGGTTTCTTTACAGTTTCAGTTTTGTCTTAACATTATTGTGTATAATGCTGCTTACCTGTCATTATTATATGTCTGGTTATTTAATAGGTAGCTTATAAGATCTGTTAAAAAAATGCTACAAGTTCAAGTAAAATATGTATCTTCAGCTTTACATAAACCATAAAAATAACTGCTCTTCAGTGTTCACTGAAGAATCTAGTGGGTATTTAAATTTATGACTTGAAATAACTTGGGTTAACTGATTTTTATTTTTAAGACTTTTCTTCCCTTCATGAATTGATGTTTACTGTAAAACAAGTGAACATATGCTTTATGATGAGCTTGCATTATAATGCTTTGTAATTAGTTATTCTAATGGGCCTCAAATCTAATCACCCAGGACAAATTTATTTGAATGTAGTAAAAAAAATCCACCATTTAAACATGCAATTTGACACTGAATATTCCATTTGTATTATATTTATATATATCTGAACACACACACACACACACACACAGAGAGAGAGAGAGAGAGAGAGAGAGAGAGAGAGAGAGAATATATATGAAAAAAGAAGCACAAAGAGTTTTCCACTTGTTTCTTGTCTCCTTCCTCATAAGCCATTAGTTGTGAGGAGTACCGCTGGACTCTGCAACTTTTTTTATTTGTCTAATTTCTTTGTTCATTATACATGCTTTAGGTGACTATGTTATCTCTTTTACCCAAATTTCCCATTTTTTTCCTCTAAAATTTCCATTAAACGCTTTCAAAACAAGCAAACAAATATTTCCTTATAACATGTTTGCCTCCCTAAGTTCTTCCTAGAGTATAGTCTATTTTTAAAGTAAAGGAAAATAGAAGAAATAGAAGATAGAATACACAAAGTCAACAAAATATCTTAACAAATTGGACAGAAACAAGTGTCATAATATTTCTCAGTTTTGTGAATATCAAATAGAGTGTCGACATTTGAGCAAATGTGTGTATGTGTTTATGTTTGACTTTGAACTTTCTCCCTGACATGTGAAGGCTATCCCTGCAGGCCATGTAACAGATCTGTGCTAATCTTCACTGCATCAATATCAAGAGGAATATATGCCTTGTCGAATGTAGATAATGTGGCTGAAAAGTTTTTAAGAATCAAACTAAAAATCAGGAGAAAAGTAAAACAGGAAAGTATTTTTATATGTGTTGAAAAGCATTAAAGTTGATTTCCGCTTAAGTGTTTCATCAGCTGGTGTCACTGACATTTTGAAGGTATAATTTCAAATGTATCCCCTCCTATGTATTTTCTTTGAGTCTCTAAAGGCAGAGAATTGATTTTTCAGTCATCAAAATGAGAAGTACAGAGAAAACAAAAGAAATACACATGGAAAATGGAAACATTTAATACAAAAATCTCCTCTTATTCTTTTTTGAGGAAGCATGTCAGAGTCTTCATGTGTAGTGCATCAATATTCTAAGGAAAGAGATTTGTCAGCCAGCTGATTTTTTACACTTACACTTGAAGGAAACGGAAGTTGTGTCTCAGCAATAGCACAAATAATTTTCTATGAGTCTTGC
The DNA here is from genome assembly GCF_049354715.1 of Callithrix jacchus. Lineage (NCBI taxonomy): Eukaryota > Metazoa > Chordata > Mammalia > Primates > Cebidae > Callithrix > Callithrix jacchus. Next base: position 36,522,466 of record NC_133522.1, on the reverse strand, counting down.
AGTGCACAGCCTTTGTAAGGTGGGTACCTCATGCAGATCAGAATTAGGCAACATAATGAAGCTAGCAACTGGTGTAATTTCTGAGGTATGTCATAGATCACACTCCATTTGCACTTAGGAACTGTCCCTGCTGGCAATCACCTGTGTATTTGGGGGTCAAGTTGAGTGCTCATCTCCCATAAAATTCAGCACAAACTATGAAGCAAAGCTTGGAGGCTATGTTGTGGTTTACTTCTCAAGAGATTCCAGTGATTACAATTTTAAAAATCCTGGGCTACCCTCATGATAAAAAGTTTTGGAAAGAAATATACCAATGAACAATAGTTGCTTAGCAACATTGCTTTCATAAGGAAAAGCCAATTATAGAACGTCTCAGGAAGTCATCACTTTGAGTATACCATAGTCTCATTCTTTTAGTGAAAGGATGAGGGATTGGAAAAAAAAAGGTATGGACACTTTTGAACCCTACCATCGATGTTAAACTAGTTATGCTAACCTGTAAGTTTCAATATTTGTTCATTTATTCATGTAACAATTCATATTTCATTGAACACATGTTACAAGCAAAGCATGAACTCCAAATATAATGTCAGTAACTAACCCTATTAGGACTTATTTCTTAAAGAAATAGAAGATTATACATAGAATAATTATTGTGTCATATAACAAGCAATTCCATATTGTAAGTGGCCATAAAGTTATAAAGGAGAGCAATATGGTAGAAATCATTATTTGAAACGATGTTTATGTAGGTAACCCTCTCTAATCATATTAAGTAGAATGCAATACACATTAATGGAGTCCCTGCTATGTAGTAAAAATATTGGCAGAACGCAGTGGCTCACACCTGCAATTCCAGCACTTTGGGAGGCTGAGGCGGGTGGATCACCTGAGGACACGAGTTTGAGTTCAGACAGACCAACATGGTAAAATCCCATCTCTACTAAAAATACAAAAATTAGCCAGAGTGGTGGCTGGAGGCTGTAATCCAGCTACTTGGGAGGTTTAGGCAGGAGATTCCCTAGAACCTGGGAGGCAGAGGTTGCAGTGAGCTGAGATGGTGCCATTGAACTCCAGCCTGGGGAACAGAGTGAGATGCACTCCAGCCTTGGGGACAGAGTGATACTCCCTCTCAAAAAAGAAAAAAAATGGGCTAGATGCTGTATTATAATAAAAACGAAAGCTACCACAAGCAGACTTCCTGACCTAATGAAGTTCATACTCAAATGGTAGGAAACAAACATAGATGAGAACCCATGCTGCGAGGAGAAAAATGGTTATAAGCCAAGCACCACTCTCATAGAGCAGTAAGCCGCTTCTGGGAGAAGGAAGGTAAGAGCGTAGATAGTCTAAGGTTTCAATATTTAAAAAGAGAACAATGGTACAAATAAAAGCAAAGTATATAAAAGTACAACATAAGGAAAAATCAATGAACATTTTGGAGTGCAGGAAGAAATGAATCAGCAAAAGTAGCTTGAAAGCAAATCATAGATTATCATATGAAAGTCCTCCACTGAAAAAGCATAGGCTTTGGATTCAACAGAGCTAAGCGTGAGTCCTGGCTTGAAAGATTATTAGATATGTGTCCTTGGACATGTTATATGGTTTTTTTCCTGATTTCTGGTATCTAACATGAAAAGTTCTGAGAATTAAGAAAGCATCTAAATCCAGATACCACATACTTAAACAACAATAATAGCCAATGAGTAAATGGAAGCCACACCCAAAGTCTCAATATGTGAATTCCAAATGGCATCTTAAGGTACATTCATTTTCCACGGGGACATACTTGGTTAGTATATTCAATATGTAGATGTCATCTTCCTTCATGAAGAATTATTCTCTCATTTGTATTTTTTAAATACATAGAGCTGTTTCAAGTATTGTTATTATTAGTTTTAATAGAAAGTAGGGCTTAAATAAATATCAACATTCAGAGTAGAAAGCAGTGCAAGCATACTGAAAAATCATAATGTCATTAGTGCTCAGTTCGCAAGAAAGTGGTGAACTGCGCAAAATGAAAACAATATCTCACGGTGAAAGAAAGTATCCACAGATTAAATAGATCGCTGCCCTGTGAGAGTCATATTGTGCCTCACAACGTTTTTTGTTTTGTTTTAAAGCAAATATCTTTTAATTTCTTCATTTAATAATGCTGAAAACCTATTCAAATGTTTAAAAATACTGAACCAATCAACATATATCAGTTGAAGAAACACAGAACAGTGACTGACACACAAAGACGCTCCATAAATCCTCTGAACAAAAGAGTGATAAGTGAATCGGTGAATGAATGCAGGCACAGTTTGTTCCACAGTTTTTGGCTTCTGAAGTAAAGTATGTAACATGTGACTTTTTTTAAATCTTTTTTTTTAACTATACTTTAAGTTCTGGGGTACATGTGCAGATGGTGCAGGTTTGTTACATAGGTATAAGGTGCCATAGTGGTGGTTTGCTGAATCCATCGCCCCATCATCTACATTAGGTATTTCTCCTAATGCTATCCCCCCATCCCCTGCTATTCCTATCCTAGCCCCCCACTCCCTACCCCCTAGTCCCCCATCCCCCACTATTCCTACCCTAGCCACCAACCCCCCCAGACTCCAGTGTGTGATGTTCCCCTCCCTGTGTCCCTGTGTTTTCATTGTTCAACACCCACTTATGAGTGAGAATATGCAGTATTTGGTTTTATGTTCTTGTGTCAGTTTGCTGAGAATGATGGTTTCCAGCTTCATCCATTTCCCTGCAAAGGACATAAACACACACACTTTTTTATAGCTGCATAGTATTCCATGGTGTATATGTACCACATTTTCTTTATCCAGTCTATCATTGATGGGCATTGGGACTGGTTTCAAGTGTTTTCTATTGTGAACAGTATCACAATAAACAGACACATGTGCATGTGTCTTTACAATAGAATGATTTATAATCCTTTGAGTATATACCTAGTAATGGGATTGCTGGGTCAAATGGTATTTCTATTTCTAGATCCTTGAGAAATTGCCACACTGTCTTCCACAGTAATTGAATTAGTTTACACTCCCACGACACTGCAAAAACATTCATTTTTTTTCTCCACAACCTCTCCAGCATCTGTTGTCTCCTAATATTTTAATGATCGCCATTCTAACTGGCATGAGGTGGTATCTCAATGCGGTTTTGATTTGCATTTTTCTAATGACCAATGATGATGGTTTTTTAAAATATATTTGTTGGCTGCATAAATGTCTTCTTTTGAAAAGTATCTGTTCATATCCTTTGCTGACTTTTCGATTTTTTTTTTTCCTGTAAATTTGTTTAAGTTCTTTGTAGATTCTGGACATTAGCCTTTTGTCAGATGAGTAGATGGCAAAAGAAGACATAGCAATGTGTTCTATACCCAATACTATTCAGCATAGTACTGGGAGTTCTGGCTAGAACCATCAGGCAAGAGAAATAAATAAAAGGTATTTGAATAGGAAGAGAGGACGTCAAATTGTCCCTGTTTACAGATAGCATGATTGTGTATTTAGAAACCCCCCTTGTAGGCCGGGCGCGGTGGCTCACGCCTATAATCCCAGCACTTTGGGAGGCCGAGGCAGGTGAATCACAAGGTCAAGAGATCGAGACCATCCTGGTCAACATGGTAAAACCCCGTCTCTACTAAAAATACAAAAAATTAGCTGGGCATGGTGGCGCGTGCCTGTAATCCCAGCTACTCAGGAGGCTGAGGCAGGAGAATTGCCTGAACCCAGGAGGTGGAGGTTGCGGTGAGCTGAGATCACGCCATTGCACTTCAGCCTGGGTAACAAGAGCGAAACTCCATCTCAGAAAAAAAAAAAAGAAAAAAGAAAAAAGAAAAAGAAAACCCCCTTGTCTCAGCCCCAAATCTCCTTAAGCTGATAAGCAACTTCAGCAAAGTCTCAGGATACAAAATCAATGTGCAGAAATCACAAGCATTTCCTATACACCAATAATAGACAATTAGAAAGCCAAATCAGGGGTGAACTCCTATTCACAATTGCTACAAAGAGAATAAAATACCGAGGTGTACAGCTAATGAGGGATGTGAAGAACCTCTTCAAGAAGAACTACTAATCACTGCTTAAGGAAATAAGAGAGTAAACAAACAGATGGAAAAACATTCCAGGCTCATGATTAGAAGAATCAATATCATGAAAATGGCCATACTGCCCAAAGTAACTTGTAGATTCAATGCTATCCCCATCAAGCTACCAATGACTTTCTTTGCAGAGTTGAAAAAAAAAACACCTTAAACTTCATATGGAACCAGAAAAGACCCCGCATAGCCAAGATAAGCAAAAAGCAAAAAAAAAAAAAAAAAAAAAAAAAAAAAAAAAAGCTGGAGGCATCACATTGACTGACTTCAAACTATTAATACAAGGCTACTGTAATCAACACAGCATGGTGCTGGTACCAAAACAGAGATGTAGATCAATGAACATAACAGAGGCCTCAGAAAGAACTCACACGACTACAACCATCTGATCTTTGACAAACCTGACAAAAACAAGCAATGGTGAAAGGATTCCCTATTTAATAAATGGTGTTGGGAAAACTGGCTAGCCGTACACAGAAAGCTGAAACTAGACCCCTTCCTTCCACCTTATACAAAAATTAACTCTAGATGAATTAAAGATTTAAACATTAGGCTTAACACCGTAAAAACTCTAGAAACAAATTTAGGCAATACCATTCAGGACATAGGCATGGGCAAGGACTTCATGACTAAAACACCAAAAGCAGTGGCAACAAAAGCAAAAATAGACAAATGGGATCTAATTAAACTTAAGAGCTTCTGCACAGCAAAAGAAGCTATCAATAGAGTGAACTGGCAACCAATGCAATGGGAAAATATTTTTGCAATCTACCCATGTTTCTTAACAAATACTACATTGTCAATAAATATTTACTATTGTTATTATTATTGGCAACCCAATGAATGCCTTTAAGGGGAGGAGTGGTGATACTTTTACTTTTTAAGAAGGCAACTCTTTCATCATCCAACTCCCTTTTATGATTCAATGCAGAGACTAAACTGATGTGGAAAGAAATTAGAAACAGGGAGATTATTGCAATATTACCTAGCTAGAGGTCACACAGTTCTGTCTCAAATAGAACTTAAATGGAAAGATTTTAAGAGTAGTATGGAATAATCTGATTGGTAGTGAATACTAACAAAATGACAAATATCAGACTTATACCAAGATTTTCAGTCATAGTAACTGGATTAATGGCTTATGTTAATTCCAATAAGGAGATGTAACCATAAGTTCAAATTTTAACAAGCTTGAGATATAAAACTTGAGATATTGATGGCTAATACATGTGGCAAGGGATGCTTGTGAATTAATTACCTGATATTTAGGGAAGAACAGTTAAAATTTCAAATGCAATTTTTTTTTTACTTGCCTGCCAAATTGATAGTGAAAAACAGGAAAGTAGATGGAATCATCCTGGAAGGGAATTTTCTTTAAGTAAATTAAAGTCTGCTATTCCATCTTGAGAAATGCCCACATTTGAAGACCAGATAGAAGGAAATAGAGACAGAGAATCTATGGTGAAATGGATGTGGAAAGACCCAGGATGATGTCTGGTCAAATAAACACTTAACAAGAAGTTCAAGGGAAAAGAGAGTTTTAAGTAGAGAGCAGAGAGATAGTTCAGTAGCACACAGTTTAGAAAGGAAAGATAAATTTCAGAGTGATAAAAAAACTATTAGGCTTAATAATGAGGATGGTGGCCAGCCGTGGTGGCTCACATCTGTAATTCCAGCACTTTGGGAGGCCAAGGCGGGTGGTGGATTGCCTGAGGTCTGGCTAACATGGTGAAACGTCATCTCTACTAAAATTACAAATAAATAAATAAATAGCCAGCTATGGTGTCGGATGCCTGTAATTTCAGCTACTCCGGAATTGCCTGAACCTGGGAGGTGGAGGTTGCAGAGAGCCGAGATTGCACCACTGCGCTCCAGCCTGGGAGACAGAATGAGACTTCGTCTTAAAAAAAACAAAAGGCTGGACGAGGTTTGGGGGAGGTCGAGGAGGGCAGATCACTAGGTCAAGAGATTGAGACCACTACCCTGCACCACCCTGTAAGGCTGCTCCCTGTATCCCTACTGCTCCAGCTTCAGCCATCACTCAAAAGGCCCCAAGTACAGCTCCAGCTGACACTTTGGAGAGCTCAAGCCACCATAAGCCTTGGATGTTTCTATGTGGTGTTTAGCTTGCAGGTGCTTAAAAATGCAAGCGTAAAGGAAGCTTCGCATCTTTGACCTAGATTTCAGAGACTGTATAGGAAAGCCTGGGTGCCCAGGCAAAAGCCTGCCACAGGGGCAGAGCCCCCGCAGAAAGCCTCTACTAGGACAATGCTGAGGGGAAATGTAAAGTTTGAGCCCCCACACAAAGTTCCCACCAGAGCACTGCCTAGTGGAGCTGTGGGAAGGGAACCACAGCCCTCCAACCTCCAGAATGGTAGCTCCATGGGCAGTTTGCATCCCATCTCTGGAATGCACTCAACCCTAACCTGTCGGAGCAGCGACATTGGCTATACATCGTGCAAAGCCATGAAGACAGAGCTGCACAAGGCCTTGGGGGTCTGCTCCTCACACAGGTGTGCCCAGGATGCAGGATATGGAGCCGAAGATTATTCTGGAGGTTTAAGGTTTAATGTCTGCCCTTCTTTCTTACCGATTTGCATGGGACATGTTGTCTCTTTCTTTTGACTGATTTCTCCCTTTGGGAATGGGAATGTTCATCCAATGTCAGTACCACCATTGTAACTTGGAAGTGAATAACTTGTTTTTGATCTTACAGGCTCACAGGTGGAAGAAATTTGGGTCTCAGATGAGACTCTGGACTTTGGACGTTTTATTGAGTTGACACTGGAATGAGTTGAGATTTTTGGGGACTATTGGGAAGGGATGATTGTATTTTGCAGTGTGAGAACAGGCAATTTGGGCGGTCAGGGACAGAAAGATATGGTTTGGATGTTTGTCCCCTCCAAATCTCATGTTAAAATGTGATTCCCAGTGTTAAAGGTAGGGCCTGCTGGGAGGTATTGGGGTCATGAGGGAGGATCCCTTATGAATGGCCCATTGTCTTTCCCTAGTAATGAGTTCAGGTGAGGTTGTTTAAAGGAGCCTGGTATTTCCTCCTCTCACTTTCTTGCTCCCTTCTCTCATGCTCACTCTCCTGCCATGTGCGATGCCGGCTCCCACTTAGCCTCTTGCCATGATTGTCAGCTCCCTGATTCCTTCACCAGAAGCTGAGCAGATGCTGGTGTTATGCTTGTGCAGCCTGCAGAACGATGAGCAAAAGTAAATCTCCTGTCTTTGTAAATTACGCAGTTTTTATGGCAATGCAAATGGACTGATACAATATGTGATATTTTAAAAAATTTTTCAAAAAAGGAGGGTGGCAGTTTAAATTGTAATGATAAAATCATATTAATAGAGTATTTTAGAAGGCCTACTTTTTAGGCATATACTTTCTTTTCCTTGCACATGATGCTTAGTCCTGGAGCATATTTTAATTCAATGTTTTGGAAATTAATGAATAAAATTATGTTGAATAACTCTTGATAAAACAAAAATTATTTTCTAAAAATAAAATATTTTACAAGTTCCATAATGTATAAGTGGATATTCCTCATCACCAACTCCCAGAAAATTCAACTAAATATTGATGCATGTAACATGTCAGTGTTAGTAATTTGATTAATGTGATAGATTCACTCAGATCATTTTGGGTAGATGTACATCCACTTATAGGACATATAGGATAAGAATGGGGTTATATATTTAGTCTCAGACCATTTTCTTTCCTGTTGGGGTATGGGGGAGGGGACAGGGTCTCACTCTGTCACCCAGGCTGGAGTGCAGTTGTGCAGTCATGGCTCACTGCACCTTCAACCTCCCAGGCTCAAGCATCCTTCTATCTCAGCCTCCGAATAGCTGAAAGTACAGGTATGCACCACTACACTCAACTAATCTTTAATTTTGTTTTTTTTATAGAGACGGGGTCATACTATGTGGCCTAGATTTTTCTTGAATTTGTGGTCTCAAGTGATCCTCGCACTTCAGCCTCCCAAAGTGTTGGGATTACAGGCATAAGCCACCTCACCTGGCCCCAGGCCACTTTCTAAAGGAAAATTCACCAAAACCACATTTTCTAATACCTGGCCTGATGATTGCTAGTCTGGAAACTTTACCTAAGTCCTTGAGCATTTCTCCTTCCATCTTCTTGTCCAAGCTGCTTCCTCTGTTCTCGTCCCAATACCTTTTGAGGTAGTTCCCAATTTCCACAATGACTGCACGATTCTCTCCTCAAGGCCACTGTCTGCCAGTGTTGTGTTCAGTCCCAGTAGTGCCAGCCAAGATTTTTCTCCCTCTCCCATCCTTGCCAGAGAAGTTACATCAGATTTACTGTTCCAGCAGTAGTAAATTTCATCCACTGGGCAGAAGATCTCCTGGCTTTTCATCTTTGAGTTATGATCTAATTTGTGATATCTCACTCTGTGGAACAGCTGATCATCTTGCTACTGTACCAATTCATAAGGATCTAGGATCAACTGCTAAATTTAAGGAACTTTTCAATCAATGCGTTGGCATATTTAGGGAAATTTTTGACTTCTAAATATTAGTAACTTAGCAATTCCCTACTGGAAAAAATGTCATAATTCAATATCTTTACAAAAAGAGTAACTATTTTTATAATATAATAGATAACATTCATAAAATAATGTGTGTGCATGAAAGAACCATATAGATGGAGAACCATGGAGATCTGTAACCTCAGCACTTTGGTAGTCTGAGGCAGGAGGATCACTTGAGCCCAAAAGTTTGAGATCAACCTAGGCCACTTAGGGAGACTCCATCCCAACAACAACAAAAAATAAATTGAAAAAAAATATATATTAGCTTGGTGTGGTGGCACATGCCTGTAGTCCCAGCTACTTGGGAGGCTGAAGTAGGAGGATTGCTTGAGCTCAGGAGTTTAGGTTTCAGTGAGTTGTAATCATGACATTGCACTCTAGCTTGAGTGATAGAGGCCATCTCAAAAAAGAAATTTAAATAAATTTTTAAAAACAGATTGTAAAGCATCATATAAAGATTAAACTTAAGATCTTTGAAAGAATTCAAACTTAAATATCTACTTGATTAATATTATTTTCTTTCCTTCTTTCTTTTTTTTTTTTTGGAGATGAAGTCTCCCTCTGTTGCCCAGGATGGAGTGCAGTGGTGCAATCTTGGTTCACTGCAACCGCCGCCTCTAAGATGCAACCAATTCTTCTCCTGCCTCAGCCTCCTTAGTAGATGGGACTGCAGGTACTCACCACCATGCTCAGCTAGCTTTTTTTTTTTGTATTTTTAGTAGAGGCAGGGTTTCACCATATTGGCCAGGCTGGTTTCTTTTTTTTTTGAGATGGAGTTTCGCTTTTGTTACCCAGGCTGGAGTGCAATGGCACGATCTCGGCTCACCCCAACCTCCACCTCCTGGGTTCAGGCAATTCTCCTGCCTCAGCCTCCTGAGTAGCTGGGATTACAGGCACGCGCCACCATGCCCAGCTAATTTTTGTATCTTTACTAGAGACGGGATTTCACCATGTTGACCAGGATGGTCTTGATCTCTTGACCTGGTGATCCACCCGCCTGGGCCTCCCAAAATGCTGGGATTACAGCCTTGAGCCACCGCGCCCGGCCTGGCCAGGCTGGTTTCTAACTCCTGACCTCATGATCCTCCTGCCTCGTCCTCCCAAAGTTGGATTCCAAAATGTAAGCAGATATATTATGTGTTATTTTTTAAAACATTGCTTTAAACTTGCATCAGTATATTTTCCTAATTTCAATTCATCTCTTTTAGGGCAGAGACTCTAATTTTATCTTCAATTATCGTTCAGTCCTCAGTTTGCAATTTCATCTGATAAAACATGTCTAGGTGCTTAAGATTCCTTCTGTGAGCATCTAGTGAACTAATAGTTGAACCATGGTTTCATGGGAACTCTGTTCCACTTACTGAGAAAGTGAGTAGACTTTTTAATAAAGGAATGAGTTTTTTGTGTGATAAGGTCAAACAGTACATGGAATTGGCCACCTTAGTAAATCCCATGTGGGCAATCTCTGTAGCAAATGTCTTCAAAATGTGAAACTTGTACTACTGATCACAAAGTCTATTTGTTGATGATGATAAGTATTTACTTTTAGTGGCAAACAATAGAATAGAATGGAGTGAAATGGGATCATATGAGGTAAAATAGAAATTATTCGAGTCATTGAATGTTTGGGTTTTCTGAAAAAGATCAAAAAAGTTTGAAGTAAAAATATTTTTCATTATGAGTCTGGGTCACATGAATTTGAAAGCTTCTGCTTTATAGAAAGTGCACTGGCACGCACTGCTCTAATAACAAAGCAGACAGCTCTCCTGTGTCAGAGAGGGTGTGTATATTCTTCAGTAGAGCTTGTCTTGGATCAGTTTTGAAATCTCACATAGAAGGGAGGGTAACAACATTCCTATGTGGTGTCCATTTTAATCTTATAGCACTTGGAAAGAATTTTCTTCTAGAGGTAGAGAAAGCTTATTTTTTTCTAAAACATTTAAATACATATGAGTATCGTCTTTCTAATACTCTATTTTTTAAACTGTCATGTAAGATTTTGAGGGTAAGAAGAACTATGTTTTCTCTTTTCTTTCTTTCTTTTTTTTTGAGACAGTCTCGCTCTGTCACCCAGGCTGGAGCACAGTGGTGGAATCTCAGCTCACTGCAACCCCTCCGCCTCCTGGGTTCAAGAGATTATCCTACCTCAGCCTCCTGAGTAGCTGGGATTACAGGCGGCACCACCACACCCAGATAATTTTTGTGTTTTTAGTAGAGACGGGGTTTCACCATATTGACCAGGCTGGTCTCGAACTCCTGACCTTGTGATCCGCCCACCTTGGGCCCTCAAAGTGCTGGGATTACAGGAATGAGCCATTGCTCCCATCATCTTTTTATTTTTTTAAACCCAAAGCCACCGCAGTGACTGCCACAAGTTGATATTCCATAAATATTGACTATTGACATAATACATTTTTATATTTTAGGACATATAAATTGAAATGATTGAAAATAATAGTGAGAATGTCCTAACACTATTGTAGGCCTTCCATTATATAACAAGTGTGTGTGTGTGTGTGTGTGTGTGTGTGTATATATATATATATATAGTTTTCTTAAATGGTTAGAGTAATTCTGCCAAATAGATTATTTTATTTTACTGTAAAAATGAAAAAAGAATAGGCTAAGAGGGGTCATTGAAGGTCATGAGCTCATATGTCAAAAAAATCATCCCTGATAACTCAGTTTGCAAGCAACAAAAAAAATACTTAAATAGGGTTCTTAAGAAGAATGTGTAGTAACTGAGAGAGGGTATATTAAGTCACCCTTTCATAATTTACCTCATGGGATACTAAATATTCTTGTCTCTCAATAAATACACTTTATTATTCTGGTTTTTTGTTTATTTTTTATATTTAGTCTTAATGGTTTCATAAAATGTTTTTTAAGTGGGAAAATATTTATATTTTTTAAGAGCTGATGTTAATGAAATCTGAAAAATAAAATGGTTATATACATCACAGAATTAAAACATATATAAATCAACTATTTGTGTTCACCCATTGAAATAGAGTGTATGTTTGGGGGATGGGGGGCAATGGACAAATTAAATATATTCTGAGTCTTCACAATAGAATTTGTATAACATTGGAATATAAAGAATAATTTTTAAAGGTGGGGAGGGATAGCCTGGGGAGAAATGCCAAATGTGGGTGAAGGGGAGAAGAAAAGCAAAGCACACTGCCATGTGTGTACCTACGCAACTGTCTTGCATGCTCTGCTCATGTACCCCAAAACCTAAAATCCAATAAAAAATTAAAAAAAAAAAAAGAATTTCATTACTCTCTTTCAATATGCGGAATATTCTGAGCATAGCATTTGAAGGAACAAAAGTAAAATGCTCCATGTCCTTAATTTTTATGCTGGCTTTCTTTGTGTTTCTTCTAACATTACATAAAATCCAATTACTTAAGTCAATATCAAAATAGCTAAAAATCTCTACTTAGCGGTTGTGAAACTGTAGTAGCTAAGTGGATATTGAGAGCGAATTGTATCATATGCAAGAAGGCCTGCTCTATACTTAGTTCTGCATGAATCACTTTTGTTTTTATGTAGAGGTGTCAAAATTTAAGTCGAGCCTGTCTTCAGTTGCATGAACGTTGTTCAACTCTCCACACTATTTCTTTCATATCACTGTTCTTCCATTTGTGCTCCATTGGCTCAAATAAATATCCTTAGAGAAATTCATCATGTGTGCTGTTAGCACCTCTAATAATATTTTTCAGCATTCATCCTGCCTCTTACCAGGCTATGTGAAACAAATTTGTAGAAATGCAATTCACTGTCAATAGAACACATCCCTAACACCTGAATACTATGTTAGCAGGATCTTTGAAAAAGTAATGCTCAATATTACCTTGCTTTAAGAAGCTTAGAAAGTTTGACTGAGAAAAACACGTACTTTATTACCCAGGAGATCATGACAGTTTACCATGATCAGGATGAATGTTCTTTTATTTGTACTTTTTTTAACCTCTTATATAAGGGTAATATGGCACAAAATATATAGAGAACGTTTTAAAAACAGACCTGAGAACACACTGCTGGCTTACTGTTTGATTTAAGATAAATAAGCTTTATTATAGCTCATACGTCATATCATGTATATAAATAAGTCAAATACCCAACACATCTCTTTGTGTTATTTTACCGATTATTAAAATATATTGCTGCAACATGTATGTTGTTTTTTAAAAGCCCACCAAATTTTGACTACTGCTTTTGAACATAACCTAAAAGTGAAAAGACGAATCAGTCTAATTTTCATAATTAAATTTTGTCTACAATGAAGCTTTCTAAATGTCGTGATCTTGTTTCCATAGAACAATCAAAGCCTAGCGATATAAGTTGCTACTAAAGGTGATACATTCTTTGAATTGTCTTGTATCCCTTTATACACAAATATACCTGAAACTGTCAATAATAAATACCTGCTGCTTCTGGAATGGAACATTCATCTCCTCTAAGAGGATTGTTCCATCTGCACAGTTTCCTGTTTTCATCAGGAAGTATATAGTAAGCATGACCTATGTGCTTCACAATGACATGTACATCAGAAACAGCAGAGAATACTAAGTTGATATAATGTAGGTCAGGACAAGACATATAGCCAGATTTCTACACTTAATAAATAATTTATATCAAAGGTACTGTGTTTCCTTGAAAGAAGAATGAATCACTTGCTAACCTTTTATTAAATGATACTCTGGAGGTAACAAATTATGCAGAAGACACAATCCTTATCTAAAGGATCCTTCAAGCCAAGTTGGGAAATTTGGAAAATAGGATATAGCTTTCAAACTAAAAAATATTCCCAATATTTTCTTAGCCAGAAGGATTTCAAATAATAAAACATAAACAAAGTGAATTGCAAATGTTATCTCAACTAAAATATTGCCTAAAACAGTCAAATAAAAATCTCATTTGAAAATCTGCCAAAATAGTAGATTACAATTAGATGATAGAGGGAAATTCTGAAATGATTACTTAGAAATTTCCAGTAATCCCCTGTTTCTTCTGTAATATTACGTAAGTTTGTTAGTATGGTATCTTGTGACCAATAACCTTTCTAGTTCAAGCTCAAGCTCTTGTCCTCATGCACCTTGTGCATCAGAATCCTCACCTTTGCTCGAACACTGCTTTTTATGTTTTACCTGTGATGTCCCTTTCCTGTGATCTTACCCTGCCATCTAAATCTATAATCCTTTAGGTCCTAAGTCAAGCTTTATCTTTTCTGGGAAAAGTCCTCCAATTTTTATTGCTTTTCTCATAAGATTGTATCAGTGTATTAGTCAAAGTTCTCCAGAGAAACAGAATCAATAGGATATCTTAGTGGAGAGAGAGAGAGACAAAATTGCCACTTTAATAACTGAAGCTTTCGATAAAATGTCTATGCATATTCAGTCACGGCTTTTCTTCTAATGAGTCCTCCACACTCCACAGTGCAGCTCTGCTAAGTACACAACTCTAGCTCAGCTGTGCACAAGAAGCATATTAGAGCAGAAGGCCATGTACAAAGAATTTGTCCGAAAATTGTTTCAATCTAGTTTTCCATCTTATGCTATTTCTGGCCATCACATTTCTCATGTTGGTTTCATTCCTTTACTATCCTTTTTTAAAATCTTATTTTATCATTTTCTGCTTTTCTGCTTTGTTCCTGCATTTTAACCAAGTATTTTCTCTTTTTGCAATTTCCATAAATCTTGGTACTATTGACAATTGGGTAGCATACTTCTTCATTATGTTTGTACCATCCTGAGTGTTGTAAGGTGCTTAGCAACATCCCCTGGACTCTTCCCTTTAGATGTCAGCAGCAGCCCCCGGTTTATGACAATGAAAAATGTCGCCAAACATTGCCATTTGTCTCCCTGGGGCAAATTATCTTCTGTATAGAACCACTGCTTTAGATGGGTATTTTAGAAATGAACTGTGTGGGATAGTTCTGGACAGCGGATGCTAGACCCCATTTGGGATGGAGCTAGAACAATATGGATGCAATATTATATTACTCCATGAATGCATAAGGTGCTATGGATGACTGCTGAATCAATATATTTATACTTCTTAAATCTAAAATAATGGCTGGCTACCCACTTAGCAAGTATTTTTCTGCTCTGGCATGTGGACATAATAGGTTTGATTGTGTTTACCTTATAATGACCTGTACAATTGTAATGGATAAAAATATGACATTTTTGTGACAAGCTTCTAAAATGCCTACATTATCTCTTGAGATCACACCCACTCAGGATCATCATGGACTAAGAGATAATGGTAAGAATTAGATGATCTCTTCACTCTATTTCAAATAATCAAGACTAATTGCTAGGTTATAGGCTCTGTTTTATTATCCCTTGGGCCTTCCAAGAGCTTTCTTCAATTTGTGTGACTTATTCTGTGTGTTCCTCAACAGAGAACTGAATTTAGTATCTACCTGCAGTGGTAAAATGAATTGTGAACTGTGTTTCTTCATTCTGAAGCTTTATAGCTGATATCACAGGCTTTACCCTTCATCTCAACATTTCAATTTAGTTCATTACATGAGCACTTTACTATGAACCTCTTCAGCTGTTTCTACCAAACATTGCATGCTGACAATCACCTACTCAAAGAGTTTATATTTCAAATACAAGAAAGCAAATTCATTTAAATAAGTATTATTTGGACCTGCCATGTGCCGCAGTTTATGCTAGGTCCTGGAGGGTGTAATTTAAAATAAGAAACAATATAGTTAACACACACACCAACAAAATTATACACAAAGCTATAACTTTAGTTAGAATGATTGCTGTAGTTAATATTTTGTGTCAACTTGACTGGATCAGAGGATGCCCAGGTATCTGGTTAAACATCATTTCGGGGTCTCTGTGAGAGTGTTTCTGGATGAGATTAGCATTTAAATCAGTGGATTCAGTAGATTACCTTTTCCAAACTGGATAGGCTTCATCCCATCTATTGGGGGCCATAACAGAACAAAAGGCAGAGGAAGGAGGAATTTGTCCCTTTTTCTTTCTGCCTGGCTACCTGAGCTGATACAGAAATCTTTTTCTGCTCTTGCACTAGGATTTACAGTCAACACTCTCAGTCAAATGGAGAAACTTTGATTATCTGTGAAATACTTTGTTGGTGTCTGTTCATTTCAAATTTTAAAAGAACGCAGAAGCCATTTATACTGATGTTGAGACTCCAGTTGATGCTCCTCCAAAGTATAGATAAAGTCAAGGAAAACAACTGAGAAGAATTAACTGATGTACCTTTATTGTAGTTACCAGAAATTTCAGCATTATGGTAAAATTTTGGAACAAGTTCCATCATGTTAAAGCAAAGTTTGGCAAACTTTTTTTTTTTCTGAAAGGGTCCAGATGGTGAATATTTAAGGCCTTAAGAGACATATGGTCTCTTTCTAAACCACAAACTCTTCACTGTAGCATGAAAACCACAATAGGCCATATGTAAACAGATGCTTGTGCCTCTGCTCTGATCAATTTCATCTACAGAAACAGGTGATAGCTGGATTTGTCCCACCAGCCATCATTTTTTGACTCCTCATCTAGAAGAAAAGCTCTATAAAAAAAAAGTTTGTTCTGTGATACTATGGTTTTATTCACCCTGACTCTATATTTGTGAATATCCATGGTATTTCATATAGGATTATAGTTACTTATATCACTTTCTCATTATTGAGCTTATATAATGAGTTTTCTTTTATTGTTATGTAAAATAATTTTACAGGGTGCTTTTCACATAAGCTACAAATTTGGTAGAGTCTCCAAAGCTGAGGGTAAATATTGGTAAATGACAATACTTCCCAGTCCTAGGCACATCCCCATGATTAGAGGTGGCCATGACAGCTTTACAGCTTTCCTGAGCCTTTTATCCCTAAAGTGCAGTTTAGAAATTTATAAGAGAAAGAAGTTTACTCTGAAATAAGTTTCATTCTTGTGGGATAGTACTACCCTCATGACACACAAAGACATGCACATATATACACCATTTCCCTCTCTTTGGCAAGGGAGAGAAGGTGATGAGACCCATTTGTAGAGAGTATGGTGGCTGGCTGAATGACAGACAGTAGTTTCATTATAATAAGAATGTTTTGGCTAGGCACAGTGGCTCACGCCTGTAATCCCATCACTTTGGGAGGCTGAGGCAGACAGGTTACCTGAAGTCAGAAGTTCGAGATCAGCCCAATCAATATGGTGAAACCCTGTCTCTACCAAAAATACAAAAATTAGCCAGGCATGGTGGCAAGAGCCTGTAGTCCCAGCTACTTGGGAGGCTGAGACAGGAGAATTGTTTGAACCCAGGAGGCAGAGTTTGCAGTGAATTGAGAGTCGAGATTGTGCCACTGTACTCCAGCCTGGGTGACAGAGCAAAACTATGGAAAGAAAAGAATATTTTATATTATAGGAACTCAAATGTTTGTTCAATGAATGCCTAACTGAAATAGTATTTTCTAACCCAATCATATGATCAAATGCTCTATGATGGGATATAAATCTCTCAAGACATGAGATATGTTTCAAATCCTCTCTAAACTCAGTTTTCTTTCTAGCAGGAAAAAAAGAAACACATGAAGCTAAGAAAACAAGTTTACTTAATGCAAACAATAGTAAGTACAGGATGCATTTACTAAAAGTGTCACACTAATAAAGGAAAATGTCATGTGTCTAGAATTGTTTGCCCACCAAGAGGACAAGGCAGAAAATTGAGCGTTTCTGTATCTCCTGTAGCTGTGAGACTAGAATAGCATACCCTAAAAGCAGGGAGCCATTAGAATTAGCTGAGTGGAAGACACCTTCTCTAGGACCAAATCACACTTCCATGGACAGTGCTGTGAGTGTGTGTTTCCTATGGGCCAAGAAGGCCACCTCCAGGACTAATGGATCCTAGCAGAAGAAAGCTCAGTGGGATGGAGCCCTAGCAGGCAGGAACTGTGGATGAGGAGTCAGGGAGAAGTCATGGAAGGGTGCGCTAACTCTGTCGGGCAATATTCAGTACAGGGGTTCAAGGCAGAGTGGGCTGGGGTGGGAAGAAGATGGTTACTAGAAAACACACCAATGTCTTCACTAGAAAAAGAACCAACATTCAGACATCTGTGGTGTCTTAGTTCAGACTAAGATACCATAGACTGGGAGACTCAAACAAGAGAAATTTATTTGTCACAGTTTCAGAGGCTGGAAAGTACCAGATCAAAGTTCTGAACTCTTTGGTGTTTAGAGATGGCTCTCATCCTGGTTTTCAGATGACCACTTTCTCTCTGTGTCCTTACATAGCAGAGAGCACTAACCATCTTGTGTCTTTCCTTATAAAGGCACCGATTCCCACATGAAGATTTCATTTTCATAAGCTAATTACATCCAAAAGGCCTTGTCTCCAAATACCATTGCATTGGGAATTAGGAGTTTAATATATGAATTTGAAGGAGGGGCACAAACATTACATGCTCAGTCCAGAGTACATAATAACAGAGGATATACAATGGCAAAGATTGGGTCTTAGCCAAATACGCAAACCCTCTAAGATCACCAGAAAATCTTTTTTTTTGAGACAGAGTTTTGCTCTTGTTACCCAGGCTTGAGTGCAATGGCGCGATCTCAGCTCACCGCAACCTCCATGTCCTGGGTTCAGGCAATTCTCCTGCCTCAGCCTCCTGAGTAGCTGGGATTACAGGCACGTGGCACAATGCCCAGCTAATTTTTTGTATTTTTAGTAGAGACGGGGTTTCACCATGTTGACCAGGATGGTCTTGATCTCTTGACATCGTGATCCACCCATCTCAGCCTCCCAAAGTGCTGGGATTACAGGCGTGAGCCACCGCGCCTGGCCCAGAAAATCTTTAAGATGCAATGAAGTACATCTGAGTTCCCTGCCACAAAGAGGAATGCTACTGTAAGTCTCTGCTGTGTTTCCACAGAGAGGTGTTAGAAATGAGATTCTGGACTGATCTGGTTTAAGATGGGTCCTTCAAAGGTGAGAACTGATCGGAATTAGGTATATTTATAAAGTCATATTTAGAATTGATAGGCACAGCAAAGAGAGGAAGCTGATATGAGTCCGTTGATACATAAACTGTTGCTTAATTAGGGAACTGTTTATTCAGGTCTGTAGACTACTGGATCCAACAAATTAACCTGTAGAAATTTCCCAAAGCATGCAGCAAAATGAGCTATTTGTTGATGTTATCTCGTCCCTGTAAGTTTTCTGAAGCCAGCAACGAAGTCCATGTTGACACAGGTGATCTAAAGCACCGTGTTGAGGCAAATGTCCCTGTCATCATTTTCTTTCCTCCCATTGTATCTTCTTGAATCAAACAGAAGCAAGGAGAAGTACACCGTTGGAAGACAAGGTGGAATATGGAAATTAAAAAAAAAAGCAACCTTCTTTAAACCACTGGTGTCCTCTAGAAACACATGACAGGCCTCAACTAAGGGGAAAGGGAGCAGCTTTGACTGTCGCTGTAAGACTGGTTTTTAAATTATGCAGCTTTGAACTGCTAATGTGAAATGAAAATAATTCTTGATAACTTAATGTGATCATAGATCTATCTATTGTATTGTTCAGGGATTCAGGGAAGCTAGAGCCCCACATTGAAGTGTGAAGTTCAATGGTGTTAAAAACAATGAAGTAGTTTCTAATTGTGCCTTGAGTCCTGTCTGCTTAATGCATCAGTTAAAATCAAAGATGACCATTTAATGATTCTTGATTTTCTCTCTTATTCAGTAGTAGGGGTATATTTTCATTCAGTGGGTCCTATATAGGGTCTGACATATTAATTCACATTTGGTTTCCACATCCAAGGGATCCTATGTAGTTAGTCTGGCAGGGGCTGCAGAAGATGGAATTCCTTGGGCAGTAGCAGGATGTCTGATAGGATCTGGCCAAATTGAAGGATGTCTGGCAGCTGGTGGGCTCACAATAGGTCTTCTGACAGCCATTGTAAAGAGAGGAGCCCAGTTGGCAGGTGTTTGGAGAAGAGATGGCATTGGTGGTGTAGAACGAATTATAAGTGGAAACTGGACATCCCAGGTAACCTCCAAAACAGCAGGAGGAGACGTTTCCAGAGCCGCAGTTGTAAGACATGTTACCAGGAGTTCCGAGTTCAGCTGAGTTGCAGTGAGGAGTGTGTGAGTGTGTGAATGTTCCCTTCTATACTGGATACTTATATACTCTAGCAGTGAGTGTAGTCACAAGTGCCCATTTTAATGAGAACATTTAATTACACTCCATTCAAAATGAAATACATTAATATTAAAAGAACTTTTTTTATGAATGCAGACTTCTACATGAAAGAATTTCATTGATTTTCCAAAGCAATTGTTCATGAAACAAAACATCATTTCTCATTCATTTTGCTTGGGTAGAATGAAAACCACCATAATTGTACCTATAAGATTGATGCTTCATTCATTCTGTCTTTCTAGATATTGGATCAAATGAGTAACACAGGGAGAGTTCTGAGGTGTGTAAAGATCTAAAAAATACTTTGTAGTCTGGAAGAGACATTTATCTTTCTCCAACGTTATAAATTCAACTGAGAATAGAAAAAATTTCAGTATCTCTTCCTTCTTTCATATCTTGTAAGCCTTTAGAATAAATAACCCAATAAAAATACTTATTGGTAGAATTGCTAAATGAGTGCCTAACATATTTGGGTTTAGAGTTCTTATAACACAAGTAGTCAAGTCACTCTTGTGGGCATGAGGGTTTAAGAATGAAGGGTTGAATTTTTGCAGAAGTGCTTTGAAGTTTACATTGTAAATATACTAAAGAAATCTCTTAGTCAGAGGTTGATTTGCTTCTTGATAGAAGTCATCAATAAGTTTGATTATCAAAAACCATTTATCCCCATAAGGTATATTTAATTTTTTGTGGTATTGATGTTACTGAGAGCAAAATAATAAGCACTAAATATAAAATATGTCTTTAATCTTTTCCTTTCTTTTCTCTCAGAGAGTGACATTTTTACTACAAAGGGAAAAGAAAAGCAAGAAATGGAGAAAATGTCTATCCCATGTAGTCTTCACAGAAAGATAAAATATTTGAAGAATTCATAGTAACAAATGACTTTATAAATTGAAATAAAGGTACAGGAAGGATATATGATGATAATGTATAATTGAGAATGAATGCCTTTGTGACCTCTGATGTATCAAATGACATATATTCTGCCTAGAGTACTAGAGTAATGAGGATTTTTCTGGACTCTCTCAGAGAGTTCATCAGAGCAAACTGTAAACAGAGAGAGGGCATGGACACTGGAAATGACTTAATCTGTGAGAATGGGCAAACCTCAACACATCTACCTTCAGAACTGATACATTCTATAGTGGAAGCAAGCTGAGACAGAACTACAAACCACTGCTCAAGGAAATAAGAGAGGACACAAACAGATGGAAAAACATTCCATGCTCGTGGTTAGGAAGAATTAATATCTTGAAAATGGCCATACTGCCCAAAGTAATCTATAGATTCAATGCTATCCCCATCAAGCTACCAATGACCTTCTTCACAGAACTGGAAAAAAACACTTTAAACTTCATGTGAAACCACAAGAGAGCCTGCATAGCCAAGACAATCCTAAGCAAAAAGAAAAAAGAGGAGACATCACACTACTGGACTTCAAACTATACTACAAGGCTACAGTAATCAAAACAGCATGGTACTGGTACCAAAACAGAGATATAGACCAATGGAACAGAACAGAGGCCCCAGAAGCAACACTGCACATCTACAACCATCTGATCTTTCACAAACTTGACAAAAACAAGCAATGGGGAAAGGACTCCATGTTTAATAAATGGTGTTGGGAAAACTGGCTAGCCATGTGCAGAAAGCAGAAACTGGACCCCTACTTGTCACCTTACACTAAAATTAACTCCAGAAAGATTAAAGATTTAAACATAAAACCTAACACCATAAAAATACTAGAAGAAAACATAGGCAAAACCATCCAGGACAGCATAGGCAAGGACTTCATGACTAAAACACCAAAAACAATGGCAATAAAAGCAAAGATAGACAAATGGGATCTAATTAAAATTCAGAGCTTCTGTACAGCAAAAGAAACCATCATTAGAGTGAACTGGCAACCAATGGAATGGGAAAAAAAATTTTGCAAAATACCCATCTGACAAAGGGCTAATATCCAGAATCTACAAAGAACAAAAACAGATATACAAGAAAAAAACAAACAACCCTATTCAAAAGTGGGTGAACAGACACTTTTCAAAAGAAGACATATTTGAAGCCAACAAACATATGAAAAAATGCTCATCATCAGTGGTCATTAGAGAAATGCAAATCAAAACCACACTGATATACCATCTCACACCAGTTAGAATGGTGATCATTAAAAAATCTGGAGACAACAGATGCTGGACAGGATGTGGAGAAATAGGAACACTCTTACACAGTTAGTGGGAGTGTAGATTATTTCAACCATTGTGGAAGACAGTGTGGCAATTCCTCAAAGATCTAGAAATAGAAATTCCATTTGACCCAGCAATCCCATTACTGGATATATGCCCAAAGAACTATAAATCATTCTATTATAAAGACATATGAACACATATATTCATTGCAGTCCTGTGTACAATAGTAAAGACCTGGAACCAACCCAAATGCCCATCAATGATAGACTAGACAAAGAAAATGTGGTACATGTACACCATGGAATACTATGCAGCCTTAAAAAATGATGAATTCGTGTCCTTTGTAGGGACTTGGATGAATCTGGAAACCATCATTCTCAGCAAACTGACACAAAAACAGAAAGCCAAACACCACAAGTTCTCACTCATAGGTGAATGTTGAACAATGAGAACACATGGATTCAGGGAGAGGAGCATCATACATTGGGGACAGTTGAAGTGGGTAGGGGAGAGACAGCAGAAGGTGGGGAGAGTGGGGAGGGATAACATGGGGAGCAATGCTAGATATAGTATGCACCTAAAATTAAATAATAAATAAATAAATAAATAAATAATATGGTAGATATTAAAAATAGAATTTGGATTACTAGGTAAAAGTTTTAAGGGAAGATTAAGCTAAAAATCTAAAATGAGATGCTTTGGCAATTAATGGTATTTCCATATTGAGGGACCTGGGAAAATATAATTAGGATGTTGTAAGTGGAATTCCAATCTGACAGGAGGCTGGAGATAATTGGTCAATTTCCTTCCATATTATAGACTTTATGATTCTAAACTTTTGAGGACACAGGTTGATCTGTAATTATGTTTCATTTATTAGGTAGCATAGTTTGTTTTGTGTTTCCAGAATAAACAATTCTTAGGCTTCTCAATTACGAATAGCAAAAAGCATTCTAGTAGTTTCCAAATTTTCCTGTTGTGTTTGTCAATAAAATATTGAATATCAAAATAGCCATACAAATATTTAGCTCACCTAAATTGAAGTTGGTTGCTTGCTTGCTTCAATGTCATCTATTCCCATAAAAGCAATTTCAGTAGAAGATTATTCTGGGGGATCAGATATTAAGTAATGTCGAGGATTCTTTTCTCAGAGTATGGATGTTTTTGCATTCAACTACTTTTGTTCAGAAGTGGAATGGAAACGTTTTTCTAAAAATGAGCAAATCAAACAACACAAAAACCGCAGCAAGAAAAATCTCAGTGTCTCCTCTTCCTCAGGGTATCAGTCTTCATTACACCATTACATCAAGGTGAAATACAAGTCACAGAACAAGAGAAAATATGACCATTATTTTAGAAGTGTTGTAATACTTGTCAGAAACACCTGAAAATAATTTATGTCAAAGTCATGTATGTTACTTTTTGAGGCAAGGGAAGAATCTTCTTAAGATGCTCCCTTTGTCTCACCACTGCAGGGCAGTTACTTTATAAACTTTCTTTAAAACGAATGTTTTTCAAATTCTGGGGATTCTTTTAGTGGGAAACACGGACTCTAATTAGAGATGAAATACACTGGGGATTTTTGCCACATGATTTATTTTTATTTTTAATGCTTTTTCAGCATCTTAGAGGAATAATCTTGAACATTCCAAAATGCATAAAGCAATTTATTGTTTTTAATTCACTCAACCATAAACACACATACACAAGGGAAGAAAAGCTAAGATTGATTCATAATAGTCTGCATACGGTTCTAAACAGAAGCACGGAAAATAAGGGAATCTTAGTAAATATTTTGTTAAAGCCATTCCAGTTGAGGTTTGATTTTTAGAAATATATTATATCTTGCATAACACCATTGCTGTTTTCTGATGACATTTTTCATTAAGTTAGCTTGCTATTTTGTGGTGACAATCAATGTATGTTTTTGTTTAAAACAAATGACTATGAATAGATCGGTTAGCTGGCAAGTTTGCTAGCCAGATGGCAACAATTTTGAGACAGATTGTGAAACGGATATCAATTATTTTTAATTAAGGCAGTTTTCCTCAGCCCAGACACTGTCTACCTCTAAAGCAGTTCTCTGAGTTATCTGCAGAGTGACCTTTGGTAAGGGAATATGAGTAATAGCTTTAAAGAGTCAACACGATTACCTGAATCCCAAGGCACAAATGTTACCACACTTCTAGTTGTAAAATCACAAGTAATACATATGTCTAACTATGTTGATCTTTTCTATTTCTTTAAAGTTGGCAGGTGACCTGTTTTTATGTGACATGTGGATGACATGACCAACGTTAACGGTGTATAAGTGCCCAGGTCCAAGAAGTGACATTCAAAGTCACAACTTTGTCACCCTCCTGCCAACATGTCCTACAACTGCTGCTCTGGAATATATGAATATATTTTCTGGAATATATGGATATATATTTTATGAAATATATGAGAATTCAGAGTGAGGATATCCAGTAAAAAGTTAAGATTTTAGTGAGTGAGATTTGTTGAAGACTACAGATCACCTAGCCTTGGTGCCAGATAAGAAATCAAGTCTCCGAATGAAAGTACTAACATATTCCAAAATTCATTAGCAAGTAGGACCAACCTGTTTTATACAATCACTTCTATACATTTGTTGAAGTCTCAACTTGCTCTTGTTTTTTGAGTTGTTTGATTGGCAACACTTTCTCGAAAAAATAAAATTCAAAACCAATGCAAAAATTCTTTTGATATAGTATTGGACTAAACATGCAAGTAGTTGATAATTTTTGAATCAGTAGTTATGCTCCAAATGTTTTATCATTTAGGTCAAGAACAACATTATTAAATGGATGACAAAGCTACCTACAGGGTAACAATATGGCTTTATTTATTTATTCATTTTTTTCAGTATCCAATACCATTTGATGATTGTCTCAATTTTTTATTTTTTCTTTATTCATAATCAGTAATATATTAGCATAAACAATGATTAGCTTAGGAAATTTCTACTTTACTTTTGTCATGTTTCATCTAGTGGATAAGTAGCATGCACAGTGAACAGAGTTTTTACTTTATTCTGTTGTTAATCTAAAAGAAGACAGAATGCTTAGAATTGTTCTTAAAATTTCTAAATAGAGCAGAACTATCACTTTTTTTTTTGAGACAACATCTGGCACTATGGTTTAGGATGCATTGCAGTGGCACAATCTTGGTTCACTCCAAGCTCTGTCTCCCAGGCTCAAACCCATCCTCTCACTTTGTCCTTCCAAGTAGCTAGGACTAGAAGCACACACAACCACACTCAGCTAAAAATTACCACTCTTGGTGCAAAGAGAACATGCAGACAGATCACTTGAGAAGCTAATTACACTTTTATACAAGTGATATGTCAGCCTACTCATTCAAGTCTTGGTGGAGGGTTGTTTGTTGTTCTCCCCTAGCCAGTAGTGCTATGGCCCATTCCACAGCTGCAAGACGCAGCAATATTCATCAAGCCAACAGTAGGTGGAGTTAGTAGGAAATTTGAGAATTTCTGGCTAGGTGTGCATGAAGTATGGGCATGAAATTTGTACTGCCACAAAGCCACAGATAAAGGCTAATCTAAATGCCCTTCCTACAGTAATTCGGCCATGTCTTGTATTGTTTAAATCTACAACTATTTTGTATTATTTGATAATACTTTTCTTCTTTAAATTTTGTAGATGGAAAAAAAAAAAAAGAAAAAAAGCCAAAAATAAAAGCTGATTTTTTAATTAAAAAAAAAAGTTAGGTTCTGAATTTCTACTGCTAAAGCCAGTTGATAATGAGTGCATGAACTTGTACAACAATTTTATGACATTTTTTAATCAACATGAGAATAGGTAGTATTTTGACTACATGAAAAGTATTTGATGCAATTTCACTGAAGACACATCAGTATCTACTTCAAAAGACAGCTAAGTGTTCAAGAAGACTGAGTTCTAAGATGGTTATTTACTATTAACAGTCGAAAAATATGTGTCAATACATCACGCTGATCTGCATCATTTTCATTTAGGTCAAATAATTGTTTTAAGTCATTTTTACTCATGTTAAATTATGTGTTTTCTTGTGCATGTACAAAAATAATTGACCAAATGTTGATGATATATACCCTTCCACTAGCAGGAAAAAAATCACTAAGAATTAAATAAACTCAGTTTTATATTAGAATTGTCAAATGCTTCAAACAGAAAATGAACTAATTCCAATAATGTTTTTGATTTCTTCACCTAGCCTAAAAAAATCCAAGTAAAGCTATGAAAAATTTATAATGTTCTGTTTAATAATGTTAATGTAATGTTATTTTAAAAGTTCAACATTGAAGATAAAATTATTTGTTGTATCCATAATGATAAAAAGTACAAATTTTGGTAAAGGACATCATGGTAAAGAAAATAGAAATCCTGTGGAGAAGATGCACATTTTTAACTGTGGTAAATATATAACTCACTTTGTATCTGAACAAGCTGCAATATTCTATCAATAAAAGTAGAACCTATAATTTGAAAAACTTTAAAATACTTTGTATATACTCTTGTATTGGCAAACAATACTTTTCCTTACCTCATCAATCACCATGTTCACATTTTTCTGCTGTAGTATTATCTTAGAGCCCTTTTTTCATTTATTTTTAGGTAATAATTTGTATTGTTTTATATGGCAAAGCATATGAAAGAAATCTTCTTATGTTTATTAATATTTTTTACACATTGTAGGCGACTTCTGCTTCCTATAATACTACTTTACTCAGGAATATTTCCATGAATTCACTCTGGTTGGTTCCATCCTCCTTCAATCCAACCTCACCAAAATGGGAATCTGCTTTACATTATTAGTGAGATGTCAGAAGAGTCTGCAGTTTCACCATTCTTCTTCATAATGTTCAGTGTTATTGAAGGCATCACTTGATATCTATCACCTTGAATCCTAAATCTGAACAAATCTACACTCATAAAAATAAATAAAATGTTAAGATTTGCTATGGCACTCTGAATTCCTAACACTTTCTTCCTGAGATGCCATCAAATATTTTTCTACCACTCTATTACTTGTTATAATCATTAAGAAAAAAAGTCATTTAAATAAATTAGTTCACCTCCTTTGGAGCTCTTCTCCTAAACTCTAAATTTATTTGTGTTTTCATTCTTTATTATTGATACTACTCAGGAGACTAAACAAATGAATCCAATAGTGGATTATCTCTATTCAGATGAATAGTAATTCTTCAGTATTGGTATAGTATTAGAAATACTAAATATTCATTGTTTAAACTAGGAGTTGTATTTTTAATAAAAAGTAAAAACAGAAAAGAATGACAAAACAGGGTTCATTCAAGAGATCATATTCTACCACGTCTTTGATTTATAAACCTTGGCAAGTTTTAAATCATTTTTGAGTCTCCATTTCCCCAAGCCTGTAAAGGTCTATAGTATATAATGTTTGTTTTTCTCACAGGATTGTTAAGTATTAAATGAAGATCTGTTATCTGATATCCCTTTCACCGTCTTGGATGGTATCCTCTCACCTGTGACCACAGGCATAGCTATGGCAAACCATTTTATCTCAGCTTTAACCACCCAACCACCTTTGTGTGGATAACATCTCCCCTCAATCACACTCAACACCTCTTTTACTGTATCTGGTCTTCTCCAAGGTCACAACTAGGAAAAAAGAAGGATCCCACTGTTATTCTTCCCTTGCATAATTATAAGCATCCAGGAAATAAACATCTTGGATGTTGTTCAGCCAATGGGAGAAATAAGTGGATGGATAAATGCTTTTCCATGATCTGATCCTGCAGTGGACAATTCCTAAGTCATTCTGCATGTTCCTAAAACGTTCTTACAAGATTTAGTCAAGTTTCTCTTCATAAAATAAACTCAAAAATGCGCACTTTCGTTATATTTTCCTCTTTGATTTTTTAATCTTCCATAGTGTCTCATACTTGCTTCTTGGGGTCTTGCACCAAATCTTTGACATTAGCTCTGTTCTGGGGAGAGGAGGAGCCAGAGTAAGACTAGTGGATATAAATGTTTGTTTAACATGGCTCAAGCATGTTGCTGTTAGCTTGATTGGGGTTGAGTCTTGAAGAACCATCAGTAGCAATTTGTCTAACATTTTTTCAAGGTTCTTGGCTTTCTTTCATTGGATTAGAACATGCTCCTTTAGCTCGAAGAAGTTTGTTATTACCCACCTTCTGAAGCCTACTTCTGTCAATTTGTTAAACTCTTTCTCCATCCAGTTTTCTTCCCTTGCTGGCAAGGGGTTGTGATCCTTCAGAGGGGAAGAGGCATTCTGGTTTTGGGAATTTTCAACCCTTTTCCATCAGTTTCTTTTCATTTTCGTGGCTTTATCTACCTTTGGTTTATAATGTTGGTGGCCGTTGGATGGGGCCTCTGAGTAGAGGCCCTTTTTTGTTGATGTTGATGCTATTCCTTTCTGTTTGTTAGTCTTTGTTCTAACAATCAGGCCCCTCTGCTGTAGGTCTGCTGGAGTTTGCTGGAGGTCCGCTCCAGACCCTGTTTGCTTGGGTATCACCAGCAGAGGCTGCAGAACAGCAAAGATTGCTGCCTGTTTCTTCCTCTGAAAGCTTTTTCCCAGAGGGGCACCTGCCTGAAGCCAGCCAGAGCTCTCCTGTATGAGGTACCTGTCAGCCCCTACTAGGAGGTATCTCCCAATTAGGAGACGTGGGGATTAGGAACCCACTTGAAGAGGCAGTCTGACCCTTACCATCGCTGCATTGCTGTTCTGGGAGATCCACTGCTCTTTTCAGAGCCATCAGTCAGCTACCTTTAATTTTGCTGAAGATGCTCTCACAGCTGCCCCTTCCCCCAGGTGCCCTGTCCCAGGGAGATGGGGGTTTTAATCTATAAGCCCCTGATTGGGACTACTGCCTTTTATTTCAGAGATGCCTTGCCCAGAGAGGAAGAATCTAGAGAGACAGTCTGGTCAAAGTGGGCTTACTGAGCTGCAGCACACTCCACCCAGTTCGATCTTCCAGGTGGCTTTGTTTACACTGTGAGGGTAAAACTGCCTAATCAAGCTTCAACAATGGAGAATGCCCCTCACCCCACCAAGCTCAAGCAGCCTAGGTAGACCTCAGACTGCTGTGCTGGCAGCAATAATTTAAAGTCAGTGAATCTTAGCTTGTTGGGCTTCTTGGTGGTGGAACCCACCAAGGCAGACCACTTAGCTACCTGGCTTCAGCCTCTTTTCCAGGGGAGTGCATGGTACTGTCTTGCTAGCATTCCAGTCCCAACTGAGGGGGATAAAACTCCTGCAGCTCACTCTGTGTCTGCTCAAATGGCTGCCAAGTTTTGCGCTTGAAACCCAGGGCCCTGGTGGCATAGGCACAGGAGGGAATCTCCTGTCTGCAGGTTGCAAAGACTATGGGAAAAATGTAGTATCTGGGCCAGAATGCACCATTCCTCATGGCACAGTCCCACATGGCTTAGTACTTCACAGCTTCTCTCGGACAGGATTGGGAGCTCCCTAACCCCTTGCACTTCCTGGGTGAGGCAACAACCCACCCTCCCTTGGCTCGCCCTCACTCTCCAAGAAGTCTCAATGAGATGAACAGGGAACCTCAGTGGGAAATGCAGAAGTCATCCACTTTCTGCGTTGATCTCACTAGGAGCTGCAAATCAGAGCTGATCCTATTTGGCCATCTTGCCAGCCCTCCATAGAGAAGAACATAAATGACCTGATGAAGCTGAAAAACATAGCATGAGAACTTCGTGAATCAAGCAGAAGAAAGGATATCAGAGGTTGAAGATCAACTTAATGAAATAAAGTATGAAGGTAAGTTTAAAGAAAAAAGAATGAAAAGGAACAAACAAAGCCTCTAAGAAATATGGGACTATGTAAAAAGACCAAATCAAACCTATGTTTGATTGGTGTACCTAAAAGTGATGGGAAGAATGGAACCAAGTTGGAAAACAGTCTTCAAAATGTTATCCAGGAGAACTTCACCAACCTAGTAAGACAAGCCAACATTTAAATTCAAATAATACAGAGAACAACATAAAGATACTCCTTGAGAAGAGCAACCCCAAGACATAATCATCACATTCACCAAGGTTGAAATGAAGGAAAAATGTTAAGGGCAGCTAGAAAGAGACTCCAGGTTACCCACAAAAGGAAGTCCATCAGACTAACAGTGGATCTTTCTGCAGAAACCTTACAAGCCGGAAGAGAGTGGGATCCAATAGTCGACATTCTTAAAGAAAAGAATTTTCAATCCAGAATTTCATACCCAGCCAAACTAAGGCCATAAGTGAAGGAGAAATAAAATCTTGAGACAAGAAAATGCTGAGAGATTTTGTCACTACCAGGCCTGCTTTACAAGAGCTCCTGAAGAAAGCACTAAACATGGAAAAGAACAACTGGTACCAGCCACTGTAAAAACATACCAAATTGTAAAGACCATCGACACTTTGAAGAAATTGCATCAAATAATAGGCAAAATAACCAGCCAACATCATAATGACAGATCAAATTCACATATAACAATATAAGCCTTAAATGTAAATGGTCTAAATCCCTCAATTAAAAGACAGACTGGCAGATTGGATAAAGAGTCTAGACTCATCAGTGTGCTCTTTTCAGGAAACACATCTCATGTGCAAATACACACATAGGCTCAAAATAAAGGGATAAAGGAATATTTACCAAACAAATGGAAACCAAAAACAAAACAAAACAAGAGGAGAAAAAAACAAAGCAGGGGTTGCAGTTCTAGTCTCTGATAAAACAGACTTTAAACCAACAAAGATCAAAAGAGACAAAGAAGGGCATTACATAATGGTAAAGGGATCAATGCAACAAGAAGAGCTAACTAACATGAATATACATGCACCCAATACAGGAGCAGCCAGATTCATAAAGTAAGTTCTTAGGGACCTACAATAATAGTGGGAGACTTTAACACCCCACTGTCAATATTAGACAGATCAACACAGAAGATTAACAAGGATATTCAGGACTTGAACTCTGCTATGGACCAGACAGACCTAATAGACATCTACAGAACTCTCCACCCCAAATCAACAGAATATACATTCTTCTCAGCACCACATCACACTTATTCCAAAATTGACCACATAATTGGAAATAAAACAATCTTCAGTGAATGCAGAAGAATGGAAATAATAACAAACAGTCTTTGAGACCACAGTGCAATAAAATTGGAACTCAGGATTAAGAAATGTACCACACAACTCCATGGAAACTGAACAACCTGCTCCTGGGTAAATAACGAAATTAAGGCAGAAATAAATAATTTCTATGAAACCAAAGAGAACAAAGACACAATGTACCAGAATCTCTGGGACACATTTAAAGCAGTGTCTAGAGGGATATTTATAGAACTTAATGCCCACAGGAGAAAGCAGGAAAGCTCTAAAATTGACACTCTCACATCACAATTAAAAGAACTACAGAAGCAAGAGCAAACAAATTCAAAAGCTAGCAGAAGATAAGAAATAACTAAGGTCCGAGCAGAGCTGAAGGAGATAAAGACACACAAAAAACCTCTTCAAAAACATAAATGAATCCAGAAGCTGGTTTTTTGAAAAGATCAACAAAATGGACAGACCACTAGCCAGATAAATAAAGAGGATAAGAGAGAAGAATCATATAGACAGAATAAAAAATGATAAAGGGGATATGGCCACTAATCTTTCAGAAATACAAACTACAATCAGAGAATACTATAAACACCAATACACAAATAAACTAGAAAATCCAGAAGGAACGGATAAATTCCTGGACACATATACCCCCCAAGTCTAAACCAGGAAGAAGTCAAATTCCTGAACAGACCAATAAAAAGGTCTGAAATTGAGGCAGTAATTGATAGCCTACCAACAAAAAAAGGCCAGGAGGGACATGATGGATTCACAGCTGAATTTTACCAGAGATACAAAGAGAAGCTGGTATAATTTCTTCTGAAACTATTCCAAACAACAGAAAAAGAGGGAATCCTCCCTAACTCACCTTATGAGGCCACCATCATCCTGATACCAAAATCTGGCAGACACACACACAAAAAGCTTTCAGGCAAATATCCCTGATTAACATAGATGCAAAAATCTCCAATAAAATACTGGCAAACCGAATTCAGCAGCACATTAAAAAGCATATCAACCACAATCAAGCAGATTCATTCCTGGGATGCAAGGCTGGTTCAACATACATAAATCTATAAACGTAATCCATCACATAAAGAAAACCAATGACAAAAACCACATGATGATCTCAATAGATGCAGAAAAAAATACTTTGAAATAATTCAATGCTCTTTTATGCTAAAAACTCTCATAAACTAGGTACTGATAGAACATATCTCAAAATAATAAAAGCAATTTATGGTAAACCCATATCCAATATAACACTGAATGGGCAAAAGCTGGAATCGTTCCCTTTGAAAACCAGCACAAGACAAGGATGCCCTCTCTCACCACTGCTATTCAACATAGTATTGGTAGTTCTGGGCAGGAAAATCAGGCAAGAGAAAGAAATAGAGTGTTCAATTATGAAAAGAATTCAAATTGTCTCTGTTTACAGATTACATGATTGTCTCAGTCCAAAATCTCCCTAAGTTGATAAGCAACTTCAGCCAAGTCTCAGGATATGAAATTAATGTGCAAAAATCACAGGCATTCCTATACACCCACAACAGACCAGCAGGAATCCAAATCATGAATGAACTCTCATTCACAGTTGCTACAAAGTGAATAAAATAGCTAGGAAAACAACTTACAAGGGACTTCAAGGATCTCTTGAAGGAAAACTACAAACCACTACTCAAGCAAATAAGAGAAGACACAAACAAATGGAAAAACATCCCATGCTCACGATAGGAAGTATCAAGATCGTGAAAATAGCCATAGTGATCAAAGTAATTTATAAATTCAATGCTATTCCCATCAAGCTATTATTGACTTTCTTCACAAAATTAGAAAAAAAACTACTTTAAATTTCATATGGAACCAAAAAAGAGCATGTATAGCCAAGACAGTCCTAAGCAAAAAGGACAAAGCTGGAGGCATCACACTACCTGACCTCAAACTATACTACAAGTCTAAGGTAACCAAAAAAGCATGACACAGGTATCAAAACAGATACATACAACACTAAAACAAAACAGAGACCTCAGAAATAACACCACACATCTACAACCATCTGAACTTTGACAAACCTGACAAAAATAAGCAATGGGGAAAGGATTCCCTATTTAATAATGGTGTTGGGAAAACTGGCTAGCCATATGGCCGAAAACTGAAACTGGACCCCTTCCTTATACAAAAATTAACTCAAGATGGATTAAAGACTTAAACTTAAGACTTTAAGCCATAAAAAATCCTAGAAAAAAACCGAGGCAATACCATTCAGGACATAGACATGTGCAAAGACTTCATGACTAAAACACCAAAAGCAATGGCAACAAAAGCCAAAATTGACAAGTGGGATGTAATTAAACTAAAGAGCTTCTACACAGCAAAAGAAACTATCAGTAGAGTGAACAGGCAACCCACAGAATGGGAGAAAATTTTTGCAATCTACCCATCTGACAAAGGGCTAATACCCAGAATCTACAAAGAACTTAAATTTACAAGAAAAAAAAAAAATCAAAAAGTAGGCAAAAGATGAACAGACACTTCTCAAAAGAAGACATTTATGCAGCCAACAAACATATATTAAAAAGCTAATCATCACTTGTCATTAGAGAAATGGAAATCAAAACCACAGTGAGATACCATCTCATGACAGTTAGAATGGCAATCATTAAAAAGTCAGGAAACAGCAGATGCTGAAGAGGATGTAGAGAAATAGGGACATTTTTACACTGTTGGGGGAAATGTAAATTAGTTCAACCTTTGTGGAAGACAGTGTGGTGATTCCTCAAGGATCTGGAACCAAAAATACATTTGACCCAGTAATTGCATTTCTGGGTATATACCCAAAGATTTATAAATCAGTCTACTATGAACGTATGTTTATTGCAGCATTATTTATAATAGCAAAGACTTGGAAGCAACCAAATGCCCATCAAGGATAAACTGGATAAAGGAAATGTGGCATGTATACACCATGGAATACTATGCAGCCATAAAAAAGAATGAGTTCATGTTCTTTGCAGAGACATGGATGATCAACTGGAAACCATCATTTTTAGCAAACAAACACAGAAACAGGAGACCAAACACCACATATTCTCCCTCATAAGTGGGAGTTGAACAATGAGAACTCATGGACTCAGGGAGGGGAACATTACACACTGGGGCCTATTGGGGGATGGGGGAAGAGGGGAAGAGGGGAAGGATAGCATTAAGAGAAATAAGAGGGCCGGGCGCGGTGGCTCACGCCTGTAATCCCAGCACTTTGGGAGGCCGAGGCGGCTGGATCACGAGGTCAAGAGATCGAGACGATTCTGGACAACATGGTGAAACCCCGTCTCTACTAAAAATACAAAAAATTAGCTGGGCACAGTGGCGCTTGCCTGTAATCCCAGCTACTCAGGAGGCTGAGGCAGCAGAATTGCCTGAACCCAGGAGGCGGAGGTTGCGGTGAGCCGAGATCGTGCCATTGCACTCCAGCCTGGGTAACAAGAGCGAAACTCCGTCTCAAAAAAAAAAAAAAAAAAAAAGAGAGAGAGAGATATGAAACTTGTACTTTCTGCACATGTATCCCAGAACTTAAAGTATAATAATAATTTTTAACAAAAGACGCATCTGTGCATTACCCAAGCCTCCTAAACCCAATTATTCCCACTTAAGATCATTGGTGAATGATCCTTACTCTCCTTACCAGTGGGAGACAGGGACCCTGGCACTTATACCTACTAACAAAGAGCAAGGCCTCTATTCTAACAGTTGCTTCAGCTTTACTTTGCTCTTGGTTGAACATTCACATTCAGATATTAGACTTTTAAGTATCTTTTAGTATTCAGTTTACCTTATAAATTATATCCTATTCTTGTTGTCTGCATTTCTAGTTTATGCATCAGATTTTCTGCTTTTCTATTTCAGTAGAAATGCATGTCCTTTATTCTTAGACAATTCTTATCGCTGTTGACACAAGTCTGCAAATGCAAACTATGGTCTTTAAGAAACAATGATTCGTAATAGATAACGTACCTAATTTCAACAGAAATGTTCTCAAATCTGTCAGATTATATGTGCCCCAAATCCAGTTATACCACCATATTGATTTTTACTTAAATCTCCCAAATTATTGAATATAAAAATGTAAGAATAATAATAATAAATAATAAAATAAAAATACAGTAAACAATATATTTGGGTACCAGATTACATAAATTTATTAAATTAAAATTTCCATTTTCAACAGTTATTGGATGAAAATCAAATAGCATATATTCAATCAATGGTAAAGATATTAAACTTAATATTAGGTTACTCATTAATTTAACAGTCTCCCAGAAGTAGGTGATTCAAGAAGCTGGTGGTGAAAGAATAAAAGGATACTGGGAACTAGAGAGAATGAATACAATGGCTGCATTCAGTAGAGACTTTGATCCCAATACTCAAAAGGATCCAGAAATTTAGCAGGTGAATTGATAGAAGCGAGATCCACAGATTGGTCTGTAACAAGAAGACTGGCAGGGTCTAGAAGCCAAGTAATTTGGGTAGCAGAATCTGGATCCACAACTCAGGGAAGGAAAACCACAGCCTCCATATTTCAGGGATCTGAAGCTATTGGATCCATGACCCAGTGAGTAGCAGCTCCTAGATCCATAGCCCAGGGAGCCGCAGCTGCTGGACCCAAAGCCCAGAGATCCAGAGCAAGTCATATGGCAGGGATTGCAGAGCATGGAGGTCCTGGGGTGATAGCAGGATGTCTGGCAGCTGGTGGGCTCCCAGTAGGTCTTCTGACAACCCCTGTAGAGAGAGGAGCCCAGCTGGCAGGTGCTGGGAGAGCAGAAGTCAGTGCTATAGACCAGGTTGCTGGCACAGGAGCCTGGGTAGCGCAGGTAGCTGCCAGAGGAGCAGGAGGAGAAGTTTCCAGAGCAGCAGTTGTAGGACATGCTGATGAGAGATGTGAGTTCAGCTGAAGTGTACCTAAGAAGATTCTGAGTTTTAATGTCGCATCCTGGACAAGAACATTTATATCCTCTCAGCAATAGGTGTGGTGCCCAACAGGGTCATCCTTTACATATTTGCACTCCCTCATTTACATATGTGTAACCCTGTAATCTTGTCTGTAATTGCATTTGAATAGCTTTCCACATATTGTACTTATGGGTGCTATAATTTTGGTGTTATAGCAGAAAGTAAATGAACTGCACTTATGTCAGAAATGCTATGACTGTTTTACGTTAACGCCTGGCTCATCATGACAAGGAAAGCTCTTCCTTTTAATTTGGCACATGCTACCTGCCTATTTTCCTGTGTATTCACAGCTAGCTTTGCTAGTGGATGTTTTCCTCTTAAGATTGGGGAATGAGAGAACATTAGTTTTCTTCTGGTGCAATGAATTAGTTTCTACCTGGATAAGAACCTTTGTGGAAATGATCCATCTTGTCACCATTCATTGCTATACTCAAAAATTACTTTGTGGTGATTTGTTATGTCAGTAAGAGAAAATTAATACACCAAGTGCTACAGTTATAAAGTGTGTCTCATCCAGTGAGGAAAGATCAAGTAGAGACAAAGCAAGCAGATTGAAAGAAATGGCTAGAAACTGAAAGAAACCTTGCCATATATTTAAAGAAAAGATACAAAAAAAGAAGCTTGATTGAGACACAGCCACAGAGAAAATCAATTTGAGGTCATCTCTGTTCAGCCAAAGAGACAAAAGTTTGTCTGCTGAAGGGAGAAAACAATTGAAGGAGAAACAAGGAGAAAGCTCAGGAACTTGAGAATATTTTCTTACTGCATTCAAGCTGTCACTTCTCTTGTTCCAATGTCTTTATGAGCAAAAATTTTCAAAATTAGCATATTTTATGAACTTTGATATATTTATCATCTACTTTTATAATTATCCAGGCCTTTACCCTCTTAGAATGTTTCTAGCTTTTCGTACTACTCATTTTCAATGACTTTTTGCCACTTGTACAACCACGTACCATCCTACATTTTCCTGCAAAAATGTTAAATTTCTTTTCTCCCCAGTTCTCTTTTCCTCTGCATGTATATGAATGTTTCTCTGTTACCTCTCTATCTCTCTTCCTCTGATTCTCTTTCCCTCTATTTTTCTTTCTTTTGTATGTATGCTTAAGTTTGATTTTATCTTTTGTTTTTTCTTTCTTTTTTTACTCATTATATTTTATGTTTTGTTCATTTGTTTGTTTGCCTCTGCTGAATTCTAGATTCCATGATGAAAAATAAAAATTTGACAGCTTTGTCACACTCTCTGAGGATGGCCACTTTGTAAGTTCATTCACAAAATACTCTATGTTGAAATACAAGTAGTTAAATTATATTCAGGACCAAAGAAAGTGTACCGTCATGGTTGATAGCAATATTTTATTTTATAATACAATATAATAAACTTACAACAATGTTAGAAATTTTCTTGATTAAATTTTCTCAATTAAACTATATGGCAATATTAAAAAGTAACTTAATACAGTCCTTCTGGAAGGAAGAAGAATGAAGAAAGAAGCAAATATGCCCAATTCAAATATCTTTTCGGAGAGCTATTTTTTGTTTCTCAACAGCAGTTGATTTCCCCTTGTCTTGTGCCTTAGGAAGTGGGTTTGGAAACTATTCCTTCCACATTTTCTTTCATTTCAAATGTAACTCTTTAAAGTAATCTTGAAGGCAAAACTTACGAGTTAAATGGGGAGCATCAATTTATTCAGGTGAAACTGGAGGATTTAGAGAATTTGCTTCAGTTAATCCAGCCTTCTTATTAAAAAATCCTTCTCTGAACCAGTTGTGAAAAGAGGTGTTCTTCCCTTCTCTTTGCCTCTAGATCCCTAAAATTTTGTCCACATTAATTTGATAGAAGTTTAAGAAGAACTTGTAAATGCCCCTGTTTTGTACTCAATCTTGGAGATTTTATTGTTTGTTCTGTTTAGTATGGAGCCTCGTTATTGGTGTTGTTGTTTATCAACAATTAAAAATTGGGATATTTCACATAAAATATGTGACTTAGGGATATACATCGGAAGGCTTCTGATCTTTTGACGGAAGATTCTCTTCACTGGACTATGAATAATAGTTTCAGATACGTGAGATGTGTTTTCAACAGAATCTCATCCACAGTTGAAAATTACAACTTTTGGCACCTACTTGCTTCTCTTTTTGAATTTACCAATCAACTTATCACTAACATGCTGGAAAATCTTACTTTCGCTAACCATTCAGGTTACAACCTCAATAAGCAAAAGCCAATACTTCTATATAA
Organism: Callithrix jacchus; assembly: GCF_049354715.1. NCBI lineage: Eukaryota > Metazoa > Chordata > Mammalia > Primates > Cebidae > Callithrix > Callithrix jacchus. The sequence goes on along the minus strand of NC_133522.1, from coordinate 36,484,058 downwards.
AGATCAAAAATAGAAAAAAGAGTACGAGCCACCTGTAATGTAGTTAGAAAGTGTACCTTGCTTACAATTGGAATCTAAGCAAAAGAAAGAGGAGGAAACAATATTTGAAGAGAGTACAGTGGGAATTTACCAATGTTGATGAAAGACATGAACTCACATGTAAAATAATAGTGAGGAGAATGGTGTGGATCTAGTCTAAGGTGAAGATGTCTGAAAAAATGGGTTTTAGCAGACATTACCTGCAGACAGTCTGAACATAAGCTCCAAAACCAAACTCAAAAGTTTTATTTCATTATTCCTCTAAATCATTGAACTGAATATTTTTTTTGTTTACCCTGATTGGCATACTCAAGATAAAATGTCCAGTTTAAATTCTTTGCTATCCATCAAAAAATTGATTTACTTTTTGTATTAGTCCATTCTCACACTTCTATAAAGAACTACCTGTGACTGTTTAATTTATAAAGAAAAGAGGTTTAATTGACTCACAATTCTGCAGGCTGTACAGGAAGCATGGCTGAGAGGCCTCAGGAAACTTACAATCATGGCAGAAAATGAAGGGGAAGCAGGTGGTCCTACATGACTGGAGCAGAAGGAAGAGCACGAAGGGGGCAGTGCTGCACATTTCTCATGAAAACTCACTCACTATCACAAGGACAGCAAGGGGGAAATCCGCCCCCATGATCAATCACCTCCCTCTAGGCCTTTCCCAACATTGGGGATTACAATTGTGTGAGATTTGGGCAGGGACACAAATCCAAACAGTATCACTTGTTAAAAACTATAAACAAGATTCAGTATTTTCAGACTTTCTGCATTTCTTCTCTTTCCAGAATCTCCCCTGAGAGAAGGTTGGGAGAAATGTAAGATTCGAGCATAGGTCTGACCCAAGTGAAGGAGAAAGAAGAGAAAGAAATGCTTGAGACATATGCAGGGGACTGTAGTTCTTTAAGGCCATTGAGGAAACCCAGAGTCAAAGTTGGCTGTCAGTTATCTCCCAGAAATCTCTATACCTCCACTGTGCTCAGTCTTTGCCTGGGAGCAGCCCATAGAAAGCAAGACTTCCCCAAAAATGCCATGTTCACTTTTACAACACAGCAGGTAGGGTCATTGGCTATTTAAGCCTCCTGTAATTTAAGATCAGAGATGTGAATTCTCCAGGCTGCTACACAAATGAATGAGAATCTATTAGGACCACGGGCCTCATATTAGATTCACTGAATCTAAAATTCATTTTTTTCTCACATTTCAACGGTGTTTATTTACCACTTTGATTCTCTTCATAAGACTCCAAATTGGTTTTCACTTGTGATTGTCTCAGTTCCATCCCTTGCTGTCACCAAGTCTCCAAATAATTGTCCAGGTTTCCTTCTGGTCATAGGTATCAATGTTATTCAATTTGTCTTGGCTCATACTTTCCTGTCTACACTGGATATGAGATACAGTGGGTAATGGTATATAAAAGATTAACAAATATTTTATAGAATGAGAAAGGATGGTGACAAATAGGTTTAGTTTTAAACAGCTTTCTAATTAAGGTCAAAGTTGTGTCTCTATTGATGAAAAAAACAAAATAAAACAAAACATATAACTTTATCTAATTTCTCACTGTTTAGCAAAAAGTATTTGTCCAGTACAGTCAATAGTAAGACACTTGAAAATTATGCTAGGAGGAAAAGGAGGTACCTTGCTAGACATAATAAAATAAGGATTAATGTGGAACAGTCATAGCATTTCTGACATAAGTGCAGTTCATTGGCTTTCTGCTACAACACCAAAATTATAGCACCCATAAATACAATATGTGGAAAACTATTCAAATGCAATTACAGACAAGAATGCTGAGTTACACCTACATAAATGAGGGAGCACAAAAATGTAAAGGATGACTCTGTTGTGCACCACACCTGTTGCTAAGAGGATATAGATGGTCCTGTCCAGGATGCGACATTAAAATTCAGAATCTTCTTAGGTACACTCAGCTGAACTCACATTTCCCATCAACGTGTCCTTCAACTGCTGCTCTAGAAACTTCTCCTCCTGCTCCTGTGGGGCCTACCTGTGCTACCCAGGCTCCTCCTGTGGCTTTCCCTACCCCAGCAACCTGATCTATAGCACTGACCTCTGCTCTCCCAGGACCTCTCAGCTGGGTTCCTCTCTCTACAAGGCATGTCAGGACACCTGCTGGGACCCCACCAGCTGACAGACTTCATGTGTGAAGTCCAGCCCCGCCAGACCTTTTGCAGCTACCTCAGGACCCCCATGCTCTGCGATTCTTGCTCGACTGTGCAGTCTGGGTCTCTGGGTTTTGGATTCAGTAGCTGCTGTTCTCTGAGCTATGGATCCAGGAGCTGCTCCTCACTTAGCTATGGATCCAATGGCTTCAGATCCCTGAATTATAGAATCCATGCCTTCCCTTCCCAGAGTTAATGGATCCAGATTCTGTCACCCAATTTATTTTCTGTCTAGGAGGTAGTTCCATTCATCTGTTGACAGCCATTCTGTAGATCTGGTTTCTACTGACTAATGTGCTGACTGGTCATTTGAGAAATGCATATTCTGTAGTAATGTCATCTATTAATTTCTTCCTTTGAGAAGTATTCTAATATTATTGATCACCTGGTCTACTTTACTTTCCAGCATTCAAAAACTGGCTTTTTTTTTATTAGTTCTGTCAAACTACAGTATCAATGAATGATCCAAACTGCATTATAGATACGATGCATAGTTTTTGCATTTCTTCCCAAAGGTGAGAAGGAAGTGAAAAGGATTTTATTCTAATAAACTCTTCATTCTTCTATCCAAATGTGCTGTTAAATATTGTTATTAATTAGTGAAGCATCGACTAGGATGTACATTGCCATTGCTTCTTGTAATGGGCTTTGCCTTGCCCAGATTATGGGTCTCTGCTCTAATTTTGGTTGGGCTTTAGTTTCCTCCTCTTTAAGCAGGAGTTTCCTGGATTCTCAGAGTTTTCAAGGATACCCTAACCCTAACTCTTGTTAGGATAGTTAAGATAGCTTTTGCTATCATTTTTTATGATAGCCTTTACCATCATCAAAAATGATTATATTGTATCTTGAAATAAAATTGGATAGGCTGTGTTTATACTGTTCTGCTCTCCAACCTCAAAGTGTTACAAAAAGTAAGTTACTAAGACAGTATAAAGAGCATTGAATATTCTTGTTCACTCCATGAATATGCCATGTATTGCTAAGAAGAGAACGTATTAGAAAAGTTTGAAGTATACACTTGGAAAAAAATTATTTAGATGACTAGGCCTGTTAATGAAGTATATTAAAGTGGAAGACTAACACATGGATGCAAATGTTTGAAAAAGAGCACCTATGAGCTTCAGGTAGTGACAGCGCAGGAGTGTCACTTATTTTTAATTAGCTAAATCCCAGTACCCCAATTACTGTTTTCAATCTGCTCAGATGATCTCCATTTGTTTACAAAGGCAGGCAAAAAAACTTCAAGGGGAAGGCAGTAGACTTAGAAGGTGTTAGTAGTACCCGGGTTCTTTGCCAACATATAAACTGAATCTAATTGAAAACTCCAAAGCTTTTACTATCATGAAGAATGATAGTTTTGTTTGTATCTTTTAATGAAATTGGATAGGCTGTACTTATACTGTTCTGCTCTCTTCCATCCAAGTGTTATAAAAAGTAAGATGCTAAGACAATACGATAGTAAAGGGAGACATAAAACAAGCAACGTTCAAATATTTTCCTGTCCTTTATTTTATAAGGTCTTTGAACATTTCCCGAAATTAGAAATAGAATGCAGAGTATTAGACACTTGGCAAAAACTTAGTCTTATAAGTATATCACAGTCACCTCATCATGTTCTCTTTACTTCCTCTTTTACTGCTCATACAATAAAATGTGAAATATAAAAGGACCTGTAGAGTTCATCGAATTCAGCATCCTTATTCTACAGAGGTGGAAATTGAAACAGTAGAGTTAGATAGAATTTTTAAATGTTACTCAGCAAGCTATTGTAGAACTGTGAATAGAACTACTTTATTTCATCCAATTGATTTTATTGGATCTAAAATTTTTATTGGATCTATCCAGCTGTGACATTTTCTCTTATCTCCTCCCTTTCCTCATTTGCTCCCTGTTTTCATCTTCTTCTCCCTCCTCCTTCTCCTCCATCATGTTTAGGAAATAGTCATGGTCCTTATATAGGTAGAGGAAAGAAAGAAGAAACTATTAAAAAAATGTGTGGGAAAATTATCAGGGATCAAGGTACAAAAATTAAAATGATAAATTGTAAAATCCACTATAAACTCAGTCATTTTTATGGCTTCATTGATTTTTAAATATTAATTATCCTAATTAGTCCCATGTTCATAATATTTACCCAGGAGTAATGATCAAGCCTATATCCTCAAAACATAGGCAATGGCAAGGGTTTAATGAGGACCACCTATAGCTTCTTGGCCAGGCTGAGGTCTCCTCTGCTATTGTCTCCAAATTGCAGATGCAAGAATAGTTTTCTGGCTTTCAGGAATACACTCTAATCTTGGTTTCCTATTACTGCCATACCAAATTAGATTAAATTTAGAGTTTCAAGCAATACAAATTTATTATCTTTTAATTCCATAGGTCAAAATCTGATCAATCTGATGGCCTCACCGGGCTAAAATCAAAGTATTCTCAGGGTTGAGTTTCTTTCCAGAGGCTGTAAGGGAGAATCTATTTCCTTGCTTTTTACAGATTCTAGAGCAGGGGTCGACAACCTCCTGGCCACAAATTGGTACTGGTCCATGGCCTGTTAGGAACCAGACAGCACAGCACGAGGGGATTGGCGGTTGAGCAGTCATTACTGCCCGAGCTCCACCTCCTGTCAGATCAGCGGCAGCATTAGATTCTTATCAAAGCACAAACCCGGTTGTGAACAGCACACACACGAGATCTAGGTTGCATGTTCCTTATGAGAATCTAATGCCTGATGATTTGTCTTCCATCTTCTGAGATGGGACCATCTAGTTGCAGAAAAACAAGCCCAAGCCCGGGTCTCCTACTGATTCTACATTATGGTGAGTTGTGTTGTTATTCCATTATATATTACAACGTAATAATAATAGAAATAAAGTTCACAATGAATGTAACATGCTAGAATCATCCTGAAACCATTCCTCTCCCCTCCTCCAATCTGTGGGAAAATTCTTTCAAAAAACTTATCCCTGGTACCAAAAATTTTGGAGATGGATGTTCTTGATGCCACCTACATTTCTTAGTTCATGGCCCCATTCCTCTGTCTCCAAAGACAGCAGTGGTGGTGAGTCCAGTCATTCTCATAGTGCATCACTTAGACCTACTTTTCTGCCTTTACCTCCCACTTTGTACTTTTAATTACATTGGGTCCACCTGGGTAATCCAAGACACACTCTCTCTATTTTAAGGTCATCTGATTGGCAAGCTTAATTTCATCTGTAACTTTAATTCCTCTTTGCCATCTGAAGGAAAATTTCCACAAATTCCAGAATTTAGAAGTTGAACGTCTTTTAGGAGCTATTATTCTGCCTACCAAAACTAGTAAACATGAAGATTTAAAAAAATAACTCAAAGTTTGATTGATCACAAATAGACAGCAGTATAATAAAGTGCTTACAAATGGTGAAACTCAATTTTGGGGACTTTGAACTTATACCACAATTGTCCCTGCTGTTATATACAATGTGCCATTTCTAGCTGATAGTGGAGACAAGAAAGCTTTATTATCTTATCATGAGAAACTCATAACTCCTGAGTTGATATCATGTCATTACCACTCAGGAAACGTCCACCCTCTCCCATTCCAAATTGCAAGCCACCCTCTACATTTACCAGAATGCAGCTTTTATTCTCTATTTCAGCAACTGCATATAGTACAGTGAATTGCAGTCTTTTGATTTTCACCAAGTTGATCCCATTCTACACAGTTAACAGGAGACCAGCTGGCACTTACTCGGATTACATCTAGTTGCCTCCATTCTTGCAGCTTCCTCCTGTGGCATACTTTGACAGCTGCTTGCACTTTGCGTTTTGAACCCAGGAGTTTAGTTCCCAAGCAACTGCTGCCCACGCAGTTATAATCTTAGAAGCTACCGGTCATCTGCCTACCAACCGGTTTGCAATTCTGATTTCCAAGAATTAGTGTAACCAGTTTCCCAGGAAAATTTCTCATGAATCATTTCTAGGCATTTGATTTCAACAATTTCTATTTATTAATGCTTATCTCATTGGTGGTTACAGACAGCAGCTTTGGCCTCAACTTCCTGATCCCATGTTCATTTGTTCTGTATTAGTCAGGCCTCAGAACACGTTGTCAAACATTTTGTCAGTACCATCATTTCTTGTAGTATATTTGTTGAGCCTTTGCCATGGATCAGAATCTTTGCTGTGGAAATATATTGTTGAATATATTTTTAAAAATAAGATTGTATTCATTCATTACTCTGTAATAAATGAATGAAGAAAATATGTGGTCTCTGTTCTAGCTGGGCTGAAAGGCTAACAGATAAAGCAAATATTAAACAAATAATTGTTAAATTACAATAATAATGAGCTGTTTTTGATGCTAAAATTACATACATAAGGGAACTTTACTTAGTCTTAGAAGTCAAGAAAAATTTCCCAGAGGACTAACATTGAAAAGAGATTTAAACAATAAATAGAAAATAGGTAAGTGGTATTGGGAGAAGTGTTTTTAGGACCAAGTGTTTTTAGGAGATGCGTATAATACAACTAAAAGTCATTTTGGCTGGTCATTAAGAGAAAATGAAAGAATAGTTTGAAATTACGTCACAGAGGGATTTTGGAGCCATTCTATGCAGGTCCTTCAAGTTGTAATTTGGAATTGCAGCATTCTTCTAAAACCAACAAGAAGCCATTAAATGTTTTTAAGCAGAGGTATAAGAATACCTCTGTTTGTAAATAATATTTTTGTTCAATCTATATTTACATACAATAAAATAAACTATTTCAAAGGGTGGAGGATGTTGTCTTTGATGAATATACACACCTATGTAATGACTACCTGATCAAAATACAGACCAAAATACAGAAAATTTCCTCACTCTGAAAAATTCACTCATGTTTCTTTTTTAATCAATCCCTGCCCTCAGATGCGTACTGTAGTGATTTCTATCATCATAGATTAACTTGCCTCTTCTAGAACTTCATAAAAATAAAATCAAACATTATTTCAAATTTGTACCCATCTTTTTTCACTCAACTTAGTATTTTTTGAAAAGCTCCATGTTATCATGTTTTATTCATTTTATTACTGCTGTACGTTTCCTTTTGTTACTAATATCACAATATGTGTATTCTTTTATCTATTGACTGACATCAAATTTTCTCAAGATTTGAAAAATAGAGCACAATGAATATTGATTGGTTCAGTTTTCTTTTTTTTTGTGTGTGTGTGTGTACATATGTTTTTAGTTTTTGCTCAGGGGAAAAGAAAAACTATGCATGGAATTTCTGGACCATGGAGTGGGCATCTGCTCAACTAAACTAGAAATTACCAAACAATTTTGCAAAGTTAGTTTCATTATTTTACTATCCCACCAGCAATTTCCTAGACTTCTAGAAACTCCATCGTCACAAACATTTGATATCGCCATATTTCTTTCAGCCATTTGCTAAGTGGCATCTCACTGTGATTTTAAGTTCCATTTAATCGGTGACTAGGGATTTTTAAACTTTTTATGCTTATTGGCCATACCCACGTATTCTTTCTACAGTGTTTATTTTCACCTTCTTATTGTTATATTTTTATTGATACTGAAGTTGAATATTTTCCATATTCCCAAAGTAGTTATTAGTATTAGTTATTTCCTATGTGTTAGTTCCCTTCTTTTTTGGAAGAAGAAATTCAACTGTTATCTTAGATTCAGAGGGCACGTGTGCGGGTTGATAACATGGGTATATTGCATGATGCTGAGGGCTGGGGTACAATTGATCCCATCACACAGGTACTGATTGTGGTACCCACTTGGTTTTTAATCCTTGTCCCTTTCTTCTCTCCCCACTCTAAAGTTCCCATTGTTTATTGTAGCCATCTGCATGTCCATAAATACCAAATGTTGAACTCCCATTTACAAGTGAGAAGATACAGTATTTGGTTTTTTGTTCCTGCTTTAAATTCACTTAGGATGATAGCCTCCAGCTGCATCCATGTTGCTGCAAAGAATCTGATTTTGTTCTTTTTTATGGTTCCGAGTATTTCATCAGGTATATGCACCATATTTTCTTTATTCAATCCACTGCTAATGAACAGCTGTGTTACACAAAAGGGGTCCCAATCCAGACCCAAGAGAGGGTTATTGGATCTTGGACAAGGAAAAATTCAGGGCGAGTCCTTAAAGTGAAAGTAACTTTATTAGGAAAGCAAAGGAATCAAATATGACTACTCCATAAGCAGAGCAGCCCCGTGGGCTACCGGTTGCCCATTTTTATGGTAATTTCTTGATTATATGCTACACAAGAGGTGAATTATTTATGTTCTCCCTTTTTAGACTATATAGGGTAACTTCCTGATGCTTCCATGCATCTGTAAATTGTCATGGCCCTGGTGGGAGTGTAGCAGTGAGTATGACCAGAGGTCACTCTTGTCTCCATTTTGGTTTTAGTGGGTTTTCGCTGGTATCATTATTGCAACCTGTTTTATCAGCAGGGTCTTTATGACCTGTATCTTGTGCTGACCTATCCCATCCTATGGCTTAGAGTGTCTTAACCATCTAGGAATGCAGCCCAGTAGGTCTTGGCCTTATTTAACCCAGCTCCTATTCAAGATGGAGTTGCTCTTGTTCAAATGCTTCTGATATTTCCACCCTTTCTTTTATAAGAAAACTCTTAATCCTAAGGGTTGCTAAGGGTAGAAGATCCATCTTCTACAACATCTTCAGGCTGAATAGGGTTGAGGATATTCCTGCCTAACTATTAGGGTCTCTTGTGTTCAGGGTAAAGAAGAGCTCAGTCAGAAGGAATCAGTATGTTGAGGGCTATTTATAACTCTTAAGTTCTGGCTAAAGGAGATATCTGGAAGGTTAATAAGTATTCAATTAAAGAAAACGTTTAGTAAGATTGTCCTGTATTCCTACACAAAGAATACAACAGCAATATATTCCACAAGAGTAAACCAAAATAAGTAAAATGATCCCAAGCAAACTAAATCAGAAGACTTTTCATGACCTAGGCAACTGGTGGAAGCAAGCTGATGTGGGGTTGCTAGCTGATGGCAATGTGCCCGGAAGTAGACGACTGATTCAGATTTTTAGATTACCCATCCTTCTTGTTTCTTCTGAGCAGCAGTTAGAAATCACTGGTTGTATACACAGTCAGTAGGTGGCGCTTATGGGAAACAGCCAGCTGCAGCCAAGGTGGCTAGGTATATAACCTAATCCTTGTTTACTGGGAGAAGCTCTTTCTTGTCTCAGCCAATAGGTTGATTTGTGGAGTGCACAGTGGTCTGGCAGCTCCTTGGGAGCAGCGGGCAAGATGGGCAGGGCCAGACTTGGCAGTTCTGCCAACTGGTCCCCTGATGGCAGGCACAAGCACCAGCCTTGAGGGAAAATCCTATCGGCAGACACCAAACACTCAGAGGTGGGTCAAGTATGGAGGTGGGAAAGCTCCTCAGTTCCAAGTTCTCTGCAAAGGCAGGAGGGGTGACCTAAACCTTTAATCCAGGAAAGTGGGTGCTCCAGATGCCTGTATGTTTATACATATCAGTGACTCTAATGCCATTTGTTGAAAAGACATTTTTTCTATTTGAATTGATTTCACATCTTTGTAAAAAAATAGATAGCACACATGTGGATCTGTTGCATAGCTCTACTCAGTTCCACTAATTTAATTATCTATACTTAATTCCAGTACCATAATATTTTAATATGCATATCCTTATTTTATTTCTCATTTTTTAAGATTGTGTTGCCTATTCTTCTGTTAAATTTTATAAATTTCAGTTGAATTTCAATTTGGCAGTTTTGGCATTTTCGTTTGGAATGTGTTGGATCTATGAATTTAGGGATAATTTTTATTATCTCTAATTCATAGATCCATGATATGATTCAAGATCTTGAAAGAATTCCACAAATGATATGTTTTGATATTATTACAACATATTTTTAAACTTAATTTTTCATATACTTTCTATTTGCATAGACAAATAAAATTGATATTTCTGTGGTAATTTTATAGATTACTTAGGATTTTTGATGTGAGCAGTCATTAGCCTATGACTAGAGTGTTTTACCACCGATTTCCTGTAATTTTTTTTTTCTCTTTTGTTCTTATGAAGATCAATAGTCCAATGTTGACTAGAAATGTTGTGGGAATGTGCAATATGGCTGATTTGTATGCATATGTATGAGTGTGTAGTGTGCTACCTTTGTTTCTATTCACAATAATAAATTTGTATCTTTCTTGTTTTGATTGCCTATTGTTTACAGTATTAAGTGATATCTGACCAGGGAGATAGGTAAAAGATGATTGATATTATTATCTGGGTTTACTTAGAAGGCATCTGCAACAACGTGCCTCCTCTGCCATCCGCAGCGAGCCTGAGAACTGTATGTTCAAACTCTACTCAGCTCAGGGAGTTGGGTCTTTGTATATAGCAGTTTATTAATTGAATTGCTCCTATCAAAGGTCACCACATTCACTATACCATCGTATCCTGACTACCTCAATCTTTAAATTTCATTCTCATTCAGTTTAGCTCCAACTTCAGAAAAACTTTTAAACATGTATCTAAACGTTGGGGCTATCCTGAATATCAAAATCACAAGAACTATGAGAATCCTAAGGGAAATATGAGAAGGTAAAATAAAATGATCAGAGCAGAGAGAAAAAAACGTATATTTTGTATTCAGGGAAGAACTGAAATTTAGTTGGTTCATGGTAAAAGAGGTTTTATGTAGAAATGTGAAACAGAACTTGCAATGTAGAATGATACATACAGATAGTCTGATGATTGGATGTCACCAATCACAGGTTTTTATCCTTTTCATTCAAATTAGTGCAAAGCACCTTCTAATTGGATATGCTTATTCCAGTTTCTCACTCCAATCAAGCTATTTTTACTCACTCTCTAGACTCAGCTGATAGGATACTTTCTTTGGGAACTTTTGCTGACTTATAAGACAGGTAACATCTCTTTGCTAAGTGTATATGTTGAGGCTGCTTTTTCACATTTTTAGTAACTACTTTAATTAAATAATTATTTGGCTAACATCAATTAAACCTGCTAGATGGTAAGTTCAGAGAAACAGAAACTGTATTTTTAAAAATTGTTTTAAAATTTTCTCACTATACAATAGCATATGAATGGATGCATTTTCCTTTAACAATATACTAAAACATCTTTTTCCTCATGCATTCCCTAAGAACAGAGCCGGATGAATCTTATTTTGAGAAGTAACAACATGTTACTGAGGCATGACTAATGAAGAACATGGGAGTTAAGGTTGGGGAGAACAAAGTTGTTATCTGTAATCACTAAAGTGACAAGAATAAATAAGTAGAAATTGGTAAAATCAATTGCTTATAAATGATTCATGATGAGCTTCCTGGGAAACTGAATATAGTAATTCCTGGAAATCAGAACCACATGCTGGTCAGTAGCTAGATGGCTGGTAATCTCTGGAAATACAGGTACAGACCTGAACCCCCAGATTCAAGACTCACAGAGCTAATGAGTATAATAGATCAAACACAGAGGGCAGCAGGGGAAACCCACAAAACTGGTAGAGGCAAAGCCCATGAGAGATCTAACAGAAATTTGGCAGAGAACAGGACTGCCTTTGTAGGGAACTAGAGATCTGGAATCACTGTTGCTGAGTTTCCGGAAGACAGAAAGAACCTTACCTTAATCCTGGTAAATTCAGAATGTTGCAAAAAACTCAGGGGTTTGGGCTGGCCATTTCTAGGGAAACTTTAATATGGCATTGGGATAGTTTCTTGAAAAATAATGATGAAGTTTATAATAATATAATGATAAAGTTGATAATATAATGATAAATTTATCCTTATTTCATCCTGAAATTAGATACTAATCTATTTAACTTCAGTACCAGTTGTGATACTGTAAATTTATTGCTTCCAACATTAAAACTACCAGCTGTGTGATGCTTAAAATATAACTGTGTGGCTGAGGCAGGTAGATCACGAGGTCAAGAGATCGAGACCATCCTGGTCAACATGGTGAAAACCCATCTCTACCAAAAATACAAAAAATTATCTGGGCATGGTGGCACACACCTGTAATCCCAGGTACTCAGGAGGCTGAGGCAGGAGAATTGCCTGAAACCAGGAGGGAGAGATTGCAGTGAGCAGAGATTGCACCATTGCACTCCAGCCTGGGTAACGAGAGAAACTCCATAACAGTTTTATATATATATATATATATATATATATATAACTGTGTATTTATTATTGAAACTAAACCTGATTAATCTTTAAAATGCAGTTTGCCTTTCTAACTAGAGTATTTCCAGAGGCCAGAGAACCACTTTTATATCTAAAATAGGCATATAATTTCCATTAATCCAAGATGGCTTCAGCTTAGCCAGAAAATATTCCTTAATATTAATGCTATTTGGGTGTGTATTCTAGATCTCTAAGATGTCAGAGACTCACAGGTGAGAATTCTGTATATAGAGCCAACTTGAATTATAACATTTTTTAAATTATGAAAGATATAAACAAAATAAGATCAAGTTCACGAGGGAGCATCTAACATTACCATTCCAATTTCTGTCACCGAAAGCTGAATAGAACCTTTCATATTTTCTCTCATTATTTTAATCCCTTTGGATTTCCCAGTAAAAGTCTACTAACCATGATTATTACTGAAGCAATCTTGTGGTGATGAGGATGGTGGTGATATTGGGGAGGAGGAGAATAAGAAAGAGGGCTGATTAAGGGAGAGAAAATGAGACCACAGGACACAATTAACACCACACTAAAATGAAACTTAGGAATGAGGGTTCCATCCTCTGCTTGATGCATGACCTGGAAACTTCCTGTAATCCCAACACTTTAAGAGGTCAAGGCAGGTGGATCATCTGAGCCCAGGAGTTCGAGACCAGTCTGGGCAACATAGCAAAACCCTGTCTCTACAAACAAACAAACACCCAGAAAACTTGTCAGGTGTATTAATGCATTTTCATGCTGCTAAGACATACCCAAGACTGGATAATTTATAAAGTAAAGAAGGTTTAATGAACTCACAGTTCCATGTGGCTGGGGATGGCTCAGAATAATGGTGAAAGGCAAAAGGTACATCTTACATGGCAGCAGACAAGAGAGAATGAGAACCAAGTGAAAAGGATTTCCTCTTATAAAACGATTAGATCTTATGGGACTCATTCACTACTACAAGAACAATACGGAGAATACTGCATTATCTCTTCTGGATTCCTTCCATAGAGTGTAGGAATTATGGGAGCTACAACAATTTGAGATGAGATTTGGGTGGGGACACAACCAAACCATATTACCTATAGTGGCATGTACCTATAGTCCCCGTTACCCAGGAGGCTGAGGTAGGAGAATCACCTGAGCCCAGAGGTCAAGACTGCAATGAGCTGTGATCAAACCCACTGCCCTCCAGTCTAAGGAATACAGCAAGACCCTGTCTAAAAAAAAAATGGATACTGACACTTCTAGATCTTCTAGATCTCAAGTGCCCCCTTTATACAGTAAATGTAATTTGGTGATCTATACTTATCTTATCTCTGTAATACTTTACATATCTAGAAAGAGTGAAACATTCTCATTTTTTAAAGGAATGGCACTTTTGTCAATTCTACGATTCTCTTAGAGTGTCTATTTTCTCATTTGCAAAAGGACCTTAGACTGTAATGAGTGAATTCTCTCACAGATCTGCTTGAGGGTGTAAGGAGACGATGCATAGAAAATTTATATAAAAATTGCTTGGTTATACACAAAGATGTCATTTTGCTTTTAATTTTGGCTCATTTATAACCATAATATTTTTTGACAACTTGTTATTTCGTGAAATGCTACATTCATAAAAGCTTAGAAAGCAACCGTAAAGAGAAAATCAAATAGCATCGTTTTTGTGAGATATACCTAAAATAGTCATGTTGGCTGCTACAGAAGGCTATTTCCAGCTACATTGAGTTTGAAAATGTGAAAGCACCAGTGTGGAACCCACGGTTTCCACATCTACATCCTTTCCACCTAGGTTCAATTACGATTTTCTTACTCACACCCAGAGAAATAAATCAGCTTGAAAGCCAGTCGGTGAATGCAGGGATTCAGGCACCTTTGCACCCAAATTGGGGTGAATTTAAAGATGGTTATTAAGAGCTCATAGGTATTCTTATCTCAATTTTACAAAGATGAGTTCTTTGTTTTTCTTAATGTGAGCATGCCACAGAAGGCTACTGTCACCTTGCTCTGTGTATTTTGGTGCTTGTTCAGCTTCTTAGTCCCCTCTCCCTGTCAGCAGCAACATGACGGCAAAATTATCACTTTAAGAGAGTTAAAAACTCTGAGGACATTTGTTAAGTCTTTCTGTACAAAGTTCATCATTCACAGAGAATTATAGATCTTTAATTTTTTAATTTTTATTTTTCTGAGATGGAGTTTTGCTCTGTCCTCAGGCTAGAGTGCAATGGCGTGATCTCGGCTCACTGCAATCTTGACCTCCTGACTTCAAGAAATTCCCCTACCTCAGCCTCCTGAGTAGTTGGGACTGCAGGCGCGCACCACCACGCCTGGCTAATTTTTTGTATTTTAGTAGAGACCAGGTTTCACCAGGTTGGCCAGGATGGTCCCGATCTCCTGACCTCGCGATCCACCCTCCTCTGCCTCCCTGGGACCACAGGTGTGAGCCAACGCGCCGGGCCTAGATCTTTAATTTTAATACTACAAACACACAACAAAATAACATTCGAAAATGAATAGATAACAAGTCACCACATTATTCTGTGGTTAAGGAGTTTATTACCCTTAAATCATGCAAATTTTATTTTAAAAAGAAAATTTGTTAAAATGAAACCTATCACAGGTGCTGGCGTCAGACTTTAAATTTGAGCTATTATTCAGTTAAGCACTGGCAATATGCTTTTTAAAAGATAAAACATTTGTAGATGTAAGACAGAAATTAATTTATGGTTTTTAATTTTAAAAACTCATACAATTATAAGTTAATCAATGCCATTTGTGATAATTCAAATGTTAAATAAAGAAATATCACAATGAAAATTAGAATATATTTTGAAATGGATGATACTGATAATAAAATGCAGTCAAATTAGAGAGATGTAGCTGTTTAAAAGGAAAAGTTTAGATTTTAATGAGAATATTGAAAAGCTTGAAATCAAATTTTCAGTACTTTGTGTGACAATGCTAGGAAAAACATAGCAATTTAAGCCAACAGAAGTGTCAGAAATTATAAAGATGGAAAATTATGAAGATAAGAACAGAAGCCAATTAAATAGAAGTCAACCATAAAACAGAAATCACCCAGGTCAAAATTCAGGTTTTTGTGAAGATCAATAAAATCAAGTTGTTCAATTTTGTTTTGTTTTGTTTTGTTTTATTTGAGACGGAGTTTCGCTCTTGTTACCCAGGCTGGAGTGCAATGGCACGATCCCGGCTCACCGCAACGTCCGCCTCCTGGGTTCAGGCAATTCTCCTGCCTCAGCCTCCTGAGTAACTGGGATTACAGGCACGCGCCACCATGCCCAGCTAATTTTTTGTATTTTTAGTAGAGACGGGGTTTCACCATGTTGACCAGGATGGTCTAGATATCTTGACCTCCTGATCCACCCGCCTCGGCCTCCCAATGTGCTGGGATTCCAGGCTTGAGCCACCGTGCCCGGCCCTTCAAGTAGTTCAATTTTAAAAGAAGCATAGAGAAAAAGGAGTCAAAAACTGCACACAATTTATATAATTATTTGATAAAAAAAGTTTTGTTCTTATATTCCAAGGCAGAATTAACCTTTTCTCTATTTCCTTTAGTTAAGTTTCTTAGCTCTCTCCGTTCTCTTTTTGAAACACTGCTTCCAAACAGTCTTCACGGCAAAACGTTAGAGTAGCCACATGACAAATAAAGAGCAAAACTACTCTTGGACAAGAGTTGAAAGTCAATTTGTTCTAAAAAATTATAGAATTCTAGTTTATGTTCTCTGCACCAATCGAAGAGCTTGTAGACACATTCTCTTTCACTTTATTCTAATCTCTAATTCTACACTTATATTCTGGTGTGACTGATGCGGGGGCAGTATTAGATGAAAAAGACTTGTTATGCACCCAGATCCTGGTTAATCCACCTCCAAGACTCTTTCGGTAAGGTCTGTACAGTGTAGGCCTCCAGGGGTAGTTTGTTTTTAATAAGAATAAAAAATGAATTATTTGTTAGTATTGTGAAAGTGAAAAATTTCAAAATTTGTGTTCTTTTCATTGTGGAGATATTGGCCTACTATTTTTTGGTTTGTGGATTTGCACCCTGATGTATAGACGGAATTATTTCGGATCCCAGGGGTGCTGTCCAGAGACTACATAACTTATTTTTGCAGCTCTACCCACTTCTTCTAGAAATTGCTGATCAATCTATTACCAATCAGCCTTAGTCTAATTACCTGTTTTATCAGTAATTTATACAGATTTAAAATTTCTGAGTTTTTTTTCTTCATTTTTGAAGGATATTTATAACTGATATCAAATTCTAGGTTATTTTTCTTTTCCAGGCTTTTAAAACTATCATTCAATTTTTTTCTGACTTCCAAAATTTATGCTGAAAATTAGCTATAAATCTTATTGGTATTCCCCTAAAAAATGTGTTGTTTATAAAATTCTGGCCACTTCTAAGATCTTTTCTTATTTTATTGTCATCAATTAATTATTATAGGCCTAAGTCTGAATTTCTCTGTTTATTCTAACTTAAGAATCCTAAGATTCTTTGATCTGTGGGTTGAAGGGATTTTTGATATTGTTGTTGTTTGCTCACTGTTGTAGTATTTTTGTCAAAAGACATCATTTTGACTAATAGTTTTTCTGTGCTTTTTTCTGCCGCACTTCTGCTGGGACTTCTGTTACATAATTTTTAAACTGCTTAATGTTTTTCAACAAGTCTTTAATAACTTACTTCGCCTTATTTTCCATTCTCAATTTCGTTGTGTACTTAGATAATCTTTTCTAAAAAAAAAATTTTTAAGTTTATTTATCTTTGTTACTGTTTTGTGAAATGTTTTCTTTTTGTTTTGTTTTATTTTATTTATTTATATTATACTTTAAGTTCTGGGGTACATGTGCAGATCATTCAGGTATGTTACATAGGTACACACGTGCCATGGTGGTGGTGAAATGTTTTCTTAATTCTATCTGATAAATTTTATTTTAAATATTTATCTTTCTGTTTAGGAATATTCACTAGATTATTTTTTATTATTTTCAAATCTCTTAAAATTTATCAATTATCTTAATATTTTCTTAAGATAATCTTATACCCTCAGATTTCTCAGGTGACTCCTTTTGTTGTCTGCTGATAACTTTAATAAAGATGATTTAAGGGCATAAGTTTTTAAGGACTCCCAAAGTGAGACTTAACCATTTTGGGGATTACTGATTGCATATACCAAATTAAATTGTGTGCTGAATTATTATGCCAAGTGCTATTTTAGTGTTTGGAGGAAATGAAAGCTAAAATTTGTTCTTTAGCTTAAAAATATTTTCTTAATATTAAATGGTAATATTTTCTTAAGTCATTCACATATCATAGTCATTTTGCAGTCAATGCTTTCTAATCTTAATGTTTGTATTAAATGTGAATTTTCTTCTGTTAAATGTTTTCCTTTGGATTGGCTAACACTCAAGTTTTTTGTAATGTTTTATTGCTTTATCGACATATAAAAGCTATGGCTTGTGGCATATAAATATTGCTATTTATCCACATACATTTGTGTGTGTATGCATACATATACACTAATAAACATATACAAATATTTTTATGATGTACAAGAGAATATAATCCCTTCCTTCTGCATTTTAGAAAGGTAAAGAGCTTCTCTGTAAAATTCCTCAATTAATTGAGTTGAACAAGAATTGTTACTAAATTTAATCAGCTTGATTCCACTTTCAATTTGTCTAAACTGCAACCAGATCCTGCTTCTCTTTATTCCGTGCTCTTTATTATAGTCTATATTTCATCTAGTGGGGAGGTTGGTTATAGTTTCAGAGTGTTTAGTGTTTTAGTTTGACATTGGAATTATTTGAGATGTATTCATTCTAATTATTGTATTTTATATCTTTAACATTTTTATGTTTAGTTATATAGATAATAGTATTCTGTTGAAATTCTTAAATTTGTCTTAAAATTTTTAAGAACAATAACCACAATTGCTTTTCTGTACATTCTAATACATCCACCTCTTGTGGATTTTTTTGCACTCTGTATTGTCTCTTGGAATGGCTATATCTTGCTTTTCTATAGAATTGGTTATTTTTAATTAATTACCATAGGTAATTTGAGAGTTTGAGTGGTTTTATTTGCAGATGTATTTACTTTGGATATAGTAGACCGGGATAATGTTACTAACACTCCCAGATCATCAAAAACAATGCAATTCAAATGTTGGCTTCAGTTTCTATAAAACACATATATTTGATTACTCTTAAAAATTCTAATATACTATTTAATTTTCTTACACAAAACCTAGCATGCTCACCTTTGTTTCCAGGTCCTTAGAAAGTCCTGTAATCTGATTGCTTGTGGTCATTCAAGCCATGAGCCAATTAATATCCTTTTTTTTGAATAATTGAAGAACTCTAGGAAGGAAGCAGCTTACTGTCAACACTTCCTTTGATTTAAACCTTCTTCTAATTTTGTTCCAGCAGTTCTTCGCCTGAGTGGCTCTAGAGTTTATATAAAGATTGCCTTATTCAGTTTTACTAGGAATCTTATTGATAGGGTTGATTTGAACTATCAAGACTGCTGCTGCCAAAAGTTATATTTTCTAAATAATATCATATTAAATTTCTGTATATAATAGTGATGAGTAAAAAGGTTAATTTTATTACATATGCAAAATTACTTAGAATAAGCAGAAAACCTGGAGTGAGAATTATCAATCGTGAATTTGTTCCAGTAAAATGAATACATAGAGGTGAAACCTAGGATTATTGTCACTAAAAATCAAAATGATGAGTTTCAAAATAATGGAGTAATACATAACTGTTCTAAAGATCTAACCCTAGTTATCCTCTGTTTATTGTAAATTAACTGTCCAAACATTGCCTAAACATAAAAGGTACATTTATACATCTTTGCTTTGTTCATTCCCTTTTGTCTAAAAAAGGGCATGTTTGTTTTCTTATTCCATCCTGTACTACTTCTGTTCTTGCTTTTCTGAGTAGGCTCTATCTTTCAGGAAATTGTGGACATCAATTTTTCTATGAGACTTAAACTTCGGCCAGAACTTGATTCACTTTGAGTTTCCAGAGCCTCATGGTTAGAAGAAAGGCAACACATACAATTTATTTTCCTCTGAGTGTTGTTTAAGATTCTGAAGAATAATGACTTGAAAATCTCTTTTAACATTTTCTTAACTCAAGAAATAAGCCTTTTTATGTTTAGATTTCTCTCCTTATCAAACTGTGTTCTGTGGTGGGACTGTATTGTTTACTGAAATACTTGGCCTACAAAAGATTAGCACATAAATGTAAAAAATTGTAAAAGAAGGATCTCCAACTCTTGTTGAAATAAAAGCGTGTTGTTTTCAGATTTCTGTAGTTTGAGTAATTGGATAGCATGAAGGTAAAAACCCACATATCTTGAACCAAGATTCCTTATCCAAAAAATAATTGGCTTCCTCCTTACATGTTGTTAAAAAATGAATTCTATTGAAAATTACTCAGTAGGTTTCAGGGGTTTGTTTGGTTTTACCAGTCAACATCAGATGAACTGAATAGAAGTTATTTAAGCCTTATATTTAGTATTTTCTGAAAATACACAGCTACAAAATAGACACTCTTGTTTCATGTAATAAAGCTAACAGATAATCTAAATTTTCTTTTTCTTAAATTTTTTTTCCTTTTCATATGTATCCATCAATTTTTGTGCTTTTCTTTCCCCTGTGAAGACAGTCACAAAAACTGACATCATTAAAAATAATAAAGCTAACGTAGTTCTTGTCTTTATACAAAAAGACAAAAAAATGAAACACACAGAAAAATTTAGTTTAAATCTCATAACCTCCAGGATTTCAAAGCTTTAGGAGGAAAATTTATTTTTTACATTTATAAATGAGATAAGTAAAGAAATTCCTGTTCAGTACATAAGTAACAAATAATAACAACCCAAATGTACATAGAAAGCAGAAAATGGTGTTAATTTATTTAATGTTAATTAGATTTTCTTCATTTCTGAAGGCAGAATGAAGATATTTCTGCCTTCAGAAATGAAGAAAATCTAATAACATTAAATAAACAACATATTTAATACAGTCATGCATTGCTCAACGATGGGGACACATTCTAAAAAACATGTTGTTAGACCGTTTCATCACTGTATAAATGTTATAGAGTCAACCTGCGTAAACCTGGCTGGCATAGCCTACAACAAACCTATGCTGCATGGTATAGCTTATTGTTCTTAGGTTAAAAATCTACATAATGGCTGGGAGCGATGGCTCATGCCTGTAATCCCAGCACTTTGGGAGGCCGAGGCAGGTGGATCATGAGGTCAGGAGTTCGAGACCAGCCTGACCAACATGGTGAAAACCCATCTCTTCTAAAAATACAAAAATTAGCCAGACGTGGTGGCACACCTGTAATCCCAGATACTTAGGAGGCAGAGGCAGGAGAATCGCTTGAACCTGGGAGG
Organism: Callithrix jacchus; assembly: GCF_049354715.1. Lineage (NCBI taxonomy): Eukaryota > Metazoa > Chordata > Mammalia > Primates > Cebidae > Callithrix > Callithrix jacchus. The sequence continues at coordinate 36,463,202 of NC_133522.1, read as the reverse complement.
CAGAGGTTGCAGTCAGCTGAGATCCTGCCATTGCACTCCAGCCTGGGTGACAGAGTGAGACTGGTGCACTTGTCTAGGCACTTACCATGAAAGGAGCTTGCAAGACTAGAAGTTGCTGTGTGTAAGTCAATAAGTGAGTGGTAACTGAATGTGAAGTCCCAGGACATTATGATACACTACTGTAGGCTTTATAAGCACTGTACACTAAGCTACACCCAATCTATTTTTAAAAATGTTTCTTTAGTAATTAACCTTAGCTCATAATAAATTTTACTTTGTAAATATGTACTGTTTTAACTTCTTAACTCTTTTGTATTAACAGATCTTAAAACACAAACACATTGTATAACTGGACAAAAATATTTTCTTTCTTTGTATCATTATTCTATAGGCACTTTTCTATTTTAAGTTTTATTTCCCAAACTTTTTGTTAAAAACTAAGAACACACACACATCAGCCTAGGCCTACATGAAAAGGATCATCAATATCACTATATTCCACCTCCACATCTGCCCACTAGGAGGTCTGCAGGGGCAGTAACAGGCATGGAACTGTAATCTCCTATCACAATAATGCTTTCTTCTGGAATACCTACTGGGGAATCTGCCTGAAGCTGTTTTACAATGAATTTTTTTTATGCTAAGAAAAAGAACACTGTATGGCGTGTGCCTGTAATCCCAGCTACTCAGGAGGCTGAGGCAGGAGAATTGCCTGAACCCAGGAGGCGGAGGTTGCAGTGAGCCGAGATCGTGCCATTGCACTCCAGCCTGGGTAACAAGAGCGAAACTCCGTCTCAAAAAAAAAAAAAAAGAAAAAAAGAAAAAGAAAAAGAACACTGTAAAATAATAATGAAATGTAGAGTACAGTAAATACTAGGTAATAGAAATTTTTCAGCTCCGTTGTAATCGCCTGGGACCACTGTTGGGTATGTGATCTGTCATTGACTGAAACGTTGTTATGTGTGGTCTTTGACTGTAATTGGATGAATTCCATTGCTAATGCAGCTGTAAGATTTAAAGGTTAGAAAATTGATTGGCAGCAAGATGGACAGAGAGTCCTAGGGCCAAAGCAGTTTGAACCGAAGAATCTGAATCTATTGCCCAGAGAAAGAAATCCACAGACACCATAACCAGAAATCTGAAGTCACTTCTGCACTGTGATGCCTCAAGCATACAGATGCTCTTTTTCTAAACACATGTGCCGCACACGTCTTCCAGTTTAACATCCTCATGCGCTGAACTCAGCATACAAATCTAAATTTTGTTTTCGCACTCTTCAAACTTCGGACACATTTTTTCCTTAGAGATACATGAATACGGAGTAAACAAGGATTTTTTTTTTTTTTTAATTTTACTTTAAGTTCTGGGATACAAGCACAGAATGTGCAGGTTTGTTACGTAGGTATGCATGTGCATGGTGGTTTGCTGCACCTATCAACCTGTCATCTAGGTTTTAAGTCCCACATGCATTAGGTGTTTGTCCTAATGCTCTTTCTCCCCTTTCCCCCTACCCTCTGACAGGCCCTGGTGTATGATGTTCCCCTCCCTATGCCCATATGTTCTCATTGTTCAACTCTCACTTATGAGTGAGAACATACAGTGTTTGGTTTTCTGTTCCTGTGTTAGTTTGCTGAGGTTGATGGTTTCCAGCTTCATCCATGTCCCTGTAAAGGACATGAACTCATTCTTTTTTATGGCTGCATAGTATTCCATGGTGTATATGTGCAATATTTCTTTATCTAGTCTGTTATTGATAGGCATTTGGGTTGGTTCCAAGCCCTTACTATTGTAAATAGTGGGGTAATAAACATATGTGTACATGTGTCTGTATAGTAGAATTATGTATAATCCTTTGAGTACATAACCAGTAATGGGATTGCTGGGTCAAATGGCATTTCTGGTTCTAGATTTTAGTAAACAAGAATTTTCAATGCTCTTCAGATTTTGGTTAAGACGAGGGTTATCCCGCGAAACTATAAGTATCCAGGAAACTCATGCTTAAAGTGGGAAAAATATCTAAAGTTCAACCAAAATTAATGCAGAGACCCCACAATCTGGGCACTTCAAAGCCCATTACCAGAAGCAATGAAAACACATATTCTAGTTAATACATTACTAATAAATAACAACATTAACAGCATATTTGGACAGAAGAGTGAAGTTTTTTAAAATAAAATCATTAGACTTCCCATTTCTTTTGGGGAGAAATGCAAAAACTGTAAGTGCTATGTACAATGCAATTTGAGTTATTCATTAATTTTGTAGTTCGACAGAATGAATATACCATCCAGTATTTGAGAACTGGAGAAGAAAGAGGCTGATGATCAATACATTAGGATACTTCACATAGAAGGTAGATAATAGATAATCTTACTGCAGAGTCTACGTTTCTCAAATAGGTTTGCCCAGTCAACAAATTAGACAATAGATACCAGATGTACAGAATGGTTGATAACAGGATGAATAAAAACTCCTAGGAGGAAAATAGATTGGGTGGCAGAAACTGGATCTATAATTTACGAAAGGGAAGCCATGGAATGAGAATGTGTGGACCTGAAGCCATTAGATTCACAACCAAGTGAGTAGCAGCTTCACAACCCATAGCCCAGGGAGGGGTAGCTGCTGGCTGCCCAGAGACCAATAAGAAGTCATCCGGAAGGGACTGAAGAGTGTGAAGCTCTTTGGGTGGCAGCAGATATCTGTCAGGGGATGGACACCTCACAGGACATCTGGCATCTTGTGGGCTCAGGCCAGGTCTCCAGAAAGCCCCTATAGAGAGAGGAGCCCAGCTGGCAGGGTCTGAGAGAGCAGAGGTCAGTGTTGTTGACCAGGTTGCTAGGGTAGGAAGAGCCAAAGGAAAAACCTGGGTAGTGCAGGTAGCCCCTACAGGAGCGGGAGACGTTTCCAGAGCAGCTGTTGTAAGATATGTTGAGAAGAGACATGAGTTCAGCTAAGTTACACTAAGAAGATTCTCAGTTTCATTTATTCTTCCAGGACTCTTGTATTTATGTACTCTTGGCAATACATTTTGAAAGCTACAAGATCATCATTCCTACATTTGTACTCTCTGATGTGCATGCTACTGACTCAAGAATCTTTTCTGTAATTACAGCTGCATAGTTTCCTATGCATTGTATTTATATGTGCTGTAACAGTTTTGTTATAATACCAAAACAATAAACTACTATATAAAAAACATTGTAAATGTTTCGCATTAAAAACCCTTCCATTATGGCCAGGAATGTTCCTCCTTTCCATGTTGGTGTATGATTCATATCTATCTGCTTCTGGCTTTTCTGGGTTATGCATTCCTTCTAAGGGTTGTGAATTGAGGTAACTTTTTTTTTTCACTTGATAATAGGCACAGCTTTGGTCTTGCTGAAAATTCTTCTAAAGTATGACTTTACTTGTGACTGTTTATTCTTATTGTCTAAAATTATATTCCAAGCATTAAATATTAACGCAGGTATCTCATGTCCAGTGGAGAATGTCCAACAGTATTACACATAGAATGAAGGAAAGCTAGGAACAGATTGAATCCTGGACAAGTATTTGGAAGCAAGTGAATTGGAACAGAATTACTTATGAAGACCAATCTGAGCCTAAAAGAAGAGCCTCATCGAGTGTGACCCTATTGAGGGGAGGGGAAGAAGAAAAGGACCTAGGACAGAATAAGATATTTAAACTTTTCCTCTTTCCTATTTTACACTTATGATTTATTGAATGTCCATGTTATTCCAATCAAAACAGTTCAAAAATAATTGAAATTAATACATTTAAAAATCTATTTTGCGTCTTGCTCATCTAGGAGGCTTGTCAGGCATTGCCGCCCCACATCAGGTCCTCTCCTGCATTCTGTTTGTTTGTTTGCTTTGCTTATTGTCAAACATTTTTCTTCCCTGCCCCACCTCCGTAAGATTATGTTTTCAATGCAGGATAATGGAATGTCTGCTTCTAACGAGCTCTCTAAACTGAACACTAATGGATTTTCTTCAAGTACAAAAAAACGTTCTCAGAGAAAAACATGGTAATAAAGAAATACATAAGAGGTAAATGTATAGGTAAACATAAATGACATTTGAATATTTACAAAGCAATAATTGAAATGATTTTTAAAATACATATGGAATTAAAATGCCTGAAAACAATAATTCCTAAAAGAGGACAACTGGATTTAAAGTGGTCTACATTTTAGTGTCAGGGTCTGACAGGCAGACCCCCACCCAGCAATAAATTCACTCAGGCAGAGAATACAGTGTAAGAGCAGGCTGGAGTGTCTGGGCCATTCAACCAAAGGAGTTAATGGCCACTGATCCCAACCCCCGGCCTTGCTGGCTTTTACTTTATTCAGCTCACATTCAATGACAAAGGCTTTGAGTCAATACTATTAGAGGGTCCCAAGGCCTAAAGCAAACACCATCTGTGGGTAAAAACTCTGGCTGCCACCCCTCACTTCCCCTCCACTACCCCTCTCCCCCACCAAAGCCATCCGGCTTTTGAATAATTAAAGGTTAGTTTTTAGGACCACATGAGTAAACAAGTTATTCACATAAACACATAAACTCCCTTACATTCCTTTGTTATTTACTCTTGCTATTAGCTCAAAGAATATTAAGATGCCTTCAGCCATAATTCTATCCTGAGGCTTTTACAAAACCTTCAGTCCTTCCAAGAAGTTCTGTGACTATTTTTTATATTTTTCTTTAATATTTTTCTCTTAATATTTTTGCCATCACCCTTATGAACTACCACATTTTAGCAATTTTAGAGAAACGATAAAATAATTTATATTAAACAGAAATCAAGAGTGCTCATTAAAATTTTTATAAAATTCTAAAATCACTAAAACAACACAAATATATTAAGACGGTAGAAACTGAGATGATTGAAGTTATTTTACTAATCCCAAAAAGGCAGAAAAGGAACATAAAGTTAGATCAAGTAATAAAATTATAGGTAGTAGGTGTGTGTGTGTGTGTGTGTGTGTGTGTGTGTGTATAAAATAAATTCAATACAAAGTCTCACAATGCCAGACTGGGTTCAGAAAAGTAAAAAGCCACAATATCGTTTTTTCAAAGGTAAGCAATAAAAATAAAGGGACATAGAAATATTGAAAGAAATGATATATATCATCTAAAACAACCCCAGTATAAGCTGGCTTCAATAATAGCAGCCACAGAAGCTTTACTAGTAATAAAGTAGAATGTTAATATTAAAATTGGGTGTTAGTTGACTGTGAATATCATACCCAAAATGCTTAGAGATGTAAAAGCAGCAGACAAAATTAGTTAGGATGTAAACACTTGACCAACACATTAAAGAAAATTAATCGAATTGACATATCCAAAACACTGCACTCAACAAGATTAGCAAATACATTCTTTTATACGTACATGTATTTTTTCTGAAAATACGCTAGATCACAAAGCAAGCTTCAACAAATTTCATGATTGTAATAATTCATTATATGCTTGCTGATGAGAGAGGAAATACAATATAAGTAAAAAATAATATCTAGAAAAATCTCCAAATGTCAATTTGGAATTTAAAATGTACATAACCCCTGATTCAAAGAAAAAAAATACTTAAACGCACATTAGAAAATACTTTGATCTGAATAATATAAAGATAAAACACGACCGGGAGCGGTGGCTCAAGCCTGTATTCATAACACTTTGGGAGGCCAAGGCAGGTGAATCACGAGGTCAAGTGATCGAGACCATTCTGGTCAACAAGGTGAGACACCGTCTCTACTAAAAATACAAAAAATTAGCCGGGCCTGGTGGCACATGCCTGTAATCTCAGCTACTCAGGAGGCTGAGACAGGAGAATTGCCTGAACCCAGGAGGCGGAGGTTGCGGTGAGCCGAGATCGCGCCATTGCACTCCAGCCTGGGTAACAAAAGCGAAACTCCGTCTCGGAAAAAAAAAAAAAAAAAAAAAGGTAAAACACTGAAAGCTAGAGATTTTTACACATTAAGTGCATATATGAGAAAAGAAGAAAGACTCCTAGAAAATGATAAATATGACCAATGGGGTGGGACAGACAGCATAACCAAGAAAGTAACATTTTTAAGAATGAAAGAATACAGCTAATGTCTTAATATTAGCCTTTTTCTTATTGGCAGATAAAGATATTTTTCTTTCTAGAAAGTAATTAACATCAATAACCAGAAACAATGGTATCTGTTCTGCTCATCCAACTTAAGCTCCCCAATTTCCTAATGATATGTTCCTGTATTTCTTTTGCCTTTGCCCATCAAATAGACAGCACACTTTGGGAAATTATGAATACTGATGAACCTGTAAGATTGAGAACTGTGGAAATCTCTGAGCTGTTTTATGTGTTCACTTCCTCATATATAAAAATATTTGAATTTTTAAAAAGGGTCTTTGCCATAGGTCTGTTTGATGGGCTAAATAAATAATAAATAGGATTATTCTTTGGGCCTCGATTAAAACACCATTAAAAGCTATCTTTCTGCAATAGGTTTATATTTCTTAGTAATCCTTTTTATCTTAGTTTCGTATGTTTTCCTGAACTACGTAACTTGCTGAATGTTACTGAAAAAATAAGCACAAAGTATCCCAGCTTTATGTTGAAATCCAAGTGAAATAGTTAAGTCTGCTGATATAAAAAACTTTTTTGGGGGGGGTCTGTATTTAGTTTGCACTTCAGAAAAGCATTGATGAGAAATTATAAACATATTGGAAGTATGTCCTTTTCACCAAAAATTATTATCTATATTCTTCTATCCATATGGTAAAATAAATTACAGTGGGGACTCAACACTGGATATGTAAGTGTAGTAATTTTTAATGAGAAGTATTGGATAAACTTATTTAAAGTTATTTAAACTTTTTTTAATAGATCTTTTATTTATTTGTTTATTCATTTATTAACCTACACAAACATAAATGTTATTCTAGTTCACTAAACTCCCCGAGAATCTGTCAGCTCTACAGTTACCTCTGTCAGCATAGATACGACCCATGTTCTTTGAATGAATCAATGTGTTTCCTAATTCTAAGAATTTCATTTATAAAACTCTTCAGCTAGAAAACATGAATGTTGAGTAACTATAGTTTGGATGAAAACAAATACCCATAGTTCAAAATAAATTAAATCAAATCCACAGGTAAAATTTACTCCCAAATGCATATTGAGCTTTTATTTAACTTGCCAAATCAAACTCAAAACAAATTCTGATCAATAACCTATAAATGACACCATAAAATGTATTTGAATATAAGAATAAAATAATTTATTGAATTATAATGATTAAGCTTTTATTAATTTTGGCAGAATATAAATCAGCATAAGTTCCATCAGCAGTGCTGAATTTACCCTTACTATTGGTTTAAGTCACTTCATTAAGAATGCAAGATTCAGCCTTTTTTAGCCTGCACTTGATGGAAAGTGACTGGGCAAGAAACTGGTGATCAAAGATGAAGAAGATAGCTGTTACTGGAAACAGTGAACATGATGAAATGCTGAGCAGACATTTTGATAACGGCTTAAAGCATACTGGAACTCAACAAGTTGATCAGCAGAAGTAGAAGCCACATTCGTAGGTTGGTCTGTAATAGGAATACTGGAAGGTCCTAGAAGGAAAATACGTTGGACAGCAGAATCTGGATCCATACCCCAAGGAAGAGAAGCCGTAACCTCCATAATCCAGGGAACTGAAGCCACTGGATCCATAGCCCAGTGAAGAGCAGCCCCTAGGTCTACAGCCCAGTGAAGAGCATCCCCTAGGTCCACAGCTCTTGGGAGCATCAGCTGCTGGACCCAAAGCCCAGAGATGCAAGTTAAGTCACTTGTCAGGGGCCCCAGAGCACAGAATTCTTCAGATGGTAGCAGGACATCTTGCAGGGGCTAGATACCATGCAGGATTTCTGGCAGCTGATGGTCTCCCAGCAGGTCTCCCGACAACCCCTGTAGAGAGAGAAGGCCATTTGGCAGGTACTGGGAGAGCAGATATCAGCATTGTAGACCAGATTGCTCAGGTAGAAAGAGCCACAGAAGTTTTCAGAGAAGCAGTTGTAGAAAATGTTGATGGGAGATGTGAGTTTGGCTGAATTACAATGAGAAGATTCTCAGATTTAGGGCCATCTTGCGAACTGAGCAACTTATATACTTGTATCAATGGATATGGAACAGTACAGGTTTAATTCTCTCTCATTTATACACCCTCTCCTGCATATGTGTAAGTCATTAGTCTCTTTTACAATTGTAGTTTCCTGGCTTTCTATTATTTTTATGGATGCTAGAATTTATTATTACAGCACAAAGCCAATGAACATTTCTACATCAGAAAATCTAGTTGTATTTGTTAATAATGCCCATCCTTTCCTGTTCTGAAAAGGCCCCTCCTTTCCTCTCTGGCCATGACTCCATTTGTTTCTGCTTGTACTTTGGGGATTCTGTCTGTCATTTTTCTCCTGCGTCAAGTAATCAGTGGTGCAGCTCTGGCTTTTGCAAGGATGCTTCTAATGACTGACTCTACTTGTTGCCGCTGATTTATATTCTCCAAATTTATTTTCCATCTATTACATATTATTATATGGTGTTTCTCACATCCAACAGAATGAGAAAGGATAACACATCATGAGAAATTGCTAGAAACAGAGATGAACCAGGAAAACAATTAAAGAAAAGTCTGCATCCTAAAATGACTCAGGCTTTTTACTGCTCAGATTAGGAGTGAGCTCTGTGCATCTGAAAGTCATTTCCCATTTCATAATTTTCTCCCAAAATATAAAATATCCTTCTTACAGCCTCATGATCTGTGGAATGGTGACAAAGTCTGGCTATCACCACCTTGCACAGTCACTTTGTCTATTTGGTATTTTTGTTCTTCTTCCCTGGTGGATGCACTCTGGTAAGCACTAAGAAGCCATGCAAAGATCTTCACACTGTGTGTCCACTCACATATGACCAGCTACACGTCTACGCCAGACTTTCTTGTATCAATATTCTAATATTTTCCCTTCCAGGGTCACTAACCGGTTTATCAGTTCAATTTTCATCATCCAGGAATACTAGAAGTATCATCAAATGCGGCCATTTTTCTTTTCATACCAAGTAGATAACCAGGGACTAAACCTAACGTCCTGCCAAGAGAGGTGATGTTTTGCTCACCATGCTGTTTAAATGCATCCACATAATGAATCCATCTGTCTGCAAATGCAGCTTGAGATTTTTCCTTCCTCTTTCAGCTGCATTCCAGTCTCCCAGTATAGCCAGGTGTGAGCTAAGTAAAGATGATCACTTTCTACCCCATGCCCAAGTTCTGGATCTCTCCCAGGGCCTGGTCATATCCCAAAAGCTGACCTTCCATAGATGTGTTAATTCACCACTAAAGATTTTAAAGATTTTAAAGCCTGGCTATACACATTCATATGCCTACATTATGATTCTCCCACTGGAGCTTGCCGTAAATTCCACATTGCATTTTTTTTGTATTACAGATACACCCAATACCGTAGAGTCTGCCAGATTTAGTCAAACTAACAGGACCGCTTAAATCTGTACTTAGACAGGCAGAATCATTTCCTGCACCTGATGCTACCTAAACCTGGGTCTTTGGGCCAGAGAGGTGTTTCTAAGTGATAAATATGTTTCAGAGCTCAAAACAACTACAGGTCTTCTGCTTCCTAATATGTAGCAGGAAGTGCAAGAGAGTTCATCATTTATTATGTATTTGTACATGTTTTGTATTATATTAAATTGTTCAACATGAATATATGCTTATGCAAAATAAATGAATATAATATAGATTATTTTACATAGCATTTGACAAAAGTTTTATTTTATAAAGTTCTTGATAATATTTAGATGGGTAAAGAATTAGAGTAGGAATGACTGATCAGAAAAACATGTTAATAGTGTATGAATCAGAGAAGATGAACTCTAAGTTAATATGATCCAAAATTCAAGACATTCAAAATTCAAACAATGGGTACATATCATATATCTGCAGACTGATTTCTCATTGCTACGTCATACAAATTATAACTTGATTCCTAATAATTTGCTGAACAGGAGTACATTTATACATCTCTGCTTTGTTCATTTGATTTCAGCTTCTGAAAATTCTCTTTAATCATTACTACACTACGGGTGTTTTTGCTTCTTGTATTAGTCTCCAACTTTCATGAAATCTCGACTCTTGATTTTCTTATAAGACCGGGAACTCTAGTGAATCCGTGATCCACTTTGAATCTTCATTTCCTTATGTGTAAAATCACTGTAAGTTCATAAAATGCACATTTCTTGTGATTAGATCTAAAAATTAACAGGGAAATTTTTTGAACTCTCCTTTTTTAGCTCTATATAAAGATATCTTTATGCTATTAGCTTGAAATCTTAGCAATAGACAATTTATCTTACCACTTTATTATTTTTTCTGATACTTAGGTTATAAAATATTAGAATGAAAACATAAAATGAGAAAACTAGGCACCTGCAAATGTGTGTTGAAATATGAATGAGACAATCATTTTTGATGATATGAAAAGCTTGCTTTTTCCATCCATGTTTAATTTGATTCTTAGATCCACAAAGGTGAAACCCTACATCTCATGACCCTAATTAATTCTTACAGTGGATAATTGGTTTCCTCCTTGTACACATGTAAGGAAATTAATTATATGCTAAAATACTTGATGAGATGAATGGATATGGTTCTCTTTGCCACCTAACATTGACTGAATGAAGAAAGCGACCTAAGCCTATGTAGAAAAAAGTTCCGTGTGACCTAAATACTGAAATGATTTGGAGCTGAACTTCAGCCTCTCTTTTGAATCTAACCACATTCCTATTATAAAAGTAGTCACAAATTCTATGACTTTCTGTTTGTTTATTTATCAAGACCTTTCTTAGATTTTGGCCCTGGTAATTTCTGAATATTTTCACATGTATTTTCCTTGTCTAGATTTTCTAAACAAAAGACATTAGTTATATATATTTTTTCATTTGTGAGCATTTGATTTTAACTTATTTACCCTTAGGTATGAACTTAATAATTTATCCCTAATCATTGCATAGGAGATTTCTTTTAAAAAGTGCATAAGTGATTAGAAGAGAAAATGGAATGAAAGTGCTCAATCTCAAGACTGCTTTGGCAGTTTGAAGGACCATATCGGTCTTTACCACACCACATGAAATCACTGTGCATTGTGGCTGAGCTACATTTCCAGTCATTCCTTGAATGCACAGACTTTCAGCCTTTTCTGCTTTGCTTATTGTATATAATCTTCCCAGACTTCTAGCCGCCAATTTTTCTGTCTTTGCAAGTCAAAAATTTGCAGCTCCTTTAAGATATTATAGAATAAGTTTTCCCTTCTGCATTCCTTATCATCTTTGTGTCCTCATATTTTTACATTTAATGATACTTACATGTATAATGGACCTATTTCTCTAACCGCTGTTTTACAGTCTAAAGGAATAATGCATGGGAACAGTTATTTAACATTGTTTGAACTCTTTTTTTCTTCTCCTTTCTTTTCCTTGAAAAAGGAACCTAAAGTTTTTATAGGTTTATGTTTATTTATTTTCACATTTACCTGTTTCTGGAACTACTTTGCAAGAGAAAACAGAATTTTACCAGAAAAAGAAAAATAGGTATCCCTTATTACACATGTGTAGATAATTGGATCATATTGAATTCTCATCAATAAGATACAGACATTTGATCGTGATTGCCAACAAATACTGGGTGACTTTAAAAAAGTTACTTGAAATCATTTTGATTTGTCTTCAATTCAATTTTGCTTGTATGTATGTCTATAACCATATAGATCTAAGTTTTATTTTTGTTCCCTGAAGATTCCTGATATAACTGTCAGCTAGTTTTCTACCTTATTCTTATTGGCCTTGTCACAAGAATCAACATTTCATAAGGGAACCAAGCTAATTCCCGAGTCTGAGATTTTAATGAACAAAAGCCTGTGTATTTAGTAGACATCTACTACCTGTAGTCTGAGTAACAAAAATCTCTGAACCCCCAAAAGTTTGTTTGAATCCCAAACTTCATATGGTTTTCAAACCTATTCCTATATATATACCAGTTGTTTCATAATAATCCCCTAAATATGTCACAACCAAAACTTGGCAATAAAAAACCACCACAAACATAGCTGAATATCAGACCAGTAGATTTATTTCGTTAAAATGATTTGACTTTTTCCACAATTGTGGAAAAAATAAAATAATATAAATTCTAACTTTAATGTGTACTTCAAGATTATTTTGGGTTAGTACACAGGTTTTCAGATGAAGCCTGCCAGTCAGTATCTGGGGCCAAAGACAAATTGAGAACTTGATAATTAGAGAATAAGAGGCTAATTCTTTCTGTACAAGATGAAGACAATAAAGGTTATGAGTAGAGACATTAATGGCATCGGCCAATAAAATTAGCAGTTTAACAAGATGATCAATAATAGAAGCCTGATCCACAAGTTGGTCTGTAACAAGAAGACTGGCAGCTCCTAGAAGCCAAGTAGGTTGGGCGGCAGAATCCAGATCCATAGCCCAGGGAAGGGAAGCCGCAGCCTCCATAACCCAGGGATCTGAAGCCACTGGATCCGCAGCCCACTGAGTAGCAGCTCCTAGATCCATAGCCCAGGGGGCGGCAGCTGCTGGAGCCAAAGCCTAGAGGCCCAGAGTAAGTCGTCTGGCAGGGATTGAAGAGCACAGAGGTTCTCGGGCGGTAGCAGGAGGTCTGGCAGGGGCTGGACTCCACACAGGATGTCTGGTAGCTGGTGGGCTCGCAGCAGGGCTCCTGACAGCCCCCGTAGAGAGAGGAACCCAGCTGGCAGGTGCTGGGAGAGCAGAGGTCAGTGCTGTAGACCAGGTTGCTGGGGTAGGAAGAGCCACAGGAGGAGCCTGGGTAGCGCATGTAGCCCCCACAGGAGCGGGAGGAGAAGTTTCCAGAGCAGCAGTTGTAGGACATGTTGACGGGAGATGTGAGTTCAGCTGAGTTACACTGAGAAGATCTGAGTTTGGATGCCACTCCTGGAAGGGACCATTTATATACTTTCAACTGTGGGTGTGGCACCTGACAGGGTCATCCTTCACGTGTTTGAGCTCCCACATTTGCATATAAGTAACTTAGTAATCTTTGTAATTGCAGTTAACACGCTTCATCTTATATTTATGGAAGAACTCATTTTGTTTTTACAGCTCTGCGTCAATGAAATACATTTATGTTACAAATGCTATGACTGTATGTGATTAATGTCCACTCCATTATGGCCAGGAAGACCCCTCTTATTTTCTCTGGCCATGATTTACACACTTGCTCCTGTTTTGGCTGGGAAATTCTTTCTGTCTTGGATGGGGATGGCAATGTACTCATATTTTTTGTCAGTGGCCTAGCAGCAGAAATTTTATTGGTTCACACTCTCCAAAATAGTTTGCCGTCTATTATTTACTATAAGCAATGTTTATCATTGCTGTCTCAAGGACTATGTAAAAGTAATCCAGAGGGATTGAGAGATAACTAAAACCAGATATCATCTTGAACACGTTTAGAAAAAAAAATTAGTGTTTAGAAAAAAGAAATCAAAACAAAAGCCAAAAAAAATGAAAAACATCAATATGGACAAATGTGGAAAAAGCAAACCTCACCTCACTGCTAAGATAAGGTAGGAAATAAAGCACAGTAGCAGAAGGATGATCAGGACTGCCAGGGTTCCAGCTAACTGATGGGTAGTCCATCCTGAAAGCAAATCAAAATGCTTTCAAATAGACGTATTTAATAGCTTTTGTATGATGCATTCATATTTGTAAGTGTCCTGGAGCCTGCATGCTTATAACACCTCAAAACCCCCACCTCAGTATTCTGAATGCTTTCTGAGTATTTCCAGAATAATGCCACCAGCTTTTATGTTTTTCCCTCTTCTTGTGGGACGTGACTCTGTCCCAGCCCTCTTTAAAGAGATGGATTTAGGTTGTGTGGGTGTGGAAAAATATAATTTGGGGATCCTCATTAAAAATACCATATTATGAATATAATAATAGATATAAACACAGATATTAATATAGAATAAACACTTCCAAAGTTAACAAAACTCAAGACATCACAAAATCAAGACAATAATATACCATTATCATCATCATCTATAACCTTTTCCTATATTTTTTGGCTGCATCCTCTTGGATCATCTCCACATAGGACAATGATTTTTTCAACATGATTTTCTGCAGAACAAATGGAAGTAAAATTCAGTGTGTTTTAGAAATAGTATATCAAAACTACTTGAATTACTTTTTAATGACACAGAAAAGTGTTTTTTTTTTACATTGCCATTTCTTGTGAGCAGTGCCACAGCTGTAACATCTTCTGTCATTTCTTTTCAGCAGTGCTTCAAGCCTGAGATTGTGCGCCTCTCATCCAGATGTCCCTGGTTTACCTCCCACCTGTGTCTGTTGGCAATGGGGGATGTTTGTATGAGGATCGGCTACAAACAGCTGTGGATCCGGGGTTTTAGGTGTGTCCTAGTTTGTGGCAAAGCAGTGTCTTTGTTCCAACGCTTCTAAGGTTTATAAGGTCGACGCTGGGGGCTAGATGTGTTAGAATAGTGCAGGCAGCCCTCCGGAGACGCCCACAGCCTGAGGACGCCACCAGAGACTCTCAAGTCACAGCAGCATAGCTGGAGCAGCAGGTTCCTTCCAGTCTCCCTGGGAGTGCTAATAGAGCTTTGGAAAAGGTCAGGCAAGAGAAGGACCCTCAAACTTACCCTTCATTAAGTTACGTTTGTCTCTGCCTCTGCCTAACATGCCCTGCCCAAGATGTCTGAGCCTGTGCAAATATGTGATGTCAGGGGTTCAAGAAATATAAAGCCATGGCTTATGTCATAGAATTGCAAATCTATTTAATAAAAAGGTAATAAAATTATCCAACAGATACTAAAAGTATCAACTTTTTCTTAATGTAAACGTATGTTTAATTGGAATTTTCTTTAGAACTCACTATATAAAACTTGCATAAGTCAAAGAAATGACAAAGAAGCTTCCTGCACATCAAACAGCTACTTTTAACAACTTTATTCTGTGATACTCTAAATATCTACATTTTTTTCTATAAGCTCTTGGCAGCTAGGAGAACAGTTCTAGGTCACATGATGCTGTGAAGACCATTTCCTTCTCAAATCCCCATTTTCCAAAGAACTTTTTGAAAGTAGTCATCCTATCACAACTAAGGGTAACTTTTTGTTGAATGGAAATAGGACCAGTGTTAACCAAATTAACGAAGTCAACCAATGTGTAGATCAGGGCTCACCCTTCTAACTTTCCTCCCGGCTTTACAATAGTGCCCTTCTCCTCTTCATGCATATCCTGCTTTTTCTACAGTACTGTGGTGGTGAATGATACCACTTAAAATAATAGACCACAAGCGCATAGGTCCTCTGTCAAATCCAGCCCACATAGGTTTGTTCATCTCATAGATGCAGGCCCCCATGGGCTTTTTATTAAACTGTAAGATAGTTGCTAATATTCAACAATCAAAAGATTCACAAAAATTTGGATTTGTGATTTAAAAAAAATATCCAAAAGTCTAGTGATGCTGGGTTTCCTTGCTCACAGTTGGCTGGAACTGAAGACAAGCTGCTCCACTGATGTGGGACATGCTTCTTATCATCCCCACAACTCTAACCACCCCTCTTGTCTCCCAGTTCCACAGCCAAATTTCAGTGTGACAACACATCAAGCCTGCACTACTTTGTTGTGTCAGTTAATGTGTCTATCAGAAGTGAGAGAATGTGAGATGAATTAAGAAGCTTTGGGTTTTAAGAAAATTTCTGAAAACTGTTTCCTTGTGCACTTGACAAATATTCTTTCATGTTTAATAGGAAAATACATCATGTTGGTGACAATGGATTAGAATATGAAGCATCAATCATCAAACAAATCTCAAATCCACTGAACCACCTCACTTATATTTATGACCTGCCTGCATCATCTAGTGATTTGAAATAATCTCCTCTGACTTCAAATACTTTATAAGCCAGCAGAATTTGAATTGGTTTTTATATGCTGGGCAAATGCTTAAATCAGTGGTGTCTAACTTCGGATATGAACAATGGGTCATTTTAGAACATACAAATAAACCAAAACATATTTGATTAATTAAAAAAATGATTAAATTCCTCTTAAGGCTGCCTCATTGATGGTTCTGATGTACCACCATTTTTGGAAATTACTTCCTTAAGTTAAAAGGTTAACATCTAGCCAGGACCCCACAGGAAATCCTCATAACCCTGTGAAATCTTACTATATATCTGACCATTGTAATCCCCTCTGGACAGGGCTTGTCTGTCAAAGTATATAAAGTACATTAAAAATAGAGAAAAGGTAATCTGTTTTCGGCTTGCACTATTGTAATTTGATTGTAAGGTGCGGTCCTTGATAATAATACGTTGTCTTCTCTCTTCACGCTATTGCAAAGATGTAATAGCTCTTACAAATGCTCTTATTCAGGAATGCTGAAGATGGATTTAGTGGCATTAATATCCATCCTGCGAGATGGAACATCTTAGAGTTTGAACAGAGGCCGTGTCACTACCTGATGACACTGTACAGATGGTCTCATGATGACTAGTAATGACTCCTTTCACCATAAATACCAGAGCAAATAGTGATTTTGACAGACTATGACAGCTGAAATTGGGAAGCAGAAGAAAAAGGGACTTCAGTTAGAAATCGAATGAATGGCATGATGAATATGTGCGTAGCACAGAAACAGTCCCTGGATGTAGAAGGCACTCCACAGATAGACGTTGATAGGATAAAAAGGGAAGTGAGACATGCAGATGTCTTGCCTGAAATCAAGCATCTCAGAAGCCTATCTAAATGGTAACTACTTTGCCTTTGTGCATTCTTTGATTGGGCATCTGGGTGAAAGTTGGCTGTAGCTGTTAATAGATTTGGAAGCTTTTTCACTCAGAAGTTGGAAGCCTCAACAATGGGTCAGATGCAAACCATGGGCTGGCCTTTATCAAGCTGGAATCAAATCCTAGCCTAGTGGCAAAAAGCAAGATAAGGGGAAAAGAGAACATGCTAGAAGATGTGTGTGAGTGTGAGTATCCTTCCTCCTCTGCCATTTTTGAAAGGGGAGGAGTTCCTTTATCACCCTCACAGGTCATGTAATAGGGTGTGACTCGCTTCTTCTGTGCCTTGCATCTCAAACCCCTAGAGGGGAGCATGCAGACAGGCAAGTTGTGGGGACCGTGGGCTCTGAAGCCATGGCAGCATCTAGGGTTGAATGTTTACAGCTTCTGAAGCCCCAGTGGATTTATCTTACAGGCTCTTTCAGCTTAGCAGTCCACAGCTGGCTTATGTTAATCAGCTCAATTACACCCTCTGCCTTATCACAAGGAGAGAAGACTTTATCTCAGGGTTCTTGCCCTAGTGTACCAG
This sequence comes from Callithrix jacchus, assembly GCF_049354715.1. NCBI lineage: Eukaryota > Metazoa > Chordata > Mammalia > Primates > Cebidae > Callithrix > Callithrix jacchus. The sequence goes on along the minus strand of NC_133522.1, from coordinate 36,445,775 downwards.
AAAAATCAGATCACATGTGGGCTTGAAGGATTAGTGCAAGGTTTTATTGAGTGGTGGAAGTAGCTCTCAGCAGGTGGATGGGGAGCCACAAGGGGATGGAGTGGAAAGGCAGTTTTCCCTGGTGTCAGGTCCCTCGGTGGCTGAGCTCTCCTGTAATGGCCCTCAGCCAAATTTCCCTTGGTGTTCCACTGTTGATGGCCTGCCAGCATTTCTGCTGGTGTGTTCCTCTTGACATCCAGCCCTTGGTGTGTTTGCCCACTGTGGTCTCGGGGTTACTATAGGCACAGGAGGGGGACATTGTGAGCCAGGGTGGTACAAAGTGCTTCTGTGTTTTCAGAGCTCTAGAAGTAGAGGATGTTTAGAAAATGCAACATTTGGGCATGAAAGCAGGAGTGCCTTTCCTCACTTAGGTCTGTTGGCACAGACCCTACCCAGCACTTCCCAGCCCCCTTTCCATATCACTTTGAGGAAGTCTGGCCCCATCCTGATTTTGGATGCCACCATTGCTTTCCTCCTTTCCTTCTGTTTAAAGTGTTTGCTGGAGGTTGAAGGAATGACAAAATAGCATACAGAAGGCAAATCTGCATTCACGCAGCATTTCTTCATCTAACCTCTGGAAGGTATCACAGGATTGGGTGAACTTTCTGTTCATGAGCTCCCTTTATTCCTGAAGGGAAAACAAACAAACAGACATGGACAAGGAAAATAGGGATAGGAGAGGAGGATAAAAGGAAGCAAAAAAGGAGGTTATTGAAGGTGCTTCTGTATTTTCAGAGCTCTAGAAGTAGAGGATATTTGAGGTTCCTCTGTGTTCTAGGCTTGTGCACTCCTTTTTGATGTTCTTTTGTTTGTTTGTTTGCTTATTTTGAGACATAGTTTCACTCTTGTCGCCCAGGCTGGAGTGCAATTGAGTGGTCTTAGCTCACTGCAACCTCTGCCTCCTGGGTTCAAGCAATGTTTTTGCCTCAGCCTCCCAAGTAGCCAAGATTACAGGCACCCGCCACCACATCTGGCTAATTTTTGTATTTTTACTGGGACAGGGTTTCACCATGATGACCAGGCTGGTCTCGAACTCCTGACCTCAGGTCTTTGTCCCGACTCATTTCTACAAGCCCAGCACTTGGCCTCTCAAAGTGCTGGGGTTATAGACATGAGCTGCTGTGCCCGGCATGGCTTGTGCACACTTAAAAGAAAGCAAAATCAAGTGAAGAGTAGCTGTTAGTCCTCTGTTGGCTGAACTCTGTGGTGGATGGATGATCAGAGGCACAGACATGGTAGACATGAAGTAACCCAGTATCTCTTGGGAGCAACTGGAGAGAGCCCCAACATCTGGAAAACCTCCAAAGTTCTTGTTTTGTATTTTTCCCTTTATAGTACTGTAAACTGCCTACCTCTCTTTGTTCATTTTCCCATTTCAGTGCTGAAATACTGTGATGCTAAGATTTGGTTGTGACAATATTGCTGGTGCCCGGACAATATTCCTTTGCAAGTTCTATCCCGTTCCAAGTGGATTGAGGCTTTCATGAAGGTGGTTATAGGGCTTTAGGATGTAGTTGAGCCTATTTATTCCTGGGCAACTGTTATACACATAGTTCCTTCTTTCTTTTTCATTATTTTCCTTGATATTAACTTTTCACTTACCCTCATTCCAGGATTTGATTTATTTTTAAAGACTTGGAATTGAAGACAAGGGACAAATAAGGTAATCTCGGGTCATTGTGGAATGGAGTATGTTTGACCACTCAGAATCTTAAACCCTGATGATTTTAAGAAATGCTGTTTAAAGTATGGATGACAGAATCCCACCAGCCCAGAGAGTAGTTCTAAGGAGGGGCCTGCCATTGCAGTTGTGAGACAATGAAATGTAGAAGCTGAGCATGCATTTTGCTGACAGAATGCTTTGCGGGCAAACCCTGATGCTGCCCTTTCCAGCATTGCCTCACTTTGCCCATTGTGTTATGGTGAGAATTAACTGGGATAATATAAATAGATAAATAGAGATACTGAAACATAAATCACCAGAGTACTGCCAGATGGTTAGTAAACCTCTACTGAAATAACAAAGCAAACTCTTGCCAGGTGATGCTGAGGTATCAGATTTGAGAAGCACTGCTGGAAATAATTTTAAGTGTATTTTTATGCTTCAAGTCATTTTTGGCATAAAAGCAAAATGTTCAGGACTAAATGAGAAATTTGGAATTTCCAACACTATCCTTATTTCAAAATAAAAACATAGCACCTGCAACACAGAATTGAAAGCATGGTTTTAAATCTTTATGAATCCAGTCAGCTTTTTAAAAGCCAGTGATCGATAATCTCCTTACATAACAATTTAGTTTTATGTTCTTATGGTGTTTCTTCTTCATTTACTCTTCTTCTCTAATTTGTCTTATTTTTAAATTTCCATCTTTTTTTTACTTTATTCTTCTTCCATTCTCTATGTTTATTCTTTCTCTATGCTTATTTTAAGCACTCTTTTTCTTGGTTTGGCTTTCTAAACTGGGAATAATTTCAAACAGAGGAAGCATTTCTTTTTGTTCTATCAATTAAATAGCGTTGCTTTTCTATTTATCGGTTGAATAAAGTTAACTCTCCTCTACGTTTATTTCCAAAAGGAGTTGAGCATTTTTATTCATTTCTTTTAAAATGTTCTAAATTTAATTGGTTTTATTGGTACTTGACTTAATTATAGACTAGAACTCATTGAAAAGTTTCCATGTCCTAGTTTACATTTTAAAATTTCGGCATTCTAATCCCTTAATTGAATATTCTCAAAAGGAGAACAGTTCCAAGATGAGTTGCAACAGCAGTCCTAATGAAACCTTTTTAAAACCATACATATCTGGCCTCCAGAGCTATTAGTCTGTTGTTACTTTAAGACACCCTGGCTTTGTACAGTGCTCCAACTTAACTTACCAGACTGGAGGAACTTGGAAGATAGGGACAATATCTGCTCCTCAATTATTGACTTGCAATGGACTTTCAGTAATGTTTATTAAAAAGATGAATAAAGTTATTTTTAGTATGAACTTTATTACTTTTACTTGTTGAAAATGGAAAATATATGATTATCATTTCATGAACTATGAGATTTTGCTGCCTGATTCCCTAGAAAACAGACATAAAGGGCATGGCATCTGGTCACCATGAGATGGTAGAAAATGGGGGGTGGCAGGGGACCCTGCCAGGTTGTATGGTGATTATTGGACATGAAAATAACCCCTTTCATACTTTAAATAAGAAAGGAATTATCTATGTCTCTAAGTGCATGAATAAAACATATACAGCCATGTCTGCAGGGGCAAATCAATTTTATTTTAATTAGATAACTAATTAGTGAAACTTCAAAGGACTCTCTGAATACCAGGATGTTTTCTCCCTATACCAGTGGATGCAAAGGTATATAAAATTCTTTAGGATAAAATTTGGTAGAATTTCTTATTCAACCCAAGGAAAACTGAAGTCAGGGAACAATATCTAATTAAAAATCCAAAGTATGCTTTTTTTTTTTTCTTTTAGTGATGACCTGTCTCCTGTTAATATGAGTTGAATTTTGTCCTTCCTTGAGATTTGTATTTTGAAGTCCTAACCCCCAGCACCTCAGAACGTAACCTTATTTGGTGATAGAGCTTTCATAGAGATAGGCAAGGGGACGTGATGTCATTAGGGTGGACTCAATTCATTCATATGACTAGTATGCATACAAAAAGGGAAAATACGGGCACATAGAGACAGACACACATAGAGGAAAGATAATGTGAAGAGACACAAGGAGAAGACCATTCAGGACCATTTAGGGAGATGGCCATTTGGGGAGAAGTATCCAAGAAAGAGGCCTAGAACAGATGCTTTCCTCACAGCCCTCAGAAAGACCCACCTGCCAATACCTTCCTCTCAGCCTTCCAGCCTCCAGGAATGTAACACAACACATTCCTATTAAGTCACTCAATTTGTGATACTTTGTGATGGCAGCCCAAGCAGACTAATATATCCGCCATCTGTCAAAGAGAATTTTTCCCATCCCAGGAATTGAATGACCACAGAAACTCCCTTTTCTCAGTGTCTATCAAGTTTCTCCTGGCCAGCAAAGGACCTGCCAGACAGCCTGTGTCCTCTTACAGACACACTTCATCACCCTGTCCAGAGGACTGGACTTTGAGCATGAAGCTGTGGAGTCTGCAGTTTTCAGTCTCTGTGGATGTGGGACCGGGCTTCAGTCACATGCCTAATTGCTCCTCCAGAAGAAGTCAGTCACCTTATTCCCAATCAATTTGTAATCACAGGTCTAAAGAGCACATGGTTGCCTTTCTAGAATCTTATAAATAGTTCTCTACCTTTATTACTAAAGAGATTGTAGATTTTCTAACTCATGAACTGCCTATTCCTTTTCAAAAAATGAGATCTTCAAAAGCCGTCTTCAAGAACTGAGCTGAAGCTTTTTTAGATACCAGTGGCCTATGCTACAGCTAGAAATCTGCACGTTATTAGTCCTGAAATTATCTCTCTTCTCCCAGCTTCAATTTCTCCCTTCTCTCTCCCCTCTCTGCCACTCCCCTTCTTAGAATACATTTTGTTTCATATTTTCTAGATCCTCTGTTTTCCAATGTGTCTCGCCAAAGTAGAAATATTCCAGCTTCTTTAAAATCATTTCCCTAAGTTAACACAGAAATCAGGTTTTTGGTTTTACTTCATTTTTTATGTTTTGTACACCTCTAGTCAGTTTCCTCTGGCACGAAAATCCATTGGTCTTGCTAGGGAAGCCCATTTAATTGTAAGGTATAGCACTTCTGGATACTATTCAAGGCAGGTGCTCAGATATTGAAATCACTGCAATAGCTACATTTTTAATTAGCTCTTCTATTTAATTTCTTTTCTTCTCTTGGTCTCTATCCAAACGTGGAGCCACAAGGAAGATACTTTTTGAGTCTGAATAGTGATTAGCTTTTCCCCATCCCTTGTGTGATAAATCAAAGAGTTAACTTAAGAAATGCTTTGAGAAAAGTTCTTTCTTCTGTGCTAGCTGTTCCACTTGAGACCTAAGTGTTATCTCAAATAAGCAGAATCTAAATTCAACCCAAAGTTAGGTTATGGCTCTTGTAGTCTCAAAATATATTTCAGGCTCCTACAAGATTCAGAATTTAGGAGAATTTGAGAGAGGAGTTCATACTAATAACTCAGACTGCAGTGAACTCATAAACTTTATTTTTTCCTTCATTTATGCATCTACACCACAACTCATCTGATCAAAATGAATAATACCTATTCTCTTTAAAAATCTCATGCTTAGAAGAGTAAATGAAATAAATAGGATAAATAAGTGAATGAATAAAATAAATGAAATTTGCAGTCATACACACCTAAGCTTGAGGATAACTCTTATCATTGATGAGAGGTGACCTTACATTAAGTTATTAAGGTTTGTTGGTCTCCGTTTCAACACCTAGAAAATGTGAGTGGGTAATAACATGTATTTCTTTGGAGAATTAAATGAGACTATACATGTACAATTCCTGCTAGGGCCTTTGGACATATGTTGGTTCTGCTACTTTCCAGCCCTTCCGTCTAGCTGCCATGTTGCTCTATATCCTTTTGTTTTGATCTTTCTATATCCAGGAAGTCTTCTTGGACTAAACTTCCTCAACTTCTTAGTGTTGTGTCTGTGATTTCTCACTTTTGATTTTTTGTAGTCCTTGTCTTGTCTTTTTAGGGTTTTTATGCTCATGTCTGCCTTTCCTATGGCATCCTAAACTGGAAATTAACATGAAATAATATGCAGGGTCAGCTTTCAGAAAATTGTGATGAAACTGACAAATATATTTAAACCAATGGAATTTGTTGGAGAAAAGTTAGAAAAACCTTCATGGAAGAAGCATGTTTTGTGGTGGATTTTCAAGTTAACTCTTTGGAGTTCAGTTGAATTGAGATACTCAGGAAAGATCAAAGACTTTCTAAAAGGTTAAGAAATCAGGATCAAAGCGTTTTTGTCATTTCTTTAAGGGGAAGTAGAATTTTTGTTTGTATCCTTGAAGTCTGGGGTGGTAGCATAAAGCTGTAGTAGACCTCAGGCATTGAATTTACTGGCTTGGATAAATCATGCATAGACAACGATCTAATTAAAATTTATTTTCACCAGAATTGAAAAACTGGAGCCAAAAAAGGTCCTAAACATGTTTAACCCCTAAATATTTTAGTATTTCACACTTGGCTCTTCTAATATTTCTTTATTCTTTATTCAGCTGCTGTCAATCCTTCATTCTCCGTCCACCCAACCATCACCTCCCATCTTTCATGTTACTGATGCAGTACATGTAGAGACTCAGGTAAAACTATGACACTCCCATAATTTCTGCTATGATAGCTCATCTGTAAGAAGGATATAAAAATTATTACAGATTTACTATGAGTTAAAGGCTGTAACTTATGTGCCATGAATAACACTTAGCACCATGCCTGGCTAAATGTTTTAAATGCACATAAAATGTTTTTTAAAGTTATCTACTATTATTTTTTATTAAGACAGAAAATTGAGATTCTTCATTGTTTTCCCAAATTAAGCTTTAGAACCTCTAGTCTATTTTACATGATTAAAAAAAATAACTAGAATGCCTTTAGGTATGTTTCTAGCTCCAAAGAGCCCTCCAGAGTTCTCACACCATTAGAATGAGTTAATTATTGTTAGCTCAGTGACATCACAGTCAAGATATTAACAATCACAAGTGCAGTGAATTAAATTCATATACTATAGCAAAGTTACAAAAACTTTCAGTGAACAAATACGTATTAACAAATATGATTTTCTCTAACACGGATTATAATTATATGTTCCAAAGTGAAGAGTTCTCAAAAATATCAGAGTAAACATACCAAAATTATAGAAAATCAATTTGCACTTTTTGATAAATTTAGACAGAACCTCACCACTATGATGAGGTATACAGTATTTCATAGACATAGCTTACATTTTGTAGTGTTTTTAAATATATTTTCTAATATTCTTTCTAATCCATAAAGACTAATGTCTTTCTCAGATGGTGTTTTACCTTTTCAAAGAACTGAATCAAGAACTTCTTATTTTTTTTCACTTTCAGTGCTGTTGATATATGAAAGCTTGTGGTTTGAAATATAGCTGAATCGCGGATGACAGAATGATATTAAAGTATCTGCAGGTTTCATGTTATTAACATTATTGAAACAAAATAATGTTTTGTTAATAAACATTTTTGTTTATTAAAATGTTTTGATAATAAATCAGCAAAAGGAGTAAATACTAGAATAACAAATAATTATCTTTCTGATGAAACAATTATTTGCTAATACTTTAATGCCTGATTTGCTGACTCTGATTAAAGCCTTAATGAATAACCACTCAATGGTTACCTTTAATGTGTCAGCTTGTCAAGGCTATGGTACCCAGTAGTTTGTCAAATGCCACTCTAGATGTTGTTAAGTATTTTTTACATGTGACTAAGATTTAAAACAATAAACTTTGGGGAAAGCAGATAGCCCTTCATAATAGGAGTATACCTCCTCCTATTTGTTGAAGACCTTAATATTGAAGTTTCCTGAGGAAGAAGGGATTCTCAAGACCGCAACATAGAAACTGTGCCTGAGTTTCCAGCTTGTGGCAAGGTGAATTCAGACTCAAGCCTGTGTCATCAACTCTTACTAACTCTTACCTGAATTTCCAGCCAGCTGGCCTATTTCGCAGATTTTGGGCTTGTCAGCCCCCACAGTTGCATAAGTGAGTTCCTTAAAATAAATTTCTCTCTTTCTTTGTACACAAACACACATATTAGACACACACACAGGCCTGTGTGCACATGCACACACGCGCGCGGGCACACACACACACACACACACACACATCCTATTGGTTCTGTTTCTTGGAAGGACCCTGACTAAAACCCTCTGCAAGAAATGGCTGACTTTTTCAGTATTACCTATCAATATCTGTCTAACTAATTGATCATGTGCTTCTTGAATCTCAATGTAACTTTACAGGGTAGGAATATTTTCCTTCACAACCTAGCAAAGAACAAAACTAAACACAGGGTAGTCATATGGAAACTCATTGTGGAAACTGAATTATAAGAACTTCATTTTGACCTTCAAGTCATAGAATTCTGCAATCGTTAGGAACTGCAGTAGCTATCCAGTCCCACCTTTGGCATGTGTAAAAGCTAAAATAACTTGCTGTAATTCAGTGTTGCTTTCATTCTGATACACTAAAACTCATCTCTATTAATGTAAGAGATCAGACATTGTAATCAGTGGTTTCTCACACTAGGATTTACTTGGTAGGCTTAGTAACACCTAATTCTGTTAAATACGTCTATGCTTTGCTCAGTCCCAATGAGACTTTGTTTCTGTTACATTATAGTGCTAAATTAGAATAACAAACAAGCAAGAAACAAGGAACACAGAAGTTCACTATGTTACTGACTCCCTATCTAGTCCTTTAAATTTTTATTTTTTTGCTAGATTATGTGCATCTTTGCTAATTTTCAAGACAGAGATTTGAATACTAAGTTTTGAAAACAAAAGAGGAATAGAATATTTCTTAATCCTCTTGGAAGAATCTGTAGTGTTTATAAACTGAAAAGCAAACTGGCAAAGATTGAGGACGTCTACTGGCCTGCATCAGTTACGTGGCCCATCAAGCACTCAGGTGACAAATTTCACAAGCGCAAGGAGAAAAATATGTCACCACATTCTGTCGCCTTAGTAACAAACACTGCTGAGCCAGACACTGAGAGCAAGTCGGGTAGGGAAGTAAGTGGTCATCCATGTCCATGGAAAATGATGGGGGGAAGAGAACTGGGGCATCTGTTTAACTGGAGCATGTGTTGCAATTGAAGGCAATGAAGAGCTATGTTATTCAAAAGATGTTTGGTTTCTTTAACATACTTTAGTAAACATACATGATAATATTTTATTCACATGAATTGTGCAAAAGGATATGTATAGTGATGTGACAGAAATTGTTAACATAAAAACAAAACAAAATAGGGTGAAATAATAAATACAGGACTGTTGATTGCATCTTTTCTTGGCTCAGTTTATGTCCCAGACAATGTAAATGAACTCACCTTACTTTCTGATCAGGGTGCCCCTAGCAATGGCTTATGTTATTCCTACAGTTGAAAGACAGATTGTCACTATTTCTGATATTTCTACTCAATGGGAAAGGACAGTCTTTTCAACAGGTTGCTCCAGGATGGTTGGACATTTGTAGGAAAAAATCAAATACAAAATTCAAAATACAATTCAAATACAAATACAATACAATATACAAAATACAAAAAATCAAATACAAATGCTATATCTATGAGTGTGTGTGTGTGTGTGTGGGTCTCTCTATATATAGAACTATACAATATGCAAAATATATACAATATACAAAATACAATAAAAAAACAAAATATTATTCAAAATGCAAAATACAAAAACAAATACAAAAGTTACATATATATATATATATACACACACACACACACACAGAGAGAGAGAGAGAGACCCAAACTCTCTGCACCATATAATACAAGATTTTTAGCTAAATTAGACTTTGTAAAAATTTAAAACATCTGTTTTCAAAGACTTTAATATGAAAATGAAATTAAAAGTCACAGACTGGGAGAAAAATACATACTTTGATAGAAGATTTGAATCTTAGTCTTTTGTATAAAAAAACAGAATCTAATTATAATGAGATAACACATATAGAAAACAGTCAAAAGATTGGAACAGACATGGCTAAAAGGAGAGGCATGGGAGGCATAAATCACATAAGAAAATGTTCAATATTGTTATTCATTAGAGAAATGCTAACTGAAACCACAATTGGACACCATTTCATGCCAAGCAGAATAGATAAAATAATAATAGTGGTAATATACAGAGTGCTGTTGAGATTGTGAAACAAGCAAGATTTTCATACATTGCTGTTGGAATATAAAATGGTATAGCCACTGTGGAAAATAGTTTGTCAGTTTTTTATAATGTTAAACGTGCAGTTACCATATAAACCAGCAATTCCAGGCATAGGTATTAAGCTAAGAATATTGAAAACATATTGTATTAGTCTGTTTTCACACTGCCTTAAAGATGCTACCTGAGACTGAATAATTTATAAAGAAAAAAGTTTGAATCAGAGTTTTGCATGGCTGGAGAGGCCTCAGGAAACTTACAATGGAAGCAGAAGGTAAAAGGGAAGCAAGGAACTTCTTACATGGCAGCGGAAGAGAGACAGCACACAGGGGAAACTACCACTTTGCAAACCATCAGATCTCATGAGAAGTTCCTCACTATCACAAGATTAGCATGGTGGAAACCACCGCCGTGATCCAATCACCTTTTACTAGGCCCCTTCCTCTACATAAGAGGATTACAATTTAAGATGAGATTTGGGTGGGGCCACAGGTTCAAACCATATCATTCTGCCCTTGCCCCCTCCCAAATCTCATGTCCTTTTTACATTTCAAAACCAATCATGCCTTCCTAACAGTCCCACAAAGTCTTAACTTATTCCAGAATTAACCCCAAAGTCCAAATCCAAAGTCTCATCTGAGACAAGGCAAGTCCTTTCTGTCTGTTAGCCTGTAAAATAAAAAACAAGTTAGTTATTTCCAAGATACAATGGGGGTACAGGCATTGGGTAAATGTTCCCATTTTGCTCTGGCCAAAAGAGGGAGAAATTGGTCAGAACAAAAAAGGCTACAAGCCCCATGCAGCACAGTCATTCAATATTAAAGCTCTGAAATAATCTCTTTTGACTTTATGTCCCATATCCTGGACACACTGATGTGAGAGGTGGGCTCCTAAGGCCTTGGGCAGCTCACTTCTGTGACTCTGCAGGGTGTAGCCCTCATGGCTGCTTTCACAGGCTGGAATGGAGTGTCTGTGGCTCTTCTAGGAATGCAGTGCAAGCTGTGGGTGGATGTACATTTCCGGGGTCTGGAGGATGGTGACCTTCTCACAACTCCAGCAGACAGTGCCCCAGTGGGGACTCTGTGTGGGAAATCACACCCCACACTTCCCTTCTTCAATGCCCTAGTGGAGGTTCTCCATGAGGGTTCTGATTTGTGGCAGATTGTTGCCTGGACATCCAGGCATTTCCATATGTCCTCTGAAACTTAGGCAGAGGTTCCCAAACCTGAACTCTTATTTTCTGCACACCTACAGGCCCAATACCACTTGGAGTCACCAATGCTTGGAGCTGGCACCCTCTGAAGCAACAGCTGGAGTTATACCCTGGCCCCTATTAGCCATGGCTGGAACTGGAGGTTCTGGGACACAGGGCATCAAGTCCTGAAGCTGCACAGAGCAGCCAAGGCCAGAGTGTGATGTATAAAGCCATATTTCCCTCCTAGGTCTCCAGGTAGGTGATGGGCGTGACTCCCCTAAAAGTCTCTGACATGTCCCGGAGACATTTTCCCCATTGTCTTGGCTATTGACATTCAGCTCCTTGTTACTTATGCAAATTTCTGTGGCCAGCTTGAATTCCTCCACAGAAAATGGGTTTTCCTTTCCTACCACATGGTCAGGCTGCAAAATTTCCAAATCTTTATGCTGTGTTTCCTTTTTCAAACAAGTTCCAATTTCAAACCATCTCTTTGTGAACACATATAACTGAAAGCTTTTAGAACTAGCCAGGTCACATGTTGAATGTTCTGCTGCTTAAAAATATCTTCCACCAGATACCCTCAATCATCTCTCTCAAGTTCAAAGTTCAACAGATCTCTAGGGCAGGGGAAAAATGCCACTAGCTTCTCTGTTAAAGCATAGCAAGAGTGACCTTTGCTCCAGTTCCCAGTAAGTTCCCGTCTTCATCTGAGACCACCTCAGCATGGACTACATTGTCCATATCACTATCAGCATTTTGGTCAAAACCATTTAACAAGTCTTTAGGAAGTTCCGAACTTTCCCACATCTTCCGGTCTTCTTCTAAGTCCTCCAAACTGGTCCAACCTCTGCCTATTTCTCAGTTCCAAAGTTGCTTCCACATTTCCAGTTTATCATTAGAGCAGCACCTAACTCTGCCGGTACCAATTATCTGTATTAGTCTGTTTTCACACTGCTGTGAAGATACTACCTAAGACTGGATAATTTATAAAGAAAAATTGTTTAATTTACTCACAGTTTCTCATGGTTGGAGAGACTTCAGAAAATTTACATCATGACGGAAGGTGAAGGGGAAGCAAAACACATGTTACATGGTGGCAGGAGAGAGAGAATACACACGGGGAAACTGGCACTTTTAAAACATCAGATCTCTTGAGAAGTCCCTTACTATCATGAGAACAGCATGAGGGAAATCATCTCCATGATCTGGTCACCTCTTAACAGGTCCCTTTCTTGACATGTTGGGATTAGAGTTACAGATGAAATTTGGATGGGGACACAGAGCCAAATTATATTACATATGCCCACAAAAATATCTGTATGTGAACAGTTCTACCAGTTTTATCCACAATAACTCCAGACTCAAAATCATCTAAATGTCATTTTCTAGTGTATAGCATACATACAATAAAATACCACTTGGCAATAAAAGGGAATGAACTGTTGGAATATGCAACAACATGGCTGAATCTCAAAAGCATTATGCTCTGTGAAGGAAGTTAAACACAGAAGGAAACATAATGTATAGTTCCATTTACCATGCAGTTCAAAAAATAAGACTATAGGAAGAGAAATTTGGATACTAGGGAGGCAGATTGACCCAAAGGACCACAGGAGAATTTCTAGAAATAATGGAAATACTCTATCTCAATCATAAGCTACTTGTGGCTATAGGATACTCTAATGATAGTTTCATTCTCTGTAGTGTTGTTATGCCTAAATTTCTAAAGAGGGAAAAGGAAAAGAAGGGGAGAGGAGGGAAGGGAAAGAAAGGGAAAAGGAAGGGAAGGAAAAAGAAAGGAAGGCAGGAAGGAAGGGAAAGAAAAGGGAAGAAAAAAGAAAAGAGGGAGGTAGGGAGAGAGGAAGGAAGAAAGCAAGGGATGAAGGAAGGGAAGAAGGAAGGGAGGAAGGAAGGAAGGAAAGGAAGAAGGAAGGAAGGGAGGAAGGAAGGAAGGGAGAAAGGAAGGAAGGAAGGGAGAAAGGAAGGGAGGAAGGAAGGAAGGGAGGAAGGAAGGGAGGGAGGGAGAAAGGGAAGGAGGAAGGAAGGAAGAGAAGGAAGGGAGGAAGAAAGAGAGGGAGAAAGAGAGGGAGGAAGGGAGGGAGGAAGGAAGGGAGGAAGGAAGGGAAAACGGAAGGAAAGAAGGAAGGAAAGAAGCAAGGGAGGAAGGAAGGAAGGGAGGAAGGGAGGGAGGAAGGAAGGCAGGAAGGAAGGGAGGGAGGGAGGAAGGAAGGAAGGAAGGGAAGGAAGGAAAAAGAAAAGATTTTAATATCATGTGTTCTCTGACATATCAAGACAGTGAGTTTTTCTTTTTATACTAATACTTTGCCTATGTATGTAGAGCACATGGAGTGTTTATTAGTTCCAGAATCCACTTTTGAGCTGTTAAGGCTACTCTAGTTTTGTTTTGCTTTTTCTGCCTTTCAGAGGGACACATTTATTAGCACTTGTGAGTTGTTCCTTTGCATTTGTATTAAGTGCACACATAACTCCTAATAAAAAAAGTGTTAAATCAATAAGAAATGGGTGGAGGGAGTGTTAATTGGAATGGACTTATTCTCAAGTTATTTTACTGTTTCCCAGCCACAGTGAGCTGGTCTAGAAAGGCTAGAACTTTTGGATATTAGAAAGCTGTTTTTGTTTTTCTTTTGTTTTTGAGCGGAGTCAACGTTTAGTGAGAAAAGAAAAAATATTTCTCATTTGAAAGGAGTTAAAAGCTGCCATTATAAGGAATCCCACGTGTTGGGGTGGTGCATCCTTTTTAGTAAATTTAATAGGTGTCCATTCATAAAGCACAGCTTATTTTACTTTGGTGAATCAGAGCAATGGTTTAAGTATTGCACAAGGGCACTTCATGTGATGCATGCCACACTTTGGATTCTGTATGGGAGAGATAATCATAAAACAAAGTAACTAAGTGCTCTGAAGCAGCGTGCTTTGGAATAAAGCAAGTTAATTTTCAGGTAGTTAAGAGGCTCTCTTTTCGGTAACAATTGTGCACACCATTTCCCTTAGTTAAACCAAACAAAATGTCAGATTCAAAAGAAGACGAATAGGCATAGATAAGAAGCTTCTTTCTGCCTTTAATCTAAGCATGGATTACCAAGATTCTTTTCTCTTTCCTGGGCTAGGAAGTGAAATATACTTTAAATGTATAAAGATCAGTAAGGCATAGAATTCCCCTATTGAACACTATTCAATGTGAATATCCTTAGGAAAGGTAAATAAGGCTTTGTTAGGCTTTTATATCTTAGTATAAATAAGCTTAATAGTTTCTTTTCTAAGACAAGTTGAAGTTGAATTTACTTTTATATTTGCAAGGTATTTGCAACTTGACTCTGAATAAGAAAACTATGCTTAAAGCTTCAATTTTGCTTCTAGCTTACAGAGAAATTAGGGTAAACTTAACGGAGCTCCCTGAGAGGTAATTTTTCCATGTATGGGTTGACCAGAGGATGTTTAAAGACCATGTAACTCTAATACTTCAACTTAAAAGCTTCGGAAAAAAATGTTAAGAATTCCTCAAAGTTTATTTTAGGTATAAACTAATAATTGCAGCTAAGAATCTGTCCTTTTATCCAGAAAAAAATTGAAAATAAAACAAAACAAAAAACGATGAGTTGATTGAGAGCATAACCATAGATAATGCCACAAGATAGGCTCATCAGCAAATATCTGAAAAACTTCTATATAAAGTCTTACTAAAAAAGTTGTGTTTATTGTTTCCTAAGTGAGCTGTGTCTAACGTAGCCTCTTGTCAAGGAAGATGCCTTGTGTGGACACCCAAGGTAATGCTGCACTCCTCAGTTCTGATACTGGTTTCTTAAGATATCAATACAAGGTTTGACAGATTGCGGAGACTACTGAATATAGTTAGTATTTGGAGAAATCCACTGTTTCTAGTAACAAGTGAAATGCTTGTGTAAAAAAAAAAAAGACAAAGTATTTTGAATAGTAACTACTGATGCTCCTGATACATTAATGGAAGTGGAGAAAGAATTTTGTGTAATTCCATTTGGTTCAGTAAGTAAGTAAGTGAGTATGTACTCACAAATAATAAGAGGCAAGATAGTCATAAATGTGATAACATATAACATTGAAGGTCAGACCACAGTGAATTTCAGGGAGAAAACACTGAGTGGCTTCCTTCCAAGTGTTACAGAGTGACTAAAGTACAACTCAGTAGATGAAGATGTGATAAATTAAGCAATAACCAAGGGAAGCATTTTTATAATAAAAGGTGAGCAAGGAGGAGGGAGTGTTCAGACGGTGGCCACACCCAGGTCTAAGAGTATATATAACTGGGAGTCCAGACTATGACATTTAAACTCAGAGAATCTTTCCACTACAACTCAGCTGAACTCACATCTCCCGTCAACATGTCCTACAACTGCTGCTCTGGAAACTTCTCCTCCCGCTCCTGTGGGGGCTACATGCGCTACCCAGGCTCCTCCTGTGGTTCTTCCTACCCCAGCAACCTGGTCTACAGCACTGACCTCTGCTCTCCCAGCACCTGCCAGCTGGGTTCCTCTCTCTACGGGGGCTGTCAGGAGCCCCGCTGCGAGCCCACCAGCTACCAGACATCCTGTGTGGAGTCCAGCCCCTGCCAGACCTCCTGCTACCGCCCGAGAACCTCTGTGCTCTTCAGTCCCTGCCAGACGACTTACTCTGGGCCTCTAGGCTTTGGCTCCAGCAGCTGCCGCCCCCTGGGCTATGGATCCAGGAGCTGCTACTCAGTGGGCTGTGGATCCAGTGGCTTCAGATCCCTGGGTTATGGAGGCTGCGGCTTCCCTTCCCTGGGCTATGGATCTGGATTCTGCCGCCCAACCTACTTGGCTTCTAGGAGCTGCCAGTCCTCTTGGTACAGACCAGCCTACGGATCAACCTTCTGTAGATCAACTTGCTGAATTTCCAGACCTTTTAAGCAAAATGTCTCAGTCTCTATGTAGAGCTGCTATCATAGGCTTTTCCAGCCATGTGAGCTAACCCCTCTTACCACCAGCTCTTTGTCCTTTCTCTGGCATCAAGTACTGGCTGGACAGGCTAGTTCTTCAGATTGTGGAATTAATGAATGACCAAAATATAGAGTCAAATGTCTATAATTTTGAAACAAGTAATTCATTATTACTTAAGTTCATCTTATAAAGTATATGGAAGTTCAGTTTCGTTTCACCTAATAAATTCATTTACTGTTGATTCCAATATGTTCTTTTTGTCTTTTATTGGGTTTCAAAGTTTGATTTGTGATCTGTATTTGGGGCTACAAGCCCCCAGAGGGCCTTTCCTTGGACATCTATTTCCCTAGGTAATGTCATCAGGCCTGGTGTATGGGGAGACGCTGTGGGAACGCCACTGCCTAAAAGACAACAACTGCATGTCTTCTGCTATGAAAACTGGTTGGATTCTTAACAGAATTATTGAGAGTAGGCCCATAACTGTGGCGAGTTTTCAAAAAAGACACATTTTGCTGACAATCACATTTGTCTTTTGTTTACATTTTAAAAACAGTATTTATAATTTGCTCAGAAGATGTCAACTAGGTGATTAAATTTAAAATATATAAATTATTTGAAGAAATCTGATATGTTAGGATGAAAAAGGGAAAATACAAAGTGTTAGGTACTGGAAGGCATTAGGGTTTTGTTTAAATATAGGACAAAATAAATTATCCAGCGTGTTGTGTATGTTGTGTGTGTGTTGTGTGTATGCGTGTATGAGAGAGAGAGAAGCAGAGAAAACAAAGACTTAAGGTTTACAACTGTGAGTAATAGAAACAGTTATATGGAGAAATACTCTGGCTTGTTACAAATTTATATTTATAAATTATGCATTTATAGAACTGTTATGACCTGTGTGTTTTTCTTTAAGTTATTGAGTTTCTCAACAAGGAAAAATATAGTATTTTTCTGTGATTTCTGCATTGAGTGGGAGTTTAAATTAGATTACTTTCAATATTCTAGAGCTTATAACCTTCCTCCATATCCCTGGGATCCACTGCTCAGTTGTGACAGTGTGAATAAAAATAAATATTTGTAGGATGCTATTCAGATCTGAGACATAACAACTTCTTTGTTTACTTTAATTTGAGCAAGCGATTTCTTTCAGAGGTTAAAGGTAGCATAAAAACTCAGTTAAAACTTATCCAGAAAATATTTAGGAACAACTCTCTATGAATGGGAAAATAACTTTCAAAGATTATCATTTCCTTCAATAATATGTCATGAGCTTTAACTGATTTTTCTTCCCTGACACCTTTTCCTTAAGCTTTTTAAAATTAACTCTGAAACAAGAGGGTATCTTTTCTCTTATACTGGAGACAATATGGGCTAAGCGTGAAAGTGTGGGAACCACATCATCTCATTATAGAAACCTGCCTGATACAGAAACTAAGAATAGAGAAGGGAGACACAGGAAGAAATTCTAGCGACACAGGAGTCTCTGATTCCCATGTCCCTTAAACCAGGTTTATTCCTCTTTTAAGTGTTTTGATTATATGGGTCAATAAAGTTTTCTTTAGGTTTAAACTAAATAAAATAATTGAAATAAAATAAGGCTTCTGGCACTACATACAAATATTTACAATTAATAAAAATTTATCATCAAGTGCAGAGTTACTCATTGACTTTGATGTAAATAGGCAACTAAAAATTTGTATTAGTTAGACAAAAAGATCCTATGAGTCTAAATTATGCCATTAGCATTGAAGGTGGACTACTAATTTAGGTTTAAATAATGTAGAATGAGTAAAATGTGGATTAAAAATACCGTTTGAGAAAATGAACCCAAAGGGGTCACAGTAGCATGGCCATTAACAAAATCCTGGGAGCTAGAGGTTCATAACTTTAAGAGCAGAGGCACCCAGCCAGCCCTGTAAAAAGAGATGAGCACAGAGAAATGTTTAAAACACAGCAATTCCAAGATAGAAGGAAGGGGTGTCCAGTGACATACAGGATCTAATTCTGGAGGGACTTGAAGAATTTCCCCATTCTAATGCAATCTTTGAAGTGGAAGGCAAAAAAGAGCAGGAAATTAGCACATTAGAATACTTTCTCAATACTTAAACCTTTCAAAGTATAATGTGAAGATTCAGATTTCAGGAATCAGACAAAATGAATATTCTTTGCCTCCTCCATTCTCTGCATGAGTAATCTTTCCTTAATATGTCATCTCTGCTAATCTCCATCTATTTTTTTCTTCTCTCACCTATTCTCTTTGCTTTTCTCCCCCACGTCCCTCTCTCTCTCCCTCCATGAATCAATTACCTCCCACTGGGTTCCTCCCACAAGATGTGGGGATTTGATGAACTACAATTCAAGATGAGATTTGGGTGATGACACAGAGCCAGACCATATCACAGCCTTTGTACATTATCCCCTTCCTTTGATTAATCTATTAAAACTTGTTTTAAATCTCAGTAATGTTTCATTTCAACATGTATCCTTTTAGGTAAAGTAGATCCTTACAAGTAAGTAGAAAACAGCAGAAAAATGAGACTGGGAAACAGGGGAATAAAAGTCACGAGCACCAAAACTGTGTACTCTATTATTTTGCATTAGTGTGTGTGGTCTGGTGTGTGTTTCGGATGCTCTACATTTTATAGAATTATCTCTTTTCCTGTCAACCTAAAGATGTGATTCTATTTATATGATTACTATAGGTAGTCTGGAATTTTGAAATCTCTTAAGTTTTTTCCATTTATAGAACCATATAAAGGAAAATAGAGTAAGTAAAAAAATACATGTTTGGAGTTAGATTATATTCTTGGTTCTCTTGTTAAATTAGAGTTTGATCTTATACTTAGAAATTAACCTTGGGTGTCACCTTCCTGATACGTAAAATGAGATGGCACTTCCACTTCATAATTTGTAATCTCAGAGGTTCCTTCCAGAATTACAGACATATTCACATTTTATAATGAGTGTTAGTAGTAGTATATGGGGATGGGGAGTGAGCTGTTAAAGTTCCCACCACAGTTTAAATTCTTCTATCTGTCATAGGAAAGGAAAGGGAAGGCAAATGTTTAAAATCCGATGCAATAGTATTAAGATAAATTTTGAAAAAGGTAAAATGATGATTCTTACACAAATGAAAAAATAAGCACATATAATTTTTTATTTAACTCATTAATAAATGTGGGGACCACTAAAATGCTACAACTGGTTCAAATGATATGATAATTCAGAGAACACACTTATACAGGTTGTTAGGAAGGTTGAAATGAATTCACAGATAGATGCAAAGTAAGCACTGTACAAAGAGCAAAAATCAGTATAATTCCACCTGACAGAAACTATTTCATTTCTATGAACTAGAATCATTTGCATTATTAACAATTTTCTTCAACTTACAGAATTATGTAGGAGTTCAAAAACAATGATAAGAGAGAATACCCTGAAAAATGACTAGACAGGCCCCACAGTCATTCACTTCCCCCATTCCAAAATATCACAATTTTTTTCTTTCAAAACTATATGAAATCAATAATGTTATTTGTAAAACTCAGTAACGTGCTGCAAAAGTCTGAATATCATTTTATCCTTTAATAAGGAAACAAAGAAGAAAAAGAAATTATGCCTATTATTTCCTGGAAAGAATTACTTTACCATATCAATTTAGTCTTTTTTTCTTTTTCTCATCTTTACTGAGGTATACTTGACAAATAAAATTATATAAATTTAAAGAGTATAAATGGATGTTTTGAGATACATATGTAATATATATACACATACTGTGAAATCAGCACGGTCAAGGTAATTAATGTATTCATCACTTCACAGTTTCCATTTGATTGATCATTTGACTGTGGCAGGAACACTGAAGGTCTACCCTTTCAGCAAATTTTAAGTATACGATACAGTATTGTTAGCTACAGTCACATTGCTATATGTTAGATATCCAGAACTCAATGGTCCTGTGTAACCGAAACATTTTACCCTTTAACCAACATCCTCCCATTTTACCCTCTGCAGGCCCTGGCAGCTACCCGTCTACTCTCTGCTTCTGTCAGTTTAACTACTTTGGATTTCTGCATACGTGATATCGTGCAGTATTTTTCTTTCTGTGTCTGGCTTAGGTCTCTAAGCATGATGTCCTCCAGGTTCATCCAAAAGTTTTGCATTTCTAATGGCACTGCTTCTACATGTGACTTGGGGAATAAAAGGACGTGATTACATACATGTGCCATATTTTGACTTTGTCTTTCTTTCTGCTCTGTACTACCATTCCCACCACTCACCTCAAATGCTGCATTACTTTCTAATGTTGTTGTCTAGAAAAAACAAGTTTCTTTCTTTTAGCTTCACATTTAACTAAATCAAATAACATTCTGTAAATATAAAAGGGCAAAGTATGTGTCGTATATTTCTGACACATTACATAAACATTCATATGGACTGAATGTTCATGTTCCTCCAAAATTCATGTGTTGATTAATATAAGGATTACCCAATGGGAAGGTATTTGGAGGTAGGACCTTTGGAAGGTTATTAGGTTTACATGAAGTCTTTAGAATGGAGCTCCCCTCATCACCCATGATGGGGTTAGGGCCTTTATAAGAAGAGGAAGAGGCCAGAGCTCTCTTACTACTCTGTGAGGATGAAACAAGTTGACAATCCTCTGCAAACCAGGAAGAGGTCCCTAATCAGAAACCACACTAGCTAAAAACTTCCTAGGCTCTAGAACTGTGAGCAATAAGTGTGTGTTTTTTAAGCCACCCACTCTATGTTATTTAGCTATAGCAGGCCAAGCTAACTAAAATGGTTACCTATTTAAATTTTTTCTGACATTAGGAAGTTAATCATTAGCCAGGTATGGTAGTGCATGCCTGTAGTCCCAGCTCCTTGGGAAGCTGAGATAGGAGGATGTAAGCCAGCAGTTCCAGGCTGCAGTGAGCTATTGATTGCACCACCACAATCCAGCCTGGGCGGCAAAGCGAGACCCCGTCTCTAAAAAATAAAAATCAAACATTAATCATAAATGGGATAATTATTCTTGTGAACTGTGGTAGTGGTTACACTAATCTATACGTTAGATAAATTACATGGAACCATACACATACAAACACAAATGAGCACATATATAAACCAGTAAAACTCAATAATGTCTGTGGTCTAGCTAACAGCATGGCACCAATATCAATTTCCTGGGTTTGACTTGTAGTATGGTTGAATAAGTTGTCAATATTGCAGGAGGCTGGGTGAAGTATTCTATGTGCTCTTTTTACAACCTCATGTGAGTGTATGTTTTTTTTTAAGTTTAATGAAAGTTAACCACATGTTGAGAACATAAGTAGATTATTCATTGGTAGGATGTGTTATAAAGTTTTCAGTGGGCATTTCTGGAAGATAAGAATACTAAACTCTGTTAATTAAAATGAGAAGATGCAGTTATTGATGTATGGAAACTCTTCTGTTCTAAAGTTCTATTTCATTTTATTCTCATAGATTTAAGAGCACAGGTGCAGTTTTGTTACATGGATATATTTTGCAGTGGTGAATCTGGGGCTTTCAGTATATCCTCACCCAGGTAGTTCATATTGTCTCCAGTAGGTAATTTTTTATCCCTCATCCCCCTCCCACTCGCCTACTTTTTGGAGTCTCCAAAGTCAATTATTCCACTCTATATATCCAGGTGTACACATTGTTTAGCTCCCAATCATAAGTGAGAACATGTGGTACTTGACGCTGTTTCTGAGTCATTTCACTTAGGATAATGGCCTCCAGTTCCATCCATTTTACTGCTGCAAAATACACGATTATATTCTTTTTTTATGGCTGAGTAGTATCACGTTGCGTTTATGTATCACATTTTAAAATTCAGTCATTCATTGATGGACATTCTGACTGATTCCGTGACTTTGCCATCGAGAATAGTGCTACAAGCAACATAGCAGTGCAGGGGATTTCAATATATACCACAGCAGTATTTGTCCCAAGTTTCTTTGGACTACATAATATTGTAACTTTTAGTCAAACCAATTCTAGTTAAAACCTATGCTCAAGGTAATGAGTGATTGCCCTCATTTCAGGGCATTTCTGCAAAGAGGCAATATCTAAATTCGCCTCTGATATATATTATCTTTTTGGTACTTCAGTGGTGAAATAACCCTAGTCATGTAATTGAAAGGAAAGTTGTTAACACACTCATGATCATAAAATGTAGTGAATAGTGGCTGATTTTGTCTTTTTAACAGCTTACTCTTTCTGCTGGGAAAATGACCACGAAGGTTAATGTCTTCACTATAAAATTGATTCCAGAGACTTCACTGTCTGTTCTATGGCTATTGTAAGGTGAAGAGGTGCCATTGGCTGTTCATATTCTCCAGCTTATAAACCAAATTTGAAAAATGCTTTAGCTTTGACAATCTTAGGGTAATTTACCATGGTCTGTTATTACACTAGAGAGAACAGGGAAAACAGTCAACCACATTTAGTACATCCTTGGGAGCCGCAAACTGCATTCTGGGAAAATGATGCAGAAATGTTATTTTAATCAATTGTGAACACACGAAGAGTAACGTTCTGTACAGAAGCCTACATTTACTGAAGCCACGAGATGGAATTCTACTCAGCAAGGTTTTCATTTTAAAATTCTAGACAAGAAAAGAATATGGTTGTGGATTCTAAAACGACCTGCCTTTTGTTTTTCTACTCCCTACCTTCTGTCAATTGCATTTGTACTCTGTCCGGGATAATCTATTCTTTCCCTCCACTTTCGTTTTTCTTCTGAGAAGTTTTAAGTACTAAGGAGCTTAATGATAAAATCACCTCACCTGTGTCATGCATTTGGTCCTCAGCATTTGTTAGCTTTCTATCATGGCTTAACAAACACAGAAAGTAGGGTTGGATATTGAAATATCTGCAGACAGACAGAACTAGTCTTACTTTTTGGATTTATAACTTTTTGTTAAAATATTTTTAATATATTATTTAATATATCTCTATATTTTTATCTGAGAACTGAAAATATTAGGTAAGTCATAAGTCTATTATGATAACTATATATTATAATTATATAGAATGTGAACTTTTAGATTTTGAATTTCTTCAAGGTAATGTGCCTCAGATATCTTTGTCCTTTGAGCACCTCTTTGTTCTGAGCACATTCCCTTCGGTATATGATTGTCATACATTTGTCAGTGTTCACATACTAGGCTTTTAGCAAGCAGGAGGAGCATAGAAAAGACTTTGATCAGCATTACTGAAATTCTCATAGGGCATGGCTATTTCAAGCATAAGCAAATAAATCATTGCTATTTCAACTATGGCTAAAAATAAATTTTGTGTGACAAAGTTTAATGCAACTAAATTAATATATTTGCTTTTCTAAGCTTTAACTGATTGTTTTGTTGGGTTTGAATAAAACAGGTAGAAAAACAAATAAATGCACAAACCCTTTTTAAAGTAATATTGTATCTGTTGAAATAGGATTCTGGGCAAACCCCTGTTAATTACTGCAGCATATAATGCTAGCTACTAAAAAAAAAAAAAGCCGACAATAAAACAGAATGTACCAGGCACCCATTAGACCATCATCGTCACTAACACATTCTATTCTTGATGGTAACAGATAATCATTACTACACCATGATTTTAAAAAATTTTTTTTATTTTTAGATGGTACACGTGCAAGTTTCTTATGTGCATATTTTGCATAGTGGTGAAGTTTGAGCTTGCAGTGCATCCATTACCCGAATAGCAAATATTTACCATGAATCTGTTGGGAATGCCTAAACAAGATGTAGCTTGTTAATGATCTTGAAACTCAAAATGAATGAACACCATAAGTTATCATGTTTGCATGTTGAACTTTAAAGTCTTTCCAATGCAAATAGCAAATGAAGGCACATTGCCCTTAAGTTGCTGAAATCATGTAGAATGGATACTGTCCAAAGGAGTCCTTCCTGTTCATGGGTGTATAATTCCTAAGTGGCTAGATGTATTTGTTAAGTCATAACTTGATTACTAACAATAACTATCTCCCTAAAATGAAAGAAGAGCTAGAATAGTTCTAGTGGAAGGTAAAGAGTTTGTAAGGATCCCGCTGCTTAAAAAGACAGAGGAGTCAGGGCTGCTAGATCTAGTAACCAACTGATATCCCAAGTTTTGAGTGGTCTTCCATGCTGTCCTCCAGATAATAGGAGCTCTTGATCATCTGAATGTCATGCTCAGTGTCCTACTTTGGTTTCTACACTTCCAGGGTCTTCTCAGTTTTTGTGCTTTAGAAACATTTCTTAGAAGATTTAAGCATTTAGTTCGTAATGTGTTATTTTTACCTGTGCATTACTCTGTCGGCAGTGAGAGTGAACCCATTTAAATTGTCAAAGCATATGAAACTTGAAGATACATCATACATATGTATATATGTATGTGTATATGTATACATACATATATATAGTGTTTATGTATATGTATATATATACACATACTATATACATATATATGTACACATATACATAATATACATACACATAAACCATATATATACACCATATATGTATATAAACACTGTATATACATATATATCTGCAGAGACAGACAGAACTAGTCTCACTTTATGAGTCTCACTATGTACAGTGTTTATATAAATATATACATATATATGATGTTTCATATATATATATGAATATATATATATATATATATATGAATCTCCAACTCCAACACCAGATATTTGCCTTGTAAATACTGTAGAACCTCTTAAAAATTCAATTTCCTTAAAAGTAAAAGAGAGATAACGGCAATTTTATCATGGTGTTACAGAGAGGCTAATGATGGGATATGAGAAGAAAAGGGAAGAATTCCTTAAGTATAGAAATCACTCCATAAATGTTAACTATTATTAGACTATAAATATGTGCAACTTACTATAAAAACTAAATGCATGTGGATGCTTTAAGTGAGCCATACACATATTCTTTTATGCACCTTAAAATGAAATATTTAACCTAAACGTATTTCTAAATATTTTTTTTGCTAAAAATATTTTAAACGTTTAGAAATTATAGATGTTTAGCACATTTCAAACCTTTAAAATGCGTTTGGCATTTAACAGCATGTATTAGTTGCTTGGCACATTTTAAATGTTTAGAAGCTTCTAAACATTTAGGCGGTACATTTGTCAATTTCTAAACATTTAAAATATCCACTAGAGTACACAACAGTGTAATTTGCTTTCTCCTAAACATCATACATATGTAGATAAATGTGTTTTACTCTATATTCTTTATGTTTTTATCCTGGATGTAACCTAAGTCACCATTCCCTTAATGCTTTTTATGTATCCAATTTTCAAAATTTATTTTATTCTATGATCCTTCTGGTTAGACCCATTTATTTGCCATTAATTTCTTGTTCTCACCAATGTCTGTTCCTCTACAGGTCATCACATTGCTATACCTAGGCTCATCTGTAGATGTATAATGCTCCCTCTCACATAAAGAGGAAATGTGACTACCTACGACATTACTTTGGAACTTTTTAGTTGTTCGGCAATTTTCAATGTGCTTGAAGAAAATGATTTCATATTTGTTTTACTGCTTATAAACACAATCCCTAAGGAGCCATTAAAAATTTTCACACTATAATTTTTTTTTTTTTTTTGAGATGTTGTCTCACTCTATCGCCAGGCTGGAGTGTTGTGGCACGATCTCGGCTCACTGCAACCTCCGCCTCCCGGGTTCAAGCGATTCTTCTGCCTCAGCCTCCCAAGTAGCTGGGACTACAGGTGCACTCACGCCCAGCTAATTTTTGTATTTTTAGTAAAGATGGGGTTTCACCATGTTGACCACATAGTCCTGATCTCCTAACCTCGTGATCTGCCCACCTGGGCCTCCTAAAGTGCTTGGATTAGAGGCGTGAGCCACCACCGCGCCTGGCCTTTTTTTTTAATTTCTTTTTTTTAGACAGACCCTTGCTCTGTCACCCAGGCTGGAATGCAATGGCATGATCTCGGCTCACCACAACCTCCCCTTCCGGGTTCAAGCGAGTATCCTGCCTCACCCTTCTGAGTAGCTGGGATTACAGGCTCCCACCGCCATACTCGGCTAATTTTTTGTATTTTAGTAGAGACAGGTTTTCACCATGTTGACCAGGCTGGTCCGCCCACCTCGGCCTCTCAAAGTGCTGGGATTATAGGCGTGAGCAACCACCCCCAGCCGAGATTACTTTTTAAAAGTATTTGGGCCGGGCACGGTGGCTCAAGCCTGTATCCCAGCACTTTGGGAGGCCGAGACAGGTGGATCACGAGGTCAAGAGATCGAGACCATCCTGGTCAACATGGTGAAACCCCGTCTCTACTAAAAATACAAAAAATTAGCTGGGCATGGTGGCGCGTGCCTGTAATCCCAGCTACTTGGGAGGCTGAGGCAGGAGAATTGCCTGAACCCAGGATGCGGAGGTTGCGGTGAGCCGAGATTGCGCCATTGCACTCCAGCCTGGGTAGCAAGAGCGAAACTCCGTCTCAAAAAAAAAAAAAAAAAAAAAAAAAGAAAAAAAAAGTATTTGGCCTGACATTTCCATCTTTTTAGCTAATATAATTTAAGCCCACTTATATAAGGCATTCTATACCCATCCAGCTGGTAAAGAGAGCCAAGTAGAATTATTTTTTAATAAAATGTATGCGATTTTTATCCAGTATCGTGATCATACAATGTTATCTTTGTCCTTTATGCACCATTTATATCCCACACATTAGTTGTTAGTAAACATAAGCAAGTGCTTTGTAATATGGCAAACCATATTAGGAATGACCGAGAAAAGAATCACAATAAAATATAATACTGTAAGCAGGGAGGGAAAAAAAGAGCTATATCTCAGCATCCTCTAAGTGATGCTCTCAGTCAAAAATGAAGCTAGCAACGATCAGTCAATTGCTTTGACTATGCAACAATCATCTGAAGTCCAAGACGGAGAGTAAACTCACTTTTCACTATAAAATACAAGTATCCATATTTATAACAGTATTAATCTATTCAGCTGAAATTGGACAACACACTAAGAAGATGTTCTTTTGCAAATTGTAGGGCAGAAGAACAATAAAGGTGGGTATCTAAAAGGTCACACCCACAGGGTCACAGCACATATGCCTCTAGGCAATAAGGTGACATTTAGACGCCCTTTGACACTAATAAATGAATCAGATACAGCAGTCACACATTAAGCTGCTGCACTGGAAACTTCTCTTCCTGCTCACTTGGGAACTACTGGTCTACTCAGTCTAATCCCGTGTCTCTTCTTACCCCAGCTTCTTGGTCCACCCCACTGACCTCTGCTTTTCTAGCATCCACCAAGATGGATTTCTGTATCCACTCTCAGAGAAGCTGCTATAAGACCCCCAGCAGCCATATATCATGCTTTATACCAAGGGGTGGTTTTTAGACTCTGAATTCAATGAATTCCAATCTCTAAGTTATAGATCCAGTAGTACCCAAAGCTTGAATTACAGTCCCAGCTTCCTGCCATCCAAACTACTTCTCTACTATGAAAAGCCTGTCAACTTATTGTAGACCAATGTACAGGTGTGACTTCTACAAATCAGTTTAATGCCTCCTCATACGCCTCCAGGAAATGCTGCTTTCCCTCACATTCATCTCAACAAACCCCATTTTAGGAACTGGCTGACCACAAACTGCTCAGCTTCTCTTAGAGAGAAAGGTTCTATTACCATTACACAATCAAAAAGTGATCAACATTGAGAAACTACACTAAAAATGCAAATGTCAGAAAATAGAAGTTACATATAATAGAAATTAGGGGGCTATTTCGTGTGCTCTTGCCAGCATACAATGTGACAGAAATGCTATTAATTAATAAAGTAACCTTTTAAGGAATTCAAGTATAAACAGTTTTTCCTTGAATGTTTTTTAGTTATTGGCTTACTGGGGTTGCATGGATTTTACTATGACGAATTACTATTTGGATAACTTGGCTGTTGATTTCGTAAGAAGCAATGTGTAAAGTCAGAACAAGGAGAGCCCGCTTTCTACAAGCAGCGAAAAAAATCCTATGGTCTACAATAATTTATAATCCAAGAATTACTATTTTTCTACATAAAACACTAACAAGATTCAAAATAATTCAGAATATGTAAATGCAAAGGACTTAAGACTCTGTTTAGCTTTGTATAGTAGCTTCAGGGTCCGAGAGAACAGCAAAAGTGATTGAATTTAATGGACTATGACACACTTTCTCTAAAGTCACTTATCTTCTGTTAACATATTTCCACTCATTTTCCAGAGACAGATTAAGACGTTCCAACTTCAGGGATACGGCTATCTCTTACCTCCTTGTCCTCACCTCTCACATGCCTACACTTCACTGCAAGCTTGCTGAATTGACTTGAAATGAATCTCTCTAGCTTTCAAATTTCACATTACTATATTTAAAAAATTGGACTGGATGGCTCAGTTTAACAATTGTTTATTTTGTATTTTGTATATACTAGGCACTGTTGAAATTTTGACCATTTCCAAGTTTAAGAATACACACACACACACACACACACACACGATCTCTGCTAATAGTGACGGTTAGTTGCTAACAATCCAGGGTTTACACATCTAACTCAACCTCCTGCCAATGTTCGATACCTTTTGTCACCTTATTTATAAAACATTAATTCAATTCTGGTAACTCCTCAGTCTTTTGTGGGCTTCCCTTCCTTTGCCAATCCTTATATGTAAAGTTTTCTTAGGGTACCACCCTAGGTCCCCTTCTCAGTTCATTCTACATATTTTTATGACTTTAATAAGTATTCTTATGTTGAGGCAGTTGAGCATTGTAGTTAAGAATATAGTCTATCGGATCATATTTCCCAAGTTTGAACCCCAGGGCCCACTCTTACTCTTAAACTACTTTCCAATCCATTGTTTGTTCTGTAGCCAGAGTCATTTTCTAGGAGGCAAATTTGATCTAGTTATCTATATATTTATTTATCTGTCAATGTTTCATTTTTGTTGTATATTCACTTTGTCTTATGGAATCAATGGGGTAAGATGAGTGTTAGAATCCAGAGATTTCTGCATCTTAGAATGATAGTAGAGTGGATAAACTGTACATTATAGAACACCCCAAGTAGAATCTAAGACAACACCCCACAATAAAAAATAATTTATTTCTGAAGCACAACATAAAGATACCCACATGAAGCAGGGAAAAAACGAATATGTATAATTTTCATCAGTTTGAGCCATGAGATTACATCTAAATATCATCTTTTACCAACAAGTTGGTTCTTTAAAACGTTTTTGGTTTTCAGAGTTTTTTAAACCATAGAAGAATATCCAAATCCCCACCACAGCTTACAGAGTGAATTATAATCTGGATCCTGTCCATCTGTCCCCATCCTCATCTTTCACCTCTTCACTCTGAAACTCTTTGCTGATGCTGAGCTTCTTGAAACAGAGCCTCTTGGCCTACCTTTTTCTATACTTTTGACTTTAGCTTAGCTGAAGCAATTTGGCATACTTTTCAGATAAAATGTGTGTATGATTAGTCTAGGCATGAAATAATTGGGGATCACATCATAGGGTGACTTGAATATTGTACTTAGGAAAATGAATTTGAGTTTGCAAAGGTCAACATGGACTTTTAGAAAAAAACATCCGCTTTGGGAGGCCGAGGTGGGTGGATCACGAGGTCAAGAGATCGAGACCATCCTGGTCAACATGGTGAAACCCCGTCTCTCCTAAAAATACAAAAAATTAGCTGGGCATAGAAGCTGAGGCAGGATAATTGCCTGAACACAGGAGGCGGAGGTTGCGGTGAGCCAAGATCGCGCCATTGCACTACAACCTGGGTAACAAGAGTGAAAACTCCGTCTCAAAAAAAAAAGAAAAGAAAAGAAAAGAAAAGAAAAGAAAAGAAAAGAAAAAGACATCTGAAAAATGCATAGGAAATAAGGTTTAGGTAAGTAACACCAAAGTCTCAGGGCACACTGAAAACCACCTGCAACAGCAGAGGCAGGAGAGCTAAGTTAGAGCAAGATAGGAAAACTGTAGAGAAACCAAAAGGCTCTAACATGTTTGAAGATAAGAATGACAAAGCATACTGACCCAAGATTGGGCATGGGGAGTAAGGAAGAGAAGGTCATAGGTATCTCCCAGGGATCTTGTTTCCAGACAATAGATGGTATACTGTAACCAAGATAGGGTCTGAAGGAAAGGAAGCAATTCTGGGCCAGGTGGTACTGATTAAGAAGGCAGTTGAGACTCCTCTAAGTTTACTGTTGTAAAACATCCAAGAGTTTAGAGGTCAAGGAACAGGATAAGATAGGAGATATTCACCAATGATATAACCTGTAATTATTTAGTTTACCATTAAGTATTGAACAACAGCAACTATTAATTTTGACTGCTCTTGAGCGTTAATATCGAATAAGAAAGAATCCAGTTAGTATCTGCCCCCCAACTCCACTTTAGGGATTATGATTCAGAGATGTGTCATTCAAAGAGTGGCTTATAGATCAGGGTAAAGGGTAAAGCAGATATGTTATCGTACATATAATTTCCCTAAGCTGAAATTTATAATCATGCAAGACTTCTTAAGGAAGATTGCCATGCATTCATTTGCATACTGATACACACACTTAACGTATGGCCAATTGGTGAACTGTCACAGACTGGTTTGTTTGAGTAGCACTCCTCTAGTCTAGAGGACAAAGAAATAAATAATTTTTTTAAATGCTAGATTTAACTATAGAGAGAATTTAAAAATCACAACCGGGGAGAACCTACTTTATCTTGTGATATAATGATTTGAGGTGAGAAAAGGCTTAATTATTTTCATCCAGATGAAGAAAAAGCATTCAAAGCAGAGAGGAGTTTGTCCCTGAAGTATGAAAAAGCTTGAGATAATTTAGTGTGGAACAAAGACCAGTGTGTTTGTGAGAAAGAGAAAGAATATGGTACGAAGATGAAGTCAGAGACATGAGCAGGGACTCAATTACACAACTTCATAGATGATATAGAGGATTCGTTTCATCCTCAAAGTACCAGGAATCAATCAGGAAGTTGTGATCAGGAGAGTATATGACCATATATTTTTTTCAGATAAGGCAGGAAAACAGAAAGGAAGGGAAAGGAGAGCAGAGGAGAGGGGAGGGGAGGGGAGGGGAGGGGAAGGAAGGATCGAAAGAAAGAGAGAAAGAAAGAAGGAGAGAGAGAAAGAAAGAGAGAGAGAAAGAAAGAGAGAGAGAGAAGAAAGGAAGGTCAATTAGGAGTATAAAGGAAAGAACGGAGGAGACAAACTTTTTTTTTAAAAAAGAGGCAGACAATCTTGATATCCTTTTCAATTGCTCCACCAAGAAAGGAGGCTGCCTTGGACTAGGATAATGCTTTTTCTCCAGGGCTAACTTTGCTCTCTCCCCCATGTAATTTTCAGAGACATGCTTAATTGTAATTTTAAGAGGGAGGTGTGCTACTGGCACCTAGTGGGTAGAGGTCAAGAATACTGCCAGCTATCTTACAATGCACAGTATATCTCCCCACAACAAAAAAACCTATCTAGCCCTAAATGCCTATGGTACCAAGGGTGAGAAATCCTGGACTACACAGAAAGCAGTAAGAGGACTACACAGATGTAAGATAAATTTGGGAAAGAAAATGGGCAATGCTCAGGGCAGATTGCATATGTTAGGATTCCAAACTGTCTGAGTTAAATAACTAGATGGGTGGAAAATGCTGTTTACTAATAGGATAGAAAAAGTCTTTTCTGCCCCACTAGAGAAGAGCAGAAGTTCAGTGTCATACATATAAAAGTTTCACGCCAGTATGAAACCTCTAAGTGGATGGCAGGAAGTACTTGGATATTTAAGTCCAAAATTAAAAAAGAAAAATGATACAGACCAGAAAGATAATTTGAGTATGTGAATGTTGCAGAATATGGGTAGTGTTTGAAGTCATGGAAGGGAGGTGTCTCCTCTATAGAGAGAATGTGTCCAGTAATCAGCACCAAGTCTTAAGGAACACGATGAAAGAAATCCAACTAACAGTAACGAAGAAGTAGGTGAATGTTAGATAGAAGACTAGAACTGCAACATCATGGAAGTGTACAGATGCACATGATTTAAGATTAAGGACATAGTCACCTGCAGTGAATATGGTTAAATATTCACATGGATCATCCTAAAAATGTACATCACGTTTGGCAGCATTGACCATATCAGAGCAATTCCAGAAGAGTTTTAAGCCAGACAGAAGCAAGATGGTAATTGTAGTAGGAGTCCGTTTTTATACTGCTAGAAAGAACTGCTTGAGACTGGGTGATTTAGAAAGGAAAGAAGTTGAATTGACTCAGAGTTCAGCATGGCTAGGGAGACCTCAGTACATTTACAATCATGGCGGAAGGCAAAGGGGAAGCAAGGCACCTTCTTCACAAGACTACAGAAAGGAGAAGTGCTGGGTGAAAGGGGAAGAGCCCCTTATAAGCCTCCACCTGGCCTTTCCCTTGACACATGGGGATTATTGTGATTACAATTCAAAATGAGAACTGGGTGAAAAGACAAAGCCTAACCATATCAGTTATTGAAAAGAAAATAGAAAGTGAGGTAGCTGACAAACTGATGGCATGCCTCTTTTTTCTTTTTGAGATGGAGTCTCCTACCATTGCCCAGGCTGGAGGGCAGTGCAATACCAGCTCACTGCAACCTTCACCCACGGGTTCAAGCAATTCTCTTGCCTCAGCCTCCTGAGTGCCTGGGATTAACAGATGCCTGCCACCACGCCAAGCTGAGTTTTTGTATTTCTAGTAGAGATGGGGTT
This sequence comes from Callithrix jacchus, assembly GCF_049354715.1. Lineage (NCBI taxonomy): Eukaryota > Metazoa > Chordata > Mammalia > Primates > Cebidae > Callithrix > Callithrix jacchus. The sequence continues at coordinate 36,412,899 of NC_133522.1, read as the reverse complement.
TCACCATATTGGCCAGGCTGGTCTTGAACTCCTGACCTTGTGATTTCCCTGCCTCAGCCTCCCTAAGTGCTAGGATTACAGGCCTGAGCCACCGCACTTGGCCCTATGGCATGCCTCTTTAGATAATTCTGATATAAAATAAGAAGAGCTATGTAATCATGGAGGAAGTGGCACTATTTAAATTTTTTGGATTGAAGAAGATTGAGCATGCTTAAAAGGTTGAGAATGAAAGAGCCCTTAGAATGAATGAGAATGAAGCAATTGGAATAAGAAAGAAAAGTAATTAAGGAGGATTCCCAAAGGCAATTCTGCTTGTGGTATAGATTGAGAACATATAATGAGGATGACTTCAGGCACTGAAATTTATAAGATATTTTTATTTTTATTTATTTATTTATTTAAGATATTTTGATTTTTAAAATGAACATGTTGATATAGTCAAAGTAACGGAGCTTCAAAATTTCAAATGAGACATATGTACAAATATGAGATGCATAACAGAGGGCCATGTTTATGGAAATACAAAGTGAAGAGCATATACAGTAATTCTTAAGGTTCATGTATTTGCATGCGGTAAGGTGCAAAAGTAATTATATTTTCTGCAAATACTTTTAATGTCAAAAGTCAATTACTTTTGCACCAGCCTAATGAAAGAAAGAATTGGACTCAGAGTCAAAGACTTGCATTCCAATCCCAAGCTCGCTCGCATCTTTCTGACTGCATGATTATCCTTTCCTCAGATGACAAATTATTATTCTGTGATTATAGCTCCTTCAACTATGTCATAAACATGCTATCAATCAAGCATTAGTGTGAAATCTACGAAAGCACTTTCAGTCCAAACAGCTTTATAAAAAGGTGACATGAAGTGATGCGAAGTATTTTGGCAAAATTTTCTAATTTAGTACATATATATGACCATGATATTTTACCTTTCTCAAAGTTTATGTGTATATATATATATATGGTGAATATATTTAAATGTGTTGAAATGCTTACAGAGGTGTTTCCTAGTTTGCCTAATAAAGATGTGGCTCCTTATATTTAAAACTATTGGATTAAGCTGGCACAGTGGCTCATGCCTGTAATCCTAGAATTTTGGGAGGCTGAGACAGGGAGCCCAGGCGTTTGAGCTCAAGCATGGACAACATAGAGAGAACACATCTCTACTAAAAGTTAAAAAAAAGATAGCCAGACCTGGAAATGAATGCCTGTAGTTCCAGCTCCTTGGGAGTTGAGGTGGGAGGATCTCTTGAGCTCAGGAACGCCAGGCTGCAGTTAGCCAAGAGTGCATCACTGCACTCCAGCCTGGCCCATGGAAGTGAGATCCTGTTTCAACATAAATAAATGAAACCATTGCATTGCCTTAAATGACATATTTAAATTTGTTGAATTTAATTTTTGAACATGTTGAATATTAATTTTTGAAAAAGTATAGTAATATCTATTTTTGTAAGAGTATTCCAAATTCCAAAAGTAACATATGTACATTTTTAATTTTTAAAAAGTGCAGTTATTTTTATCTTTTAAAAAACTATGTAGAGTTTGAGAAATTATAAAATATCTGAGAATACTAGCGGCTATAGTAGACTGTTGGACATACCCTAAATAAAACTGATATGCCTACAGGAATAGAGGAAAACTAATTAAAAGACTAATGCCACAGTGATTCAGGAAAATTGGTATATAGCTGGTTGTGATGGAGAATTTGAGCTAAGAAAAATGTCTGTGTAGTGTTACGGTATTTGCGTCTGTAATAAAAACGGAAAGAGGCCATAATTAAGATATTACTGCAATGTAAAGTTGCACCCAGACTTCTTGCTAAGCTAACTGAACACCTTTAGCAGTTATGGTTTAACTGTTCCTGCTGCCTTGTGTAATGAGAAGAGGGTAAGTGCACATTCACATACAAGGAGTATAAAAATTGTCTGGGAAATGCCCCCACACACTAAAACCATAATTTCCATCCTCCATCCATCTACTAAGTGGCTCTCTAGCTTAACAGACCTTGGCTTACTGGTTATGATTAACTTGGGGATATGTTCATTATAAAAGATCTATTTAATATTCATTTTAAATTTAATTAGAGGTAACTTTAAAAGCAGAAACATTATTTTCATGTGAATACATGTATCTCGAGTGAAAGTTTTAAAAAGTTAATTATTTGATATAAATAATGGATGAGCATCCATGATGTGCCAGGAATTAGGTAAAAGGAGACTAATCACTATCACTGACCCCACAAAACTTCTGTGTATCGTGTTCTTCTCACATGTGTCATTGCCCTGGAAGCTGAAATATTACTTATCCTGAATGAGCCATTTCAAAACACATCCCTTGCAATTCCTCCAGTGTGTGTGTGTGTGAACTGGACTATCAAATAGTGAGACTTTGCTCCTGAAGATCTAAAGTCTAGTTTAGATGAACACCTCTCTGATATGAGGAGTTTGACTTTGGCATTAAGGGATGAGGAGTGTCAACCTAAAAAGAAACTCACCCATGCTCTTCAGAACAAATGAGTTTTCACTGAAAATAGGAACATGCATACTGTGATGGATGATGGGTCATAGGCACCTCCACAGGGTCAGGGCACAGGATAAGTTTTTAAATACAAGGAGAGGTCCGGTCTAGGTAAGCTGCTTTGAGACAAGGTTCACAGGTCAAAAGCTCATTGCAGGAGCTGACTTTTGTTTATCGGTAAAGACAGCTGTTGCCAGGAAACTGTCCTGGAAGGTATTTCTCTGAAATACCGCAATCTTGAAGAAGTTCTTGTGATAAGTCTTGTTACAGCATGTATGCATGAGGATTTTTTTGTGGGGCCTCTCTTGTCACCATTTTGTTAGAGTTTGACATAACTGAATCCACTCTAGTACATCTTTCACAAAGGGATTTGGTGTAATATGAGCAATACATTTGGTAGAATTTTGTAAGCAAAACAATAGACAAACTATTCCATTGTTGCCAGATAAGCAAATACTACAGGAGATTACAAAAAAAATCATCTATGAAACAGTTTGAAAAGATCAGATTACATAAATAGCTTTCTGCTTTTCAATTTCTAAAAGATGCTTTAAGGCAGAAGTTGGATATGGTAATAAGTGGGGGGAAAAAGACATTTCTAATTCCAAGACTTTTCTTTATACCGTGGATTTTCTTACAGTGGCAATTTTAACTACTTACTATGATGGTAGTTTTTATGTTGCTTTGTCTTTCTAGAAGCATGAACAAGAGAAGCTCAACAAAAAGTGAAATGAATCACTCTCGCAGGCGTCGTATTTCTCACTCCCAACTGAGTTCACAAAGGCCAGCACTCTATCAAAATTCAAGTTTTTGCAAGTGTACTTTATTGATAGTCAACTCAGTAAAGGTATACCCATTTTTAGCAATTATTCCCAGTGAAATTTTGTGTTTGCCAAAGAATGTCCTGCCTCACATTGAAAAAGAATCTAACAACTCCGTGGTGGATAACGCACTAGTTGTTTAAAGAGAATAAGCTGAATGAGACAATAAATAGAAGATAATTTGTAAGAAAGCATCTCCATAGTAACTCTGAATACTGAAAGATAACAAAAATCAATTAAGAACCTCTCCCCTCAGCTGGCTATATTTTGGGAATTCATAGAAGGGGTAAGAATACTCAAGTAGACATATCAGATGAAATGCAAATATTAACACCATGAATTTTTTTTCACCTGCATACTCAATTGTCCATGTGATTCTGGGAGCAGAAATTACAAGCTTCACAAATTGTCTGTATAGCATTGTGGCTCATGCTAGCCTCAAAGACAGATACACGTGGGATGACATGGAGTCCATGATTGTTTGACTTATTACCTGAATGTTATATAACTTCTTCAAGCCTCCATGGCCTCATTTCTAAATTGATTATAACAATGTGTATTTCATAAGATTTTTGCAAAGATTAAATCATAAGGCACTTTTAAATGTCATTGCACATAGTTAATGCTTAATAAAACCTGTAAATAATGGGGGTGGGTACTGATGACTGTCAGGAGTACATTGCTGGTAAGAATTTGCACCCTCATGTTCAGAATACCCACACTCAAGCTCAATAAAAGGGGTGGGAGATACTATGTGTATCATGACCAATGTTTTGGAGAGCAAACCACCCCTTATTTCTGCAGAGAAATACAGACTGAGAGACAGACAGAGAGAGAGACAGAGAGAGAAAGAGAGAGAAAGACAGAGACAGAGGGAGAGACAGAGAGGGAGAGTAAGAGAGAGGCAAAGACAGACAGATAAGCCAATGGGTTTCTATAAACCAGAATGATTAAACTGCTGTTAAGGACAAATGAATGTGTTGAGTTATAATCATAACTACGTTACTTAGTCATTTGATGAAAACGCATACACAAAAATGGGGAAGGTCTCAGATACTGCATCACGCCCATCAGTGTGAGAGTATAAACATCACTGGACACAGGCAGGGGCATCAGGGCGTCTTCTCAGTGCAACTCAACTGAACTAACATCTCCTGTCAACATGTCCGGCAACTGCTGCTCTGGAAACTTCTCCTCCTGCTCCTGTGGGGGCTACCTGCGCTACCCAGGCTCCTCCTATGGCTCTCCCTACCCCAGCAACCTGGTCTATAGCACTGACCTCCGCTCTTTCAGGACCTCTCAGCTGGGTTCCTCTCTGTACAAGGCATGTCAGGACACCTGCTGGGACCCCACCAGCTGCCAGACTTCATGTGTGAAGTCCAGCCCCTGCCAGACCTTCTGCTTTCAAAGTTGTCTTCCTCACTAAGCTTAATCATTTTTAGCTTTTGATTTAAAATAAGAGGCATGTGACTCTTCCTTTCACTTGAAAACATAGAGGCCATTTTAGGGTTATTGATTAAACTAATTGCAATACTGTTGTGTCTGAGGGAATAGGGAAGCCTGAGGAAAGGGAGAGAGACAGAGACATGCCATTAGATGGAACAGTCATAACACACACACATTTTATTTCTTAAGTTTGTTGTCTTATTGATATGGGAATGGGGCCGGGAAGTGCTGGGTAGAGAAAGGTGGGTCCCTGGCTATGGCTCCACCCCTGGGCTTGTGCCCACGGACCTAGGTGAGGACAGGCATTTCTATTTTTGAGCCCAAATGTTGCGTTACTCAAGACCACCCTGGCCTGCCACAACCCCATCCTGTGCCTATAAAAACCCCGAGACCCTAGTGGGCATGCACATAAGCATCTGGACGTCAAGAGGAACAGACCAGCAGACAAAGACACAAGTGGCTGGATGTCAGAGGAATGTACTGGTGTAAGAGCACACCAACAGACGCTGGCCGACCTGCAGGCCATCTACCAGTGGAACAAAGCCAAGTTTGGCCAGGGCAGTTGGAGGAGAGCCCGGCCACTGAGCAGTCCCAGCTCCAGAGGAAACCACGTTTCCACTCCATCTCTCTTCTGGCTCCCCCATATGCTGAGAGCTACTTCCATTCAATAAAACCTTGCACTCATTCTCCAAACCCATGTGTGATCTGATTCTTCTGGTACACCAAGGCAAGAAACTCTGGGATACAGAAAGCCCTCTGTCTTTGCGATAAGGCAGGGGGTATAAAGGAGCTGACTAACACAAGCTGCCTACAGATGGCTAACTTGAAAGAGCACGCTGTAATACACACCCACTGGGGCTTCAGCTGTAAACATTCACCCCTAGATTCTGCTGTGGGGTTGGAGCCCCACAACCTACCCATCTGCTTGTTCCCCCAGAGGTTTGAGCAGCGGGTGACCACAGAAGCGAGCCGCAACCCCATCTCACACCCTGCAAGGGGGGGATAAAAGAACTTTTCCTGTTTCATTATATGGGTGCCGTTCATGGTGCTCCTGAATAATTACAGTAGTACAATTAAACATCACAGATCACCGTAACAGATGTAATAATAATTAAAAAGTCTGAAATATTGCAAGAGTTAACAAAATGTAACACAGACACATGGAGTGAGCACACACTATTGGAAAAATGATGCTGATGGTCTTGCTTGACTCAGTGTTACCATGAACCTTTAATTTGTAAAACACGTAGTATCTGCAAAGTGCAGTAAAGAAAAGCACAATAAAATGTGGTATGCCTGTACTCAGTAAAATATAAATAAATTTTAACTAAATAAATGGAATTGAGCTGGGTGACAGTCCCCAGGATATGCCGATGATACCAAACATGTATTCATTTTTGCTAGTGGAATTCTTTTTAGACAAGCTACTTCTCATCAATCCTCTGATTATCATCATCAAAATTGATTTAGCACAATCTCAATGTCTTAATGACGCACTGTCACAACTCCAGTGCCTATAGAAGTGAGACACCTCAAAAACAAATTCACATTTCTAGACCCCACAAAAACAGGAAAATAACTTCACTCAAAGCTAATAACCTCAGAGGAAGGCAAGAACAACTCCATCTGGGGAAATAATCAAAGACAAAGTGTATAATTACTACAATAAATGATAACACTGTCTCATCCAAGATATAACGGAACGAAGGGTTGGAAAACGTGGATGCTAATGCTCAGATGGTCAAAACACCATGGTTCATTCTTTTCTCCAATTACTTAAGAGCTGCATAGACGCTGTGTAATCCTCCAACTTTTATGTTTTCTTCTTTTGTTTTTTGTTTGGCTATTTGAATTAATGTTTTGTATAACTGAATTGTAAATGACCAAGAATTAGCCAAAGAAGCAACATTATCGAGAGATAGTCTCAGAGAAGAAATGATGTCACATATGATTTATCATATTATAAAATATCAGTTTCTATTTCTCATTAGAAACATAAAAAGCTGGTAAAATACCATTTCTATATTCCACATGAGAATTTTGAAGTATTCTAAGGCTTAAAATTTTCTTTTCTATATGTATTACAGTGTCTTAGAAGAGTTATATGGTACTTGATTTATTTCATAGAATGTATGTTTAAAAAAGTTATACATTTCCCTCAGAAAAAAAGCTCTTTTGGGGTAGACCAATGTACACTTGACTGCAGAAATATACTCTATTTATTCTCAAGAGTTGCTCTCAAATATTATGAGATTAATACTATAAGATCAATTACTATGAGATTAATACTACAAGATTAAATACTATAAGATTATGAACTTTACAGTTGTGGATATTGACTAACATTGTGGGAACTAATAATTTACTGACTTCAGTCTTTGGTCTGTCCTGTTAAAATTTCATACGTCATCTTAATAAAGATCAGATGGTCTTAAACACAAATGAAGATTTCATCCAATAGACAGATTTGAGAAGATGTCATGTAATGTTAATTCTAAGTTATTAAGATTCTGACAGAAAATTATAGGATGTGACAGCTGGAAAGGACCTTAGAGAGTGCCTCATCTAAACTCATTATCTTTTTTTTAAAATTTTTTATTGCATTTTAGGTTTTGGGGTACATGTGCAGAACGTGCAAGACAGTTGCATAGGTACACACATGGCAGTGTGTTTTGCTTCCTTTCTCCCCTTCACCCACATTTGTCATTTTTCCCCAGGCTATCCCTCCCCAGCTTCCCCCCCACTGGCCCTCCCCTTTTCCCCCCAATAGACCCCAGTGTTTAGTACTCCCCTCCCTGTGTCCATGTGTTCTCATTTTTCATCACCCACCTATGAGTGAGAATATGCGGTATTTCATTTTCTGTTCTTGTGTCAGTTTGCTGAGAATGATGTTCTCCAGATTCATCCATGTCCCTACAAAGGACACGAACTCATCATTTCTGATTGCTGCATAATATTCCATGGTGTATATGTGCCACATTTTCCCAATCCAGTCTATCATCGATGGGCATTTGGGTTGGCTCCAGGTCTTTGCTATTGTAAACAGTGCTGCAATGAACGTTCGTGTGCATGTGTCCTTATAGTAGAACGATTTATAGTCTTTTGGATATATACCCAGTAATGGGATTGCTGGGTCAAATGGAATTTCTATTTCTAAGGCCTTGAGGAATCGCCACACTGTCTTCCACAGTGGTTGAACTAATTTAAACTCATTATCTTAAAAGATATCCAGAGAGGCAGAGTGACTGGTCCAAATTTATGCGGTGAATTGATAGAGCCAAGGCTGGAAGCCAGATCTCTTCACACTTTGTCTAGTATTCCTCCATGGCTATGCCACGGTTCTGTATGAAACTCCTTGAATGGAGAAGAGGAATGGATTAAATTAACTTAGGGCATTTGGTATAAGTTTGGTTGATGAGATCAAACTAAGACAAGAATGAGATAAATAAATTGTGGGACCATTGGGATGAAGAGAATGACTAGGCCAGACATGGTGGCTCATGTCTGTAATCCCAGTATGTTGGGAGGCCAAGGTGGGAGGATCACTTGAGGCCAGGGATTCAAAACCAGCCTGGACAGCATAGGGAGACCTCTGTCTCTACAGAATAATTTAAAATAGCCAGCGGTGGTGGTGTGAGCCTGTGGTCCTCGCTATTCAGGAAATCAAGGTAGGAAGATAGTTTGAATCCAGGAGTTCGAGGTTGCCAATTTTGTGATCACACCACTGCACTCCAACCTGGGCTACAGAGTGAGACCCTGCCTCTAAAAAAACAAACGAGAGTGACTAGTTATTTTATTTTCTTTCACTTTAATGTTTCTAAACAAGTGACTAAGAAGATTAGCATAGCCATAGGATCAAATATAAAGGACATATAAATTATTCAATGTTAAAACTACTGAATGCTGAGCTCTTGAGAGATGGAGACAAGTTCCATCATTAATGGGAATAAGTACAATTCAACCTTTAAAGGAATGTGAAAATTAACACATACTTAAATTAAACTGTGCTTGTTTTCCCTTATAATTTTATATCAATCCTAGATTGATGTTATAATGAGAAGTGTCTTGGTCTGCATGAAGATTTCTAACCTGATCAGTAATAATGGCTGTTATTATTTATCATTCAACACGTGGCAGGTAATCTGGTACCATGTATAATATCTCATTTATTTTAATTTTTAAAATAATAAATCCACGACATAGAAAACTTATGGAACCTGTTCAAAGTTACACTTTGAGGTTGTAAAGTATTGGCTTAAAATGCTGGCATTCTCTCTAGAATTCTTATATTTAATTGCTTCCTCATACCAAATGTTGATATTCCACCCTCTGGTGGTTAGGAGGTGCCACTGCAGCTGAAATCATTCCAGGAGAATGATCTGAACACCAGGAGAGACCAGGAAATTGTTAAACCCTTTAGAAGCAAGAGTATCCAGTTACTGTATGCAATAGGTAACCAGTTCTATCTAGTTCTCAAGAATGCCAGCAAATAAACTACATAATCGTTATTTTTCAAATGCTTACAAAGCTAATATTCAGTGTTTAGTAGGCTGCATGTAAACGATTCCAAGGTGACCAGTTGCTCTAGCCTACGTCATTCCATAGGTAACTCCCTCCATAAATCCAGCAACAACCAAAATCTGTGTTTACTAATTGAATCAAAATTATATACTGAAACACTTATTAATTTGACACTCACTTAAATAAAATGTGCTAGTTATTGCCTCATTCCAAAGAGAAAATAACTCACGGAGTGGCCTTATTCACAAATGATAGACTTAACATCACCATAATAAAATTTGAAGGGACTGCACAAGTACTCACTAATTGACTGCACATTGTGAAATTAATAAGAAGGCTGCTGGCTGGAGACAGTTCTGTAAATTTCAGGCTAGATGGTGTCCTGCCTATGCCTACACAATTCGGCAAGAGGACTCTGTGTTGACATTGAAAATTGGTTTCAATTTCCATGTTAAAAACATACCAACACAGCCAGGCGCAGTGGCTCATGCCTGTAATCCCAGCACTTTTGGAGGCCATGACGGGTGGATCACCTGAGGTCAGGAGTTCGAGATAAGTGTGGCCAACATGGTGAAAATCTGTCTCTACTAAATATACAAAAATTAGTCGGGTGTGGTGGCACCTGACTGTAATCCCAGCTACTTGAGAGGCTGTGGCAGGAGAATCACTTGAACCTGGGAGGCAGAGGTTTCAGTGAGCTGAGATCATGCCACTGCACTCCAGCCTGAGCAACAGAGCAAGACTCCATCTCAAAAGAAAAAAGAAAAAAGAAAGAAAAGAAAAAGAAATAGGCCATGGCCAGGTCTTTTAAAATACTGTAGGATAGGCTAAAGGAAAAGGATCTTATTCTAAGAACAATGAGAATCAATTTGGTATCTTGAAGCAATAAAGTTACAAGCCATAATGAAGCCTCCTTGCAATAATAAATACAAATATGTGTAAGAATCAAATGGGTGGCTGTAGGGTTCATGTGGAGGGCACAGTGAGATCTTTAAACATATAAGTGTGGTCATTCAAAATTATAAATGACTTGCGTGTGTTAAAAGGTATTGTATACAAGATGAGTGTGCAGCCTATAAAGCTGAATGTATTAAAAGGTGCCCTTTTAAATATATAATATCCTCATTCTTTCACATGTCATGGAAGTGTTTCCATAAGAGTACTGAGAATTGCTGAATGTTCTAGGGCTTCTTCAGAGCTCTGAAAGGGAGTCTAGGATACTGCAATAAATATACTTTTATTTTATTGGCATTAGCTGAGCCAAGTATTCTATAGAATATGTTACAGAAATTGTGCTGGTCGGTTCTGTGCTGAGTATGAAACTCTGCTAAGTACGATGTACCAGTGCAATGAGCATAGGAGCTGATCATCTGTCTACAGTCAGTAAACAAAACGCAGAATAGAGTAAGATGAAAAACACATCTGAAGCACGTTTGTCATAAAGGAAAATGACCAACCTTTGAGAAGCACAAACACAAGCAAACACCCCACTTTGTAAAGTATGGAGAAAAGGAATTATATCCATTAGTAATTCAGAAAAGGAAGTAATAACTCCTCAATGGGACGATGGGGGAAGACTTCAGAAAAAGGAAGTGTTTTAAACTGGACTTTTAAGGAGATGACGTAAACAAATGCTAGGCAAAAGACAAGTGTTTACAGGGCAATGGCCTCCTTCAGTACTGTGCGTGGACAGTGAGAGGGAACGTGACCACAGAGTCCTCCCACATTCTGATCCGCTGGAGAGAACAAGATCTGAGTGGAATGAGATTGGGCTCAGTTGGATCCAATTCGAACTTAAAATGTCTTGGACATCAGATTACCACATTCTGCTACATTGGCAGCTCTCAAAACTAGAGCTAAATGTTAATCAGCATTCAACTGGCCACTGCCCCATGCATTTCTCATTGTCCACCTACCAATGTACAGAGTCATGGTGGTTAAAAAAAGTGTTAGCTTGGGTGAATAGGTTTAGACTCTCATTTGACCAACCCCACCTTGAATGAGTCATCTTTAGAGCTAACATAAAAGCCATTTTGAAGATTCAAAATGGACTTACATCTTTGTTAATAAGACATAATCTTCATATATAACCAGAGCGCTAATGAGATGTTATCCTTCAAATTAGTTTAAGCAATGAGTTGCAAAGATATCTTGAAGGAAGCCAACGCCCAGGTTTCTGAGGATATAATCGCCCCGGCCGAGAATTCCATTTTCGAACTCAGTATGTTGAGTCCTTACAACCAACTTTAAGAATTTTAGCAATATGCCTCATAGCCACTGCCATGCACTCAGGAGCTTCCACAATGCCCCACCTCTCTCTGCCATCACACATGGCACTAATCCTATAAGTTTTGAAGATGGTTTTTGTTTGCCCAGCAGCTTCCATAGCAGAACCTGGCTCCTGAACAACTTTCAAGAAACCTGCGATGAAACCACCGGCTGCCAAATGACCAATTGTGAACAGGACTTATCCACAGAAGAGAGCTGTGCGCAAAGTATCTGCCTCCCCGGAGTTGTCCAAACAACTTACTCCAATTCCAAGCCCTGTGAAAGGACAGCGTCCCAATCAGAAAGTTCTTCAGCAGGGTTGGCTTGTGTTTCTCAGCCTTGCCAATCAGGAAGCATTCAGCAGACAGGGTTTGTAGGCCCGAGCTGCCAACCTACAAGCCTCGAGGGAAAGTGTTGCCCACCCAAGACTTCTGAGTCTGAAAGTTGCCAAACTCCGGAATGTACATCTAGCCAGTGTCAGCCTCAGAACCCGGAATCCAGTTCCTGTGGACCTCTGGTCAATGTTGCACCTGAGCCACAACTCCTGGAATCTTCTTCCAGCACTTGTGAACCTACTTGCTGTGTTACTGGTGGTTTTCCATTGCCTAGTAAGTGAAGATCTGTAGAATAGATGGCATATTCTCATTTGGATGAATTTAATTTTGAGATACTTAGGTATTTTGTATTTCTTTAGATAGAAAATTTTGTATGTATGTTTGTAAGTAAATGAAGATGTCTTATTTTACTACTGTCTCCAAAGACAAGATTTTTTTTTCTTGTTCTTTTGTGTGTGTCTGGTGGTAACCTGGGGCTGGAAAGCATGCTAACTCTTTTAGAACACTAGGATACCATTTGCTATAGAGCCATAAGAGTTGTAGCCAGGAAATAACATGAATACTTAAAGGAAACATCACACTTTGACTACTAGTTGTTTTCTTTCGAAATACTTAGCATTGGATCTGTTTTATTAACTAATGTGCTACTAGCAGCAGAAATTCATAAAATATTGGAATTAAAGCAAATCTAAAAGCCTACCTAGTCCTGTGAATTATGATAAGTTCAACCCTATCAGTGGTTGCCCAAGTAGTTAATAGCATCAGAACCACAACTAAAATCTAGGCCTACCCACTGGCCATCTGTATTTTAGCCATTGAATCACAACATTCTTAAATTAACTATAAGATTAAGTCTATTGCTTGAAAAGCACAAGGTAATTTTGAATTTTACCTCCATGGACTTTATAACACGTAGCAACCAGAAACTTTGAAATAGAATGAACTGAAGTTTAGCTTCTTCACTTCATTCATTACTGCTGGATTTTTCCCCCGGTTTTCATTATCTCTTAAGCATTTTTTTGAATTTGGAAAACATTTTTGTATTAAATAAATTTGCTTTGGTAGCAAAATTTGGACTTGGCACAATTAGTTTTATTTAATCCTTTTGTGGGTGTTCTGTTACAGGGATTTTGTTTCTTTGTTTGTTACATAATGAAAATAGTATAAATATTTTGAAGTAGAGAAAACATATCCTCTTGTTATAATTTTTACAGTGTGAACAAGAAAAGAATAACTCATAGCCGTAATCAACAGAAGATGGAAAATTTACTTATATGAAGATCATAAGACCGTAGAGTCAGAGTGTGAGAGATTGATTACTTTTACTTAGGTAGCTTGGCTATTCTGAAACTTTGAGTGTGCTCTTAAAGGGATCTCTCATTTTTTCAGGGCAAAATAAGGTAGTAGTTGAGAGCATAACTTTTGAAGGTCCTTGAGTTGGTTCCAGCTCCTTGAGTTGAAATCTTAGCTTTGCTTGGTGACGGCTATTTAAATTCCAGGTGTGTGACTGTGTACAAATTATTCAACCACCTCAGTTTCTTCAACTTCAGGAATGAAGCGATAATGATAGTGCTACTGTGAGCCTTACTAAGTTAATAAATTAAAGGTGTGAGGCTTAAAAAATTACCATATATATAGCAGATTTAGCAACTCAGCTACCTTAGAGACTCAGTATGGAGGAGGTAGTGGGGGTTTGTAAATAAACCCAGAAATCCATGACAGATTAGGAAAGCCAGTCATCCAACAAAAGAGAGATTAACTGTTTTATATTTTGGAAGATGCAGACAGCAACATCTACTAAGGGAAAGAATTAAGAAACTCAAACCCTATCCAGTTGGGTGGATTAGCGAGTATCTCTGAATCTATGGCAAACCTAATGCTGTTGATAATTTATCAGTTAGTTGTGTAGGTGGGTGCCATGGTGATTCTATGCATCGACATGACTGAGCCAAGGGCTACACAGATTAAGCATTATTTCTGAGTGTGTCTGAGAGTTTTCAAGGGAGATAAGCATTTAAATCAGTGTGCTCAGTAGGTGGCCCTCTCCAATGTGGATGGGAATCATTCAGTCTATTGAAGGCCTGAATAAAACAAAAGGTCAAGAGAAGAGAAATCTTCCCTATTTGTTTCCTGAAAGCCTACTTGAGCAAGGACATTGAATTTCTTCTGCCCTTAGATTGGATTTCTACCATTGGTTCTGCTGGTTCTCAGATCTTCACATTTAGACTGGAAGTATATCACTGCTTTCCTTAAGTTTCCAGGTTGCAGTTGGCAGATCATGGGATTTCTTAGCCTCCATTATTGTGTGAGCCACTCATTCATGATAAGTCACTCACACTCTCCTTCTTCATATACACACATGCACACAAAAGCATATACACACACACACACACACACACACACACGTATATATGGTGAGATAAATAAATATACTATATATCTCTATCTATCTTTCTATCTATCTGTCTATCTATCTATCTACCAACCTACCTTACTGGTTCTGTTTATGTAGCCCTGAATAATACAGTGGGCTAGACAAAGGTCATCCCAACGAGGAAGATTTAAGCCTAAAATCTATAAACCACCACTTACACAGGTGCTCCGTAGGACAGAATTGAGGGAAGTCTGAGAGAGGCCAAACACTATTCAATACCATCAATAGTAACAGAGCCTGCGGCAGCCTCAGTAGCAGAACATCCCTGAAGCAAACAACATTGACATAAAGCTTCCATCCACAGCACTGATGGCAGTAACACAGTATTGACAACAGTGAGACGGACTTTATCGCGTGGAAGCTTCTCAGGATTCTAGTCACAGCCAATCATGTGAACATAGATCAAGTTGTTCACAATGAGGATTTTTACTAATACAATGCCAACTGGGTTGCCCAGAAAAAGCTCAATTCGTTTCTAAAGACAAGATGTTTAGAAACAGCCACTGTTTCTAAAGACAAGATGGAAAACCTAGCCATTCCATGTGCCTTCCAAGTATATGTCGCTTTACTGGGTGTAGCCTGCTGGGAAAGCAGGACTTCGGTGAAAACTGGCTCTGTGTGGTATGTATAATGTGGGGCAGGGCAGTGCCAGGAGAGAGGGACATGGTGTTAAGTTTCACTTTCTCATCTACTCTGCTAATCATTCTAGACACTACTCAAAGGAGAAGTTAGCTGAAGAAGGGGCCAGTATTTAATATGTCTCAACATGGAGCACATTAGAGCACTCATAAAGAGAAATTATGTGGACTCAGGTACTTTTGATATTGAAATATTAAATGCCATATTTATATACAGAGACCTTGGAAGGAAATTTAATGTAAGGAAAAGATCATGAGTCTGACAGTATGACTAGACCTTCTTCAATTCCAAATTCTGTCCATTAAAAGCTATGTGCTCTGGGATTCTGGGATAAATTAACATTCTTTTTGTTTTTCTGAGACAGAGTCTCACTTTACTATTTAGGCTGGAGGGCAGTAGTGTGATGTTAGCTCACTGAAACCTCTGCCTCCCAGATTCAAGCAATTCTCGTGCCTCCACCTCCCAAGTAGCTGGGATTATAGGCACGCGCCACCACACCAGGCTAATTTTTGTATTTTTTTGTAGAGGCGGGCTTGTACCATGCTGGCTGGGCTGGTCTTGCACTCCTGACCACAAGTGATCCACCTGCCTCGGCCTTCCAAAGTGCTGGGATTACAGGCATGAGCCACCGCATCTGGCCCAAATTAACATTTCTGAGACTCAGTTCCATCATTGCAAAATGGAGATAATAATATTAAAGTCATTGATGATTATCACAACTAAATGGCATGATTCCAATTAAATACTTAGAGGAGTGTTTGGCACATAATAAGAGCACATTATATGCTGGGTATCATTTGATAATTCATCTGATATTTTTCTCTTGGCCTCAATTTCAGTTTGTTTTTATGATTGATCTCTTATGCATTTGAACTCCAAGGCAGAGACCAAGAAAATCCTTCCACTCCATGTAAAAAGGATATAAGCAGTATGGGACACCACCAGGATACTCCATGCAGGACTGACTTTCAAGCAATGTCAAAACGTACTGGTGGGTATATGCCTGGTACAGAGCATTCTTCATAGACCAAGGGACTTCTTCCTACCTAAACAGAATGGTAGGATTTGTGCATTGGTATCCTAGACACTTCAAGACATTGGTTTAACCATGTTTTTCTCCTAGAAGTCAAGCGTAATGACTAACAAGAATGTTTTCTTGCCTATACCATACTAAGTCAAGAGCCATAAAATAGCTCTAATTAATTGGGTGCTTATGATTTACCTAACACTTTGTACATATTTTATAATTTTAAACTCAAATAACTCAATGGTATGAGTAAGATTAGTAAATTTCCCCCTTTTCCAGTGAGGACAAAGGCCAAATTTGTTCTGTGGTGGACAAGATTTTGTTCCATGTTAGATGGTATTTACTCATATCTTTCTTTAAGCCGTGATATCCTTCCCTAATTCTACTTCCTCTTTCTACTTTCAAGAGTCTTACTTACTCCCTACTCCTATTTAAGTAACTTTTCCAATATGGGAAGTAATTGGTGAAACAAGGATTTTAACCCATGAATCTTTAAAGCTTGAGCATAACCCTTTACTACCTTAATTATGCTTTACTTATACTTCTAGTCATTAGAGTAGCTTCAAATGTGGGAGAAA
The DNA here is from genome assembly GCF_049354715.1 of Callithrix jacchus. Taxonomy (NCBI): domain Eukaryota; kingdom Metazoa; phylum Chordata; class Mammalia; order Primates; family Cebidae; genus Callithrix; species Callithrix jacchus. Next base: position 36,396,310 of record NC_133522.1, on the reverse strand, counting down.
TATCTGTGCTATGTGAAGAACCAGTACAAATAATTTCATTTAAAATGATTGGTCTGGTTATATTGCATTGTTGTAAGACTGCAGAGCAAACACCCAGAGAATGAAGTATTGTTGACTGGATGGTTCATTTGTAAATCAAAAATAAATGCAATAAAGGAAATAAACATATTTTCATTAGAGCTTGTAAAATATTATGCAATTTAAACATCTTAGAAAAGAACAAGTACTAACTACAAGTCCTGTAATCAATAGAGTTTAGATGCTAGGAAAGGGATTTCGACGGCATGGAGTCAGACTCCTCTACAATGTATGATTGTCTTAATGTTAGTACTTTCATTTTCCATATCATTTAGTCCTTATTCTTTTTTAGTTAAATAATATTTCTTTTGACAATTTTGAGCTCATTGTAGACACTAATGGGATAAGAGAATAGGACTTTGTTCCATGTTAGATTCTGAGTATCACTCATATCTCTCTTGAAGCCACAATAGGGCCTGGCGTGGTGGCTCACGCCTGTAATCCCAGCACTTTGGGAGGCCGAGGCGGGTGGATCATGAGGTCAAGAGATCGAGACCATCCTTATCAACATGGTGAAACCCCATCTCTACTAAAAATACAAAAAATTCGCTGGGCACGGTGGCGCATGCCTGTAATCCCAGCTACTTGGGAGGCTGAGGCAGGAGAATTGCCTGAACCCAGGGGGCGGAGGTTGCGGTGAGCCGAGATCGCGCCATTGCACTCCAGCCTGGGTAACAAGAGCGAAACTCCGTCTCAGAAAAAAAAAAAGCCACAATATCCTTCCCTAGTTGTGCTTCTTTTTTCTACTTCCAGGAGTCTTACTTATCTCCTCAGTTTGAAACTCTTTTACCGATAGAGTTGTCCTAGAATCTTCCACATGGACTCAAATAATAGTTACGTGAAAAAATTGTTAAGAAAGAAACAGCTAATATAATTGATAAATTATATTCTGGTTATATCAGAGATACGTCTTTGATGTATAAAATGCACCATAGGTAGATAGGTACAAACACAGTAAACATCTAAAGCTGAATCTAAAATAAATATATATACAAAACTTTTTGTAGTTGCCTAAGGATAAGTTATTTGCCTGACTTTTTGTATAACTTCCTCTAACTTTATAGAAACAAAGTCACTAATGGGATTCAAAGAGAGTTGTCCCTTGGATCCCAGAGGCAAAACTAATGTAGTTGCATCCATACTTAAGAACAAAGAAATCTTGAGGGTAAACCTCAGAAAATAGTTAAGCCAATTTCTATTCTTCCATTACTCAATAGGATGGGGGTCACTGGCCCTGAAGGAGTTTAGTAACTACTAATTGACAAAGATAATGAGAAAAGAAGACTGAAAATCAAAGAGAAAGCTGAGAATAGCATTGCCCTTAGCATTGCAGTGCCTTGTCACTATTACTTCTTGGACAGTTACATGCTCCTTACCCAAATTGACTGTGCAGATTAAAATACCTGCATTAAAAAGTCTCCTTTCGCTATAAACCTTGCCAAAGAGTTATTAGACATTGCTCATATTTCCCACACGGCATGAGCTAATTCACTCTCACACTCTATATGTTAGGAAACCAATCTAATAATGCATGTTGAGATTCTCAAGAACAAAGTACCTTCCTCTAGACCTCATATTTTATTAAATTAAACTGCAGGACTAGTAAAATAAATAAATTTAAAATTTTAGCTCTGTTGATATTCACAAAGGTTTGTGTGATTACGGGTGTACTTACAGATTAAACTTAGAATATATATTACCACTGAAATAAATACATTTTTCTTAGAAAACAGAAACAAGGTTCAATGCGGTTCTTTCATTTTTCAAGTCTATATTTATTTAGCGTGTTGCTTAAAGTGGGCCTGCTCCCAGATTCCCATCTCCCTGAGGCTACAGCTGATGGTGGCTTGGTCCCCAGGAGTCTGGTTTAATTTCCTGCAGTGAATGATGGTGGACATCAAACCATTGCTCTTGAGAAGGTCCTGGAGGGGCTCCTAATGCAAGGTCAATGCTCCAGGGCCCTGAGGCTATAAATGAAACGCTAGGCAATAAAAAATATATATATATATTCTACACTCTGAGCCATTGAGCTTTCCTTGAGGACAAACATCAGCCCAAGCTGTGTTTTGCTCTGAAAGATGTCTAGTCAGAGTTAAATGTTTCCCGAACTTCTATCAGATATCTGAGCGAAATGCTGTGGTCTTTGTATTTATGGCAAAGACCAGCTGACCATTTTTGCATGGTTTCTTCTGATGCTGCCTCATTTCCATCACAGTTATGTTTTCACAGAATCACAGTCATGTCTAAATGTGTAAGAGATCTTTAGTGAACTTACTTATTCTGCAGTTGAGCAAATACATCTGCTGAGGTTAAGTGAGTTATTCAATTTCATATGGCTCATTACCAGCAGAGTCAGTGCTAGAAATCAGCCCTTGTGATGCTCATACTAGAGCCCCATTGATCATACCTTGAAGTATCTCTCATGAGAAGTTTACCAAAATTATTTAAATGTATGAAGCACAATAATTTTAGTGGGCCCTATATGTACCTTAAAAGCCACACTTAACACATATAGAAGTCATTATTAGGTCATAAATGTAACCTATCTTAAATTATTATTCCAAGTATAATAAATATTCATCTATCCACAGAATTTTAAATAAATTTTTAATAAAACTTGAAATACTGTTTTTTTATATGCGTGATTTGTTAAACAGTAAATACGACCATATTCTCTTGCTTTATGCACTTTAAAGATTTACTGAGTACTTTTTTCATAGTAATAAGTAGCCATTTTCCCTGACATCTAAATAATTCAACTATGTTCACAACCATATTTGAAATAATGAGTCAGAATAAAGCCTACACTGGATTCTAGTTGTTATTACTAAAAAATTCTAAAAGCTACAGCAAGGAAGGAGAAATAGCACTAAGTAAGTGCGAGTGCTTTACCTAGAATCTAAACTAAGGTCATCTTGTCTTTCAATAATTGCTCAGCTGAAAACCACAGCTGTCGTTCCCTCAGGGGTTGTTGCCATGGGGCTGTCATCCCCTCTAGGTCTTTTTTCACGTGACCCTCAGAGATGTCCTCTGCTAAGTAAGCCAGGAGCAGCTATGGCAGAATCCAGCTCCTGAACTACTGCCAAGAAACCGGAGGGGACCCACCAGCTGCCAACAGCATGCCGTGTACTCAGCTCTTGTGAAACCAGTCCCTATACTCCTCTGCTTGTGATGTGTCCAGAACTTGCTATACAATCTCTGCCTTTTTTATCCTAAATCTTCACTTCCTTTCACCAAGCAATCTGCACTCAACGTTTTGGACTACATGGACAGCAGTGACTGTCCCAGGAGTCACAAGTCTTAGAGCTGTTAATCCCTGGACTGCCTCTTGGATCTCACTTGTGGTTGGGATTTAGTAGCCGCTGCCCTCTTGTGCACCACCGTCACTTATTAAATGATGATCTATATAATAAACAGCTTTTGCCTCTGACTTGTATATTGTATGTGTACACATATTGTATAGCTATACATATTGTATACGTATTGCATACATATCGCATAAGTATTGTATACCTATACATATTATATACAATATGAAAGTCAGAGGCAAAAGCTGTTGCTTGTATAGCTCATGGGGGTATATTGAGTACTCCCTCAGAGTTACCAATTCCTAAATAAATTATCCAGACATTTCTAGCTAGCATAGTTGGTGAGAATGAGCAGTCTCAAGGAAGACTATGTTATATGGCTGGATTTGCTTTAAAAAATATTTGACAGACCTATTTATTGCTCTATTATTCTGTGAGAAGACTGTTTATTAATTTAACTGTGGTTCACATCTTGTTCCTCTTCTTTGCCAGCTTTTTCTTTTAATGCCTTACAAGCCTTTAAGATGTATTTTCAATATGGTATCAAGTTACTTTCTTTATCTTCTAATAGCTTCCATTAATCTCTACTACTTATTGCTGCATTAATTGCCCATAATTCTTTCAATATTATTATTATTTCAACTAAAAAGTCTTATTAAAAGATTGTCAAAGCGATAGAGTTGGTGATTATGATGACATTGCAGTGCCACAATTTCAATTACAAAACAGGAATCTATGGAAGGGGCATTGGGAACTGTGAAAAGGCGGGTATTTTACCCTGTTCGTATCCTAACAGTTAACCTGTCATAGTTTTGGGAATGCTGGCAGAGGACATAAGAAGCCATTAGAGACAAAGATCTTTATTATTCACGGCAATAGCAGAAGCCAGAGTGTTAGCATTGACACCAGATCCCTGAGCTCCAGTTCCCACAGAGCCAGTTGACACCTGCATATGCAGCAAGTCATTTCACAGGAGAGGAATGTTGAGTTTAGGAACCCTGCATCATAGACATGATAATGAACTGTAAGCACGGCTGGCATTTGATCCTGAGAGAAACACTGTATCTATTTTCCAAGGCTGTTTCTCAAAAAACAGCTTGAAAAATTAATTTAGAACAAATGGAACCAATGACTCTGCACTGAAGACATGCTGAAATGCAAGAGGCCCATGGGGATTATTTTCCTTGAAGCAATACCCAACCCATATCTCTACACTGCAATGCTCCTGGTGAATTTTCCCATGAGGATGGCATTCCTCTGACCACTCCAGTTAGTCTGACCAACAGCGGCTGCAACCAAATGTATAAAATATATCTTATACAGCATTCAGGTTACGATACTATTAACAAGACTCCAGGTAGTATTCGGTGAGTGGAGGCATCTACCTCTGTTAAGTGCTCCAATAGCAAAATCATCAGTCACAGTGACTTGTAACTCAGTAACCCCAAAAGTTCCAGCACTTCTATGCATACAGATCTTCACAATGAGGGGAATCCTTTTTGAAATTTATGGAATGGGGTAATATAGTCATATAACACAACAGCAAAAGTAGAGTTTGCCCTCTATATTGTGGGTTCAGCATCTGTGGATTGAACCAATCACAGATTGAAAATTTTAGGGGAAATAAGGATGGTTGTGTGATATAGCTGGCCTAGAGTTAGAACCTGTACAATGCCATTTTATAAAGAGACAAAACTGTTTCCATTCTCCTCACAAGGACTGCTAACCCTGGCTTCTGAAAACTGCTAATTTACTTTGCAGAATGCAGAGAGGTAAAGCTGCACACCTTCTCTTATCTGTAACTGCCAGAATTGCTGGCCTCTGTTTACTGGTACTGACCAGAGTAAGCACCCCCAGATAATTCCATCCTGGCACCAAGCAACTAAAAAATCTGTGGACCCCACACCTGCCCAAATAATGTATAAACTAATGTTTATTTTGACTTCTGTAAACCACTTAAGTGGCAATCAGAATGACAAAAGTCCCCTGGCCCTTGGAATGTCTGGAGCCCCCTCACCCTCCTCTCTGCCCAGGAGGTGATTTACAGCCCCCAAAATGTCTGAAGACTTTCATTCCTATCTCCACTCCTCACCCCCACTCCCAAGGTGGTTTTGTGGGTATAAAAAGGTCTTGTCTCCCTTCTTTCTCTGCCATGGGTTGGAGAGACGTGAGTCCTCCGTGGTCGCCGGCAATAAACCCTGCAATTTGGCATACTTTTGTCTTGGTGATGACTTTTTGTGCTCGGTCTGATACAACACTTGCATATGTATTGAATGTATACAGACGTTTTTCCTTATAATTAGTCCCTAGAAAATGCAGTAATAACAACAATTTACATAGCATTTACATTGTATCAGCTATTATTAGTAATCTAGAAATGATTTAACATAGATGAGAGGGTGTGTTAATCAAATGTAAATACTATAGCATTTTATAACAGGTATATGAGTATTCATAGATCTTAGTATCTGTAGGGATTCTGGAACCAGTCCCCCATGGACGCCAAGGGACAATTGTACACTAAATTGACCCACAGGGCTCCATCTACAGTCACATTATTTTCCCTTTCCCACTGTAATAGCTTCCAAAACCTCATTAGCTGTATTCAAGTATTTCCCGTTCACCTCCACTGAACTGAGTAAAATGGTAACTTGGACACCTGTATCCAAGAGAGCCACAAAAGTTTGAGTCCCTCTTTTTTCCTGAAGTTCCTCGACATATCTGAATGGTTGTATACAACTTCAGCCTCTCTTGGGGAAAGACAGACATTGTTCCTATACTGAATTGTCTTTCTCCTCAAAGTGGCTAATGTCAGGATGGAGAAGGAAGAAGAGATTAGTAGATGTGGAGAGATAGAATCTTAACACCAGAAAACAAGATGCCTTTACTTTTAATTTTGGGCAGCAAGACATATGCTAGGGGCTCAACCAAACAAACTAATAATGCTTTAGTCTATATTAAGCCGTAACATTATCGACACAGTTTAATTAAGCCATCGAATAATTGGACTCAGCAGTTGCAGCCATGTTGCTTTCCTGCTATAGACACAAATATTGCACCTTTTAGCTACTGATACTTGAGAGACATGTTTGTTAAACATGAGTATCTACTCCCTCATTATGAAGATAACATCTGTTTATTTTTACTCAGTCAGTTTCAACGTAAAACCTAGAAAAGTTTTCCAAGGTGATGAGGCTGACTGCAAGGAGTTCTCTAAAATTATTAGAGTCAATTTCTCATTCAACAGTAATTCATCTTCTTTGGCATTATAAAACAAATGTAAGCCACTTAATGCATCATTGGTGGTGTTCCATAGGAGATTGCCTATCTCAGAGAAATTTCTCCAAGAGAATCATATCCCCCTTATAGCAGCCTAAATCCACTGTAAAAGTTCTTTGAGCTTTTACCATTATCTCCCAAAGGATCTAATGTGGTCACACTTCAGGATGGACTGAGACTGGAGATGGCCCAACTATTCCTATTTTTTTGTAGTTAAAAGCACCTTACTTTTTTATCCACCATCAGAACTGGCCTGAGTACTAAAAATTTAACTAGTTCTACTCAGAATAATAGTGCATTTTCCATATTTTAGGCTCAGTGTTTGTGCACATCTCTATAACTATCATCATAGTTATGTAACTCTGCCCACCTGGATGAAACTGTATTAATTATTACACTGTGGGAAACTTGAGACTGACTGCCTGTTTGGAGAAGAGTCCCCATTGCTTAGATTAAGGCATTTAGCTCAGCTCTCCTTAAATCTGTTTTCAATGAATTATGTCCCCAACTCCTACTAATTAACTGACAGTAAAGTGCAGAATCTTATATTACTCCATTAACCATACTATTTGGTCAAGAGGGTTCCTACTGGTCTCAATGAACTTCCCTTAAATTCCATTAGTCCATAAGGTTCTCCTCCTCCTTCTTCCAAAAAAGTCATGTCTGTCAACATTACATCTTTGTTATCTAGGATAAAGATGAGCATGTATGAGTGTGTGTGGGAATGGGAACAGACTGATGGATAGTTGATCCAGAGTAGTCACAGCAGAGTACAGAATTGTGACTACTTAGCTCATCCAACCAATTCTCAATCTCTCTGTCTCTGGTTTTTTGTTTGTTTTGGCTGAAAGTTCTTTAAGCTTCTTATAGAAGAAAATCAGCCACTTGTTTCTGATTTGAATATTAGGTCTGGCAATATTTTATTTTTTACACAATGATTTCCAAGGCAATACAGCAAAAGAAAACCACCACTAGGCAAGCGGAGTAGTTGATAAATGCTCTGTAATACTGTGGTCACTCTAGTCTGAGCCTTTGTGTTTCATTACTTTGATTTTATGCATGACCTTTAAAACCTGAACTCTGATAAAATAGATTTCAAAGCAACAAAGATACAGCAGTAAAAGGATCAATGCAACAATAAGAGATCTTAATATCCAGATACATAAGACCCATAACGAGATTTAGACTCAACAAGACAGAAAATTAATAAGGATATCCAGGACTTCAACTCAGATCCAGAACAAGTAAACTCAATAAATATTTGTAGAGTTCTCCATTTTAAATACACAAAATATTGATTGACCATTATTAATACCCATTTTTAGAATGAAGCAATATTCCTGTTCTCTCTCCCTCTTCTTCTTCCTCTTTCTTCCTCTCCTTCTCTCCTTTTTTTACTTTTCAACATCCTAGTTCCTCACCTCTACTCAATACATTCCTCTGAACACCGGATTCCTTGTGATTCTCCCGTCCCACTAAAAAAATAAAATAAAATAAATAAAAATAATAAAATTACAGGCAGGTTTCATCTCCCAAGACTGTTTTAGGAAGACATCTTTGCTAATCCGAACAGAGATTTGGATGATTCATCGCTGATCATAACCAAAACCTTCCTGTGATTGTACTGGTTGGATAAGTAAATGAAGGACTATGTAGATTTCAGTACCAGCTTAGTAAATGCTGTGTTTTGCATATTACTCATAATTTCTTTCATCTGTGGAAAAACAAATTTTTTCCTATAGTATATAGTAATAATATTTTCTCTTTATTTATCATAAACATGGTTTTACAATTAATAAGCTGGTGTAGACCTCCTATCAGTATTTTGGAGCCATAGTGTAGCAGAGGGCTGTTATTTAAATGACTATATTGTCATTAAAAAAAAAAAAGGTCAGTAAGAAAGGAAGCTGTTCTAATAGGCAAAATATAGAAAGAAGATAGTCTCAAACAAATATGGTGACTGTCCTTCGATGCTCTACACATAAGAAAGGAAAGATGCCCCCATCAAAAGCTAAGTAAATCAAGCACCTCTTAGAATTGGTTCTCCCTGCTTTTAAACAGATGCATTAGGCTATCTAGTAATACTAACAAGCATTACAATCACATGATATACTGCCTCATTTTAATTTTCACACCTACCAAGCAACTATGTTATGACTTACCATTTAGTTTGTATGCAGGGAAATAATGCATTGCTGTAGACAGTTTTCTTAGCATATTTTTTGTATATTGTATTTTATGTATTTATTTTCGGTCTGCTGAGCAGTTATGTAAATCAGGGTAATAGAACAAAAAAAAATAATAAAAAATAAAAATAAAAAAAAATAAAACCTGAACTCTGTATTCATGCTAAAACCTTATGTTAAATACTAGCTAATGCATATCTATTATGAAAGCTACCACTTTCTTTATCATCAAATTACTTCCTCCATGGTCTTAGTGGTGTTTCACGTCACATTCAAGGTATCTACTGATTTAGGATATATATTTTTAGGTTAAAGGGTCATTTGCTACATAATCCAATCCATTACAGATAGATACATGGTCCCCATTATTTTCAAAATGGTTCTGCATTTCCTTATCTCTTGGTAAGATACGGTAGTTGGAAGCTGAACAGATCTTTCTTTCCCTACTTCCAATACGAAAACAAAAGCGTAGCTGCTATTTATGATAACCAACTATCAGGTTTTCAGAGTATTCCATCACAAATTAATTTACTTCAATTTAAGATCCTCTCTAGAGATGTTCATCAAAGAAAGAAATAGGAAGTTTTTAAACATAAGCAAACTTGCAGGAAAATAAATTCCCTCAATTCAGAGAAAAGTATTTTATCTGAACCTGGGTATAGCTTGTGAAAGAGACCAGGATAAAGACTCGAATCACTTAAATGCTAGTTTTTCCACTGTAGAATAGTGACTAACATTTATGAAGGGTTATAAAATAATGTTTCAGACGAAACAAATATTTTAGCCAACTCAGAGTTTTCATTTTTCCTGAACGCTGTTCTAGCTGGCAGGATAAAAGGTTGTTAGGGCCACACTTTCAAAGATCATTGCTTGATTTTAGTGAGACAAGTCCTAGCATTGTTATTTTGTTCTCATGTTCTATTAAACAATAGCCTCCAAAAAACTAGAAAAGTTCTATACTCCCAAATGACATTTCTGGTTGTAAAGTCTATCCCCAGAGTTTCTGCGTGTCTAGAGAGTTAGGAGTACAGAGGCCAGGAGAGGTATTTATGATATGCACAAAATAACTGAAGAAGCATTCTCTGTGACCTGAAAGATGAACTGAATTCTTCCCCTGGCTATAAAGTGTGCTAAGTGGGAAATTCCAAGACTTTGGTAACAATATAATAGACCCATGCCTCACTTTTTCTCGGTTTATAGTAAATCTTTGCTTTCACTGTAAAAAAAAGCTCTCAGAGTACCAAAGGAAATGATAGATTCTAATGTATAAAACTAAGGGCCAAAAGTGCTGAAAATATACATCTCCATCTAAATAAATAGATTATAAACTACAGAAGATATTACCTAAATCGAGATAGACTGCCAGTTTCTATTCGATTTTCCTCAACAGCCATTTTCCATCGTATACATTGGTCTGCATGCAAGTTTTTATTCTAATAAGAGAAATACCTGAGATAAAGTAAGAGAAAATAAAGGGCAAGAACTTAATAGAGGAAAAAATTACTAAGGCTTTTCATTTATTATTTGAATAAATATTTACAAAAGTAGTATACTGAGCAGTTGTAGCAATACAAACACAAATAAGGCTATTATTTCTTCAATACAATCATTACTTTGGAGTAAAAATAAGATGTAAATTGAATAAAATGTAAGATATGAAATAATATAATATGGGATATGTAAAGTAGAAAAAAGTTTAAAGGGAAAAATGTTACTTCCACTGAGACAAAAATAAGGCTTCCTCGTAGTGGTTATATTTGACCTGAGCTATTAGAATAGAATAGTCCAGGTGTAGTGGCTCATTCCTGTCAGTCCAGGACTTTGGGAGGGCAAGGCGGGCAAATCATGAGGTCAGGAGTTTGAGACCAAGCTGGTCAACATGGTGAAACCACATACCTAATACAAACACAAAAATTAGCCAGGCATGGTGGTAGACACCTATAATCCCAGCTACTTGGAAAGCTAAGGCAAGAGAATTGCTTGAGCCCAGGAGGCAGAGGTTGCAGTGAGCCAAGATTGTGCCACTGAACTCCAGCCAGGCAATAAAATGAGACTCTGTCAAAAAAAAAAATAAAAAGAATAAGCAGAATATAAGTAAACACAGACATGGTGGAAGAGCATCCAAAACAAAAATAAAAAAAAAAAAGGAAACTAGCAATATAAGTGACATATTTACTGAGAATGGCACACCTGGTCATCTGAAACTCCATAAAGAAGACCTGAAGAGAGCATGTTTGGAAGTATATATTGAAGCCATATTATAAATAGCCTTGAATGACAACTTAAGGAGCTTTGGTTTAATTCTGCAGGCAATAGAGAAGTATTCAAGATAACTGTGGTTAAGGGAGAGATACAATCTGAGCTACATTTTACTATCAATCTCACCTCAGGGAATGTGACAGAGATAGAGTTACTCGTAAGAATAGTTTTATAATACATTAAGCCTGTGACTAAGAGAATATGGTACCAGAAGTAGAAATCAAGTTAATGGGAGGAGGAACCAACTTTGGAGAAAGCACTATGTATGTATAAATATTTAACTTGCAGTGTGCATTATTCTTGTGGGATAGTCCAGCAGACAAGTACAAATGAAGAAACAGAGACAAGGAAAGAGAGAAGGCATATGATTATGAGTATAGAAGAATTTGTGTAGAGCTTCATGGAACACTTAAGATAAATGAAATGCAGATTGATAAGAATGCAGAAGATTGATAAATATTTATATTCTGGGGGAAAGGAGGCAAAAAGAGACAAAACATGAATGAGGGCAAAAGAGATATTGATTGTGATATAAAAGAACCGTGAGATGAGTGCACTATTGAAATTGGTTCAGAAAGGGGAGCATGGGCAGCAGTATCAAATGTGACATTGAGTTAAGATGGAAGGTAAAAATACACGTTGGGTGCAGAGAAATCATTAATGATTTTTAAGATAACAGATTAAAATATTGGTGCAAATAGATGTAGATTTTTTTAACAAATAAAAAAGGAGAAAATCTTTAAGACATTAGGTTAGGCAAAAGTGTCTTAGTTACAAAATCAAAAACACATCTATAAATTAAAAGGTAGTGTTCTTCTTCAAAATTAAAAATATCTGTACTTCAAAGCTCACTATAACATTAATAAAAGCAATCACGGACTGGTAAAATATATTTGAAAATTTTCTCTGTATTAATCTGTTTTCATGCTGCTGATAAAGACATACCTGAGACTGGGAAATTTACAAGAGAAAGAGGTTTATTTGGCTTATAGTTCCACGTGGATGAGGAGGCCTCACAATCAGGGCAGTAGGTAGAAAGCACATTTCACATGGTGACAGACAAAAGAAGAGAACTTGTGCAGGGAAACCCTCTCTTTAAACCCATTGGATCTCATGAGACTTAGTCACTATCATGTGAGCAGCACAGAAAAGACCTGCCCTCATGGCTCAGTTACCTCCCACTGGATCCCTCTCACAACATATGGAAATCCAAGAGGAGATTTGGGTGGGACACAGACAAACCATATCATTCTGCCCCTGGCCCCTCCCAAATCTCATGTCTTCACATTTCAAAACCATTCATGTCTTCCCAACAGTCCCCCAAAGTCTTAACTAATTTAAGTATTAACTCAAAAGTCCACAGTCCAAAGTCTCATTTGAGACAAGGCAAGTCCCTTCCGTCCATGAGCCTGCAAAATCAAAAGTTAATTACTTCCTAGATACAATGGGAGTACAGACATAGGGTAAATACAGCTGTTTTAAATAGGAGAAATTGGCCAAAACAAAAGGGACACAGACCCCACGCAAGTCAAAAATCCAGCAGGGCAGTCAAATCTTAAATCTTGAAATGACTTTCTTTGATTCTATGTCTCATATCCAGGTCACGCTGATGTAAGAGATAGGTTCCTGTAGTCTTGGGCAACTCCGCCTCTGTGTCTTTTTACAGGGTATAGCTTCCCTATAGGCTGCCTTCATGTACTGCATTGAGTTTCAGTGCAAGCTGTCAGTGGATCTACCATTCTGGGAGTGCCCCAGTAGGAACTCTGTGTGGGGGCTGTGACCCCACATTTCCCTTCTGCACTGCCCTAGCAGAGGTTATGCATGAGGGCCCTGCCCCTGCAGCAAACTTCTGCCTGGGCATTCAAGCATTTCCATACGTCTTCTGAAATCTAGGCAGAGGTTCCCAAACCCCAATTCTTGACTTGGGTGCACTTGCTGGCTCAACACCACATAGAGGCTGCAAAGCCTTGGAACTTGTACCCTCTTAAGCCATGGCTTGAGCATTAAGGACACAGGGCACCAAGACCTTAGGCTGCACACAGTGTAAGGGACCCTAGGCCCAGCCCACAAAACCACTTTTTATTCCTGGGCCTCTGGGCCTGTGATGGGAGGGGCTGCTGTGAAGACCTGTGACATGCCCTGGAGACATTTTCCCCATTGTTTTGGGGATTAACATTTGGCTCGTTGTTACTTATGAAAATTTCTGCAGCTGGCTTGAATTTCTTCTCAGAAAATGGGATTTTCTTTTCTGTCACATTGTCAGGCTGCAAATTTTCCAAACGTAAAAGCTCTGCTTCCTTATAAAACTGAATGCCTTTAACAGAATCCAAGTCGTGTCTTGAATGCTTTGATGCTTAGAAATTTATTCTGCCGGATACCCTAAATTATCTCTCTGAAGTTCAAAGTTCCACAAATCTCTTTGGCAGGAGCCAAATGCTGCCAGTCTCTTTGCTAAAACATAATGAAAGTCACTTTTGTTCCAGTTCCCAACAGGTTCTTCATCTCCCTCTGAGACCATCTCAGACTGGATTTCATTGTCCATATCATTATCAGCATTTTGGTCAAAGGCATTCAACAAGTCTCTTGGGAGTTCCATACTTTCCCACATTTTCCTGTCTTCTTCTGAGCCCTCTAAATTGTTCCAACTTTTGCCTGTTACCCAGTTCCAAAGTTGTTTTCACATTTTCAGGTATCTTTTTAGCAGCACTTCACTCTGATGTACCAATTTTCTATATTAGTCTGTTTTCACACTGCTCATAAACACACACATGAGACTGTTCAATTTAAGAAAGAAAGAGGTTTAATGGACTTACAGTTCCACATGACTAGGGAGGCCTTAAAATTGTGGTGGAAGGTAAAAGGCACATCTCACATTGCAGCAGATGAGAAGAGAGCTTGTGCAGGGCAACTCCCCTTTTTAAAATCATCATGTCTCATGAGACTTATTCCCTATCACAAGAACAGCTCAGGAAAGACCTGCCCCCATGATTCAATTACCTCCCACTGGGTCCTTCCCACAACACATGAAAATTCAAGATGAGGCTTGGGTGAGGGCACAGCCAAACCCTACCAATATCTAATAAAAGAGTTGTACTTAAAATATTTAAATAACTCTCCATACTCAATAGAAAGAAAGCAAACAACCAAATAAACATACGAACAAAACCTTAAACAGAGTCTTTGCTAAATAAGATGTCAAAATCACAAATAAGCAATGACACTGCTCAGCATCATCAGTCACTAATAAATTAACACCACTACCAAATACCACTATAACTTAATAGAATGACTAAAATTTTAAAAGCCGGAGTATACAAAATGTTGGAACAAACTTGAACTCATACAATGCTGCTGAGAATATAAAATGGTGCAGTTACCTGTAAAAAAGTTAGATAGATACTTAAAAAGTCAAACATTGATGTACTATGTTATTAATTTATTTCACTTCTGGGTATTTACCTATAAGAAACAAATGCAAGTATCTAGTCAAAACTTGTACACAAATGTTCATAACACTTGTATTTGTAATTTCCCCAAACTGCACATTTCTCAAATGTCCATCAACGTATCTATAAACTTTGTTATATCTGTGCAATAGGCACTGTACAGCAATAAAACAAACTGTTAATCTTTGTTACTGAAAGAGATTAGCATTTGAATCAGTAGGCTAAGTAAAGATCAGCCCTTACCAATGTAGTCAGGTATGAATTGAATGAATCTCAAATTAAATATGCTGAGTGAAAGAAAGAAGCAAAAAATTACATATTAAATTATTTTATTCCATTTGTATAAAATGCAAGAATAAGCAAATTAATCAAAAATGACAGAAAGATCAATGATTTCCCAGGGATAAATCAAGTGAGATGGAGAGGGGTGAAATGGAGGAACAACAAAGGGTCATACAAAGGTATGGAAGACAATATAATTAGTATCCTTATTTTTGGTTTATATTTATATCAGAACATACTAAATTGTACTCTTTAAATATGTTCAGTTTATTCTACATCACTTATACCTCAATAAAGTTGACAAAATATATAAACAATTCAAACCTTGGACCCAGCTGCCATCCATAAAGCAGTCCCAGGATCAGGCTTCAGCACTGCTCTACTTTGACTTAGAGGCATTCCTGCTCATCCAGGTCCAAGATCAGTGACCCAACAAGGGCACACTTGTGGACCTGGCAGAAGCCACACTCTGCTTCCCTCCTGGTACATTCCTGCCAACCACAGACCTGATAGAAGATGTGGTAAAATCTATGAGATTTTTCTTCAGCTCTGCTTAATCATGATCCTAGAGGCCACCCCACAATCTGTGGATCCTGTAGAAGAAGGTTTTAACTTAGCAAAATCAGCCTTTAAAAATTAGAAGAGGTGTCTGGTCCTTCAAATACACAAATACCAAGGCAAGGCTACAAGGATCACAAAGTATCAGAGAAATGTGACACAACCAAAGGAAACTAATAAAGCTCCAGTAACTGACAACATAAAAATGGAGATCTATGAATTATCTGACAAAGAATTCAAAGAATTATTCAAATAATTGTCTTAAAGAAGTTAAATGGCCTACAGAAGAACTGGGATAACTAAGTAAAAACAATCCATAAACAAAATTAGAAGTTTGGGGAGCAAAAAGGAAACCATAAAAAAGAATTAAAACAGATAGCCTGGAGCTGCAGAAGACAATGAATTAAAAATGTAAAAGAGAACTCCATCAACAGACACAATTATGCAGAAATAAAAATAAGCAGGTAATTTGAAATTATCCAGTGAGAGAAACAAAGAGAAAAAAATTGGAAGAGTAAAGAAAGTCTAGTGACTTATGGAACACTATCAAGTAATTCAATATATGCATTATTAGATCATCAGAAGAACTAGAGGATGAGAAAGGGACAGAAAAACTTACTTAAAGAAATGATGACAGAATACTTCCTGCTTCTGGGGAAGAAAATGATCATCCAGATAGATGATGCCCAAAGAACCACAAATAGGCTGAACATCAAGAGGTATTTACCAAGACATATTATAATAAAATAGGCAAAAGTCAAAGACAAAGAGATAATTCTGAAAGCAGCAAGGGAAAATGACTTGTCACAAACTAGGAAATCTCATGAGACTATCAGGAAATTTCATGAGACAAACAGGAAATTTCTCAGCAAAAAGCTTCCAAGCCAGTAGAGTTGAATGATATATTCAAAGTGTTGAAACACAAAAACATATAAAAACATGCCAGCTAAAAATACCATCCCCAGTAAAGCTGGTTTTCAGAAATGAAAAAGAGATGATTTTCTGAGATATACCAAAGCCCAGGAAGTTCCTCAACCCCAGATCTGCCTTATAAGGTATGCTAAAGGGAGGTCTTCAACTTGACATGAAAAGGCACTAATAAGAAACATGAAAATTTGAGTAAGTATAAAACACACTGTTAAAGGTAGTATCTGCTCAAATTTAGAATACTTTAATACTGTAATGGTGGTATATAAATCACTTTTAATTTTAGTATAAAAGTTAAAAGGCAAAAGTATTAAAAACAACTATAGCTACTGTAATAGTTAATTATATGTGTCAATTTGGCTGGCTAAGGATTTGCCAAGATAGTGAGCAAAACATATTTCTAGATGTGTCTCTGAAGGTATTTCTGAAAGAGATTCCATTTGAATCAGTAAGCTAAGTAAAGAAGATTAGCTCTTATCAATCTAGTCAGACCTCATCCAATCCAATGGGGCCTGGGAAAGACGAAAATGGTGCCAAAAAGATAAATTTGGTCTCTTTTCTTGAGCTGGGAGAGCCATCTTCTCCTGCTCTTGGATACTGGAGGTCCTGGTTCCTGGGCCTTTGGACTCCAAGATCTACACCAGTGCTCCCTTCTCTAACTCTTCATGGTTCTCTGGCCCTTGGACTCACATTGAATTACACCACTGACTTTTCTGGTTCTCCATCTTGCAGATGGCATATACAGAAATTCTTGGTCTTCATAATCATGTGAGTCAATTTTCATAATAAAAGTCCTCATATACTTACATGTATTCTATCAGTTTTTATTCTCTGAAGAACTCTAATACAGCTAAAATAATTTGTTAATAGATACATAATATAAAAAGATATAATTATGACATCAATAACATAAAATATGTGTGTGACTGAAGAATTGTAGAATTTCTGTATGTGATCAAAGTGAAATTATTATCAGCTTAAAATAAACTGCTATAATTATAAGATGTTTTATGTAAGCCTTATGGTAATCACCAAGAATAACCTGTAGTAAATATATTAAAATTAAAAGAATCAAAGCATACCACTACAAAAAAAAAATCATTCAATCTAAAAGAAAGACAGTTGGGAGAGCAAGAAAAAAACAGGGACTCACAAAACAGAAAACAATTAAAATGGCAAGAGTAAGTTATTGGCAGCAGTAAGTAAAGTAATCAACAATCACTTTAGATGTAAATGATTCCAATTTCCACTTAAAAGATACAGAGTGCCTGAATAAACTTTTTTTAAAGATCCAACTAAAACGCTGTCTACAAGAGACTCACTTCAGAGTTTAGAACTCACAAAGGCTCAAAGTCAAATTTATTCCATGAAAATGGTAATCAAATGAGAGCAGGGGTGGCTAGATTGTATATTGTACAAAATAGGCTAGATGCCAAAAACTATCAGAAGTACAAAGAAGGTAATTATGTCATTTAAAAAAGGAGTTCTTTCATAAAGAGAATATAACAATCACAAATATATATTCACCCAGCATTGGAATACCTAAATATAAAAAGCAAATATTAACAGAACTGAGGGGAGAAATGGATAGTAGTATTATAATCACAGGAGACTTTGATACCCCAGTTTCAACAATGGATACATTATCCAGACAGAAGATGAAAAAGGAAACAGCAGACTATAGAGTTAAAAGACCTAACAGTTATATATAAAACTTTTAATCCAACAGGAGCAGAATACACGTTCTTTTCTAGCACAAACTAAATATTATAGGTGAGCCCACAAAAATGTCTTAAGGAAATTTAAATGATATTAATCATCCGACCATAATGATATTAAGCCACCAAACTGGAAATCAATAACAAGAGGAAAGTTGAAAAGTTTACAAATACATGAAAATTAAACAATACACTACCAAACAACTAATACACCAAATAAAAAAAATCAAGAGAAATTAAAAAACCTTGAGACAATGAAAATGGAAGCACTTTTGGAATGCTCCAAAAACCATTCTAAGAAGTTTACAGCAAAAATACATACCTGAAAAAAAAAAAAAAAAGATTTCAAACAACCTAACTTCTCAAAAAGTTAGGAAAATAATAGTAAACTAAGCCCAAAGTCAGTAGAAAAAAAAAAAAGTAAATAAGAGAAGAAATAAGTCAAATAATTTTTTTTATAAAATTGGAAAAGATTTGTAGAAGTAAAGATTGTTTTTTAAAAATATTTCCAAATTTATTTTACAAAGTTAGCATTACCCTGATACCAATGTTGGTCAAGGATGCTCAAAGATAAATCAGCAACAAAACATGAACTGGCAGCCAATGTCCTTGATTAACACAAATGCAAAAGTCAACAAAATGCTAGGAACAAGAATTCAATGGCACATTCAAAGGATGATACAACATGATTAAGTGAGTTATATTCCTGGGATGCCAGGATGATGCAGCACAGGCATATCAAGGAATATGATACACCAAATTAGCAGAAAGAAAAATAAAAGTGATCATCTCTATAGATGCAGAAAACGCATTTAACAGAATTCAAAAAACTTTCATGATGAAGACTTTAACAAATTAGGTATAGAAGGAATGTACCTCAACATAAGGAAGTCCATATATGCAAACCAAACTCACAGATAAAACACACGATGGTGAAAAGCTGAAAGCTTTTCTTCCTAGATCAGGAACAAGACAAGGATGCCTACTATTTCTACTTCTATTCAATATAGTATTAGAAGTCCTGGCCAGAGCAATTAGTCAGTTAAAAAAAGATAAAAAACACACAAATAATAAAGAATTGAAGTTGTCTCTGTTGGCATATGATGTGATTCTATATATCAAAAACCCTAAAGAGTCCACCAAAAAACTATTAGAACTAGTAAAGGAGTTCAGCAAAGTTGCAAGTTACAAAATAAACATACAAAAATCAGTAGCATGTCCATACATTACAGGTAAACTATCTAAAAAATAAATTTTAAAAATCTCATTCAAAAAAGCATCAAAAAGAATAAAATGCTTAGAAATAAATTTAATCAAATAAGTGAGAAATCTGCATACTGAAAACTATAAAACATTAATGAAATAAATTAAAGAAGACACAAATGGAAAAAAATCATATTCATGGATTTTAATAATTAATACTATTAAAATGTTTGTACCCAAAGCAATTTATAGATACTACACAATCCCTACCAAAATTCCAATGGCATTTTCACAGAAATAGAAAAAAAAATCATAAAATTCATAGGGAAATACAAAAGTTCCAAATAAGCAAAATAATATTAAGCAAGAAAATAAAAGCTAGAGGCATCACATTTACTAATTTCAAAATACATCACAATGCTACTAATATCAAATTATGATACTGAGATTAAAACAGACACATGGGCTAATGGAACAGAATTAAAAGCCCCAAAATAATTCTACACATTTACAGTCAGCTGATGTTTGACAAGGTTTCCCAAAACAAACTTATCTCACAACATATAAAAAAATCAAATAAAAATATATTAAACGCTTCAACACAAGGTCAGTAGCTATAAAACTACCCAAAATATACATAGAGAAAATCTTCTTGACATTGGTCCTAGCAATGAGTATTTTTGGCATGACACCAAAAGCATGAGCAACTAAAGCAAAAATAGACAAGCTGTATTTTATAAAACTAAAGAGTTTCACACAGGCCGGGTGCGGTGGCTCGCACCTATAATCCCAGCACTTTGGGAGGCTGAGGCGGGTGGATCACGAGGTCAAGAGATCAAGACCATCCTGGTCAACATGGTGAAACCCCATCTCTACTAAAAATACAAAAATTAGCTGGTCATGGTGGCGCGCAAGGCTGTAGTCCCAGTTACTTGGGAGGCTGAGGCAGGAGAATTGCTTGAACCCAGGAGGTGGAGGTTGCAGTCAGCTGAGATCATGCCATTGCACTCCGGCCTGGGTAACGGAAGCAAAACTCCATCTCAAAGAAAACAAAAAACAAAAGACAAAAAGCTTCACAGAGCAAAGGAAACAATAGAAGAGAGAATTTAGAGAAGAGAAGAAAATATTTACAAACCATTCAATCATCTGATAAGTGGTTAATATTTAAAATATATAGAAACTCATACAACTCAATAATATAAAACAGCCCAGTTTCAAAGTGGGCAAATAACCCGAATAGCTATCTTTTCAAAGAAGATATAGAAATGATAAAAATGACCAAGAGATATATGAAAGGGTGTTTAACATTAGAAATTATCAGAGAAACGAAAATCAAAATCACAATGAGGTCTCATCTCATACCTGTTGGAATGACTATTATTAAAACACACACACACACGAACAAAGATAATTTGGTGGAGATGTTGAGAAAAAGGAAACTTTATACGCTAACCTTTTATACGCTGTTGGTGGGATTGTGAACTCATATAGTCATTATGAAAAACATAAAAAGGCCTCCTTAAACATTAAAAATAGAACTACCATATGACCTATCAATCTCATTTTTGGGGATATATCTAAAGTAAATGAAATCAGTAATTTGAAAAGATAATTGTACTCCATATACATTGTGGCATTATTAACAATAACCAAGATATGGAAACAAGGCATGTGTCCACCAACAATGAATGAATAATGAAATTGTAGAAATTATTCAACATTACAAAAGAAGGAAATTTTGCCATTTGTGACAACATGGATGAACCCAGAAGACATTATGCTAAGTGAAATAAGCCAGATACAAAAAGACAAATATTGTATGATTTCGCTTACATGCGGTATCTAAAAAAAAATCAATCCCATAAAAGCAAAGAATAGAAATATGATTGCTAGGAGGTGGGGGGTGGGGAATATGGGGAGATGTTGGTCAAAGTGTACAAAGTTTCAATTATTCACGATAAATAAAATACAAGGCATAAATATACTATATACTAGTATAGTTAATGTACTTTGTAATATGCTGTCAGCAAAATTTGAACTTCTCTAAAAGAGTAGTTTTTGTTTTTGTTTTTAAGGTGGATTTCTGCTCTGTCACCCAGGCTGGAGTGCAATGGCAGGATCTCGGCTCACTCCAACTTCCACCTCTTGCAGTTAAGTGATTCTCTGGCCTTAGCCTCCCGAGTAGCTGGGATTAGAGGCATGGCTGGTGGATCACCTAAGGTCAGGAGTTTGAAACTAGCCTGGCCAAAATGGTAAAACTCCGTATCTACTAAAAACATGAGAATAGATCTTAATGTTTTCATTGAAAAAGAAGAAAGAAAAGAAAAGAAAGTGTAAATCTTAATATTTTCACCAAAAAGAAAGCTAAAGAGAGAGAAAGAGCAAAAGAAAAAAGGAAAGAGAGCAGATCTTAAAGTTTTTACTGAAAAAGAACAAAGAAAGATAGAAAGAAGAAAGATAGAAAGCAAGAGAGAAAGAAAAAAGAAAAAGAAGAAAGAAAAGAAAGAAAGAAAAATAAAAGGAAGGAAGGAAGGAAGACTACATGAGGTGATGGCAATGTTAATTCACTTAATTGTGGTAATTATTTCACAATGTATATATAAACATCAAAACATCACCATGTATACCTTAAATATATAATTTTAATTTGCCAATTTTATCTGGGGGGAAATTAAAACTAAAAGTATTTCACATTTTAAAAATAATAATTAAATAGGCAAAGGGAGAAAAATTTAAAAGACCTTGTAAAGATGAAAGGAATACAATTCAAAGGCTTAACTATAAAAAGTGGAAGAAATCCTTCCAACTTCAGTGTCTTGAATACATGAATGAAAGGATGTCCTAATTCATACAAAGCAGTTTTTATCACCAGCTGTGGAAGGTTTTGGGTGTGAATGAAAGGGGAATGAGGGGTGCAAATATTGTTCAAATCATGTATATATCGTTTCCACACTAAAGGATGTTATAATGCGGTAATTAATCATTCAACTGAAAGTAAGTTACTGCCCGGCAGCCTGATCATTTACCCAGAAATCTACATTGCTGATCAGGGAATTCAATATTTGAATTGATTATAATTCAATAACTTTACATATGGCATCCAACAGGGGGTGCTACAATCGGTCACTTTATTATGTTGTAGGCTACAGTGAACTTACTCTAGGTAATTGGTTGGCTTCTCTAAGCCAAGTTAAGGTGAATATTAACCAGAAATATTAAAAAGGGGAAGATAAGAACTTAAAGGCTGTGCAGTCCCCTTGACCCTCCTTCTGTTCTCATGTTCTTTAATATTCCTTAGAAGTTGAGCTACTCTAATGAGAATGGATAAATGATGAGAAAAATATATAAAAGACGTTATTGACTAAGTAAAGGTAAGTTTTTATTTGATAAAGCCAAGTTATATTTTGCAACTGGTATCATGTTAGTCTGCACACATTTATTAAGGATAGACTAAGTTTTCTCACAGGTATTGAGAATAATAAACACACATACTTAATCAAATAAGGACATTGTGAGGATTAAATCACCAAATTCATGTAAAAACAAGCAGAACAGTGTCTGGGATATGCTAAACGGGTAGTAAATAGCAGATAATAAGAGTTCTACAATGTAGTTAGGAAAAGATACATATAGAATGTTTTGCTTGCAAAGTGTGTGTGTGTGTGTGTGTGTGTGTGTGAGAGAGAGAGAGAGAGAGAGGAAAAAATCTCATGTTTGTGAGAAAGAATTAGTGATAATTATACAAATTTAAAAGTTGGAAAGATTTACATTAGCAGGAATGATCTGTAAAGTATTTACAAAGGAGGCCTGGCATGGTGGCTCACGCCTGTAATCTCAGCACTTTGGGAGGCCACAGCGGGCAGATCACAAGGCCAGGAGTTCGAGACCAGCCTGGTCAACATGGCAAAATCTCTTCTCTACAAAGAGTACAAAAATTAGCCAGGTGTGGGTAGCTCTCAGCTACTCAGGAGGCTGAGGCAGGAGAATCACTTGAACCTGGGAGGTGGAGGTTGTAGTGAGCCAAGATCGTGCCATTGCTCTCCAGCCTGGGCAACAAGAGCAAGACTCTGACTCTAAATAAATAAATAAAAAGTATTTAGAAAGGAGCTAATTTGCTGAATGTTAGACAAAGCTTTTAAGTTATTTTAAATGAAAGGGGGTGGGTAAGTGGGGATATAATGTGGGGAAGAGATGGATATGGCGTAATTGGAAATCTTAACAGGCAACCCAATGAAGTAGGAGAGAATGTTTACTGGGAAGTAGAGAAGGGCCAGACAAGTGTTAGAACAATTCTCTGTAGGCAAAGGGAAGTCATCTACTTTTCTGAGAAAGTCATGTGATGAAATTAATTTCATAAGTATTATTCCAAACACATTATTCAGGCAAAAAGAATAGAACTCAATGGTGGCAGTAGGAAATTCACCAAAGGAGAGCAAAAAAGCCCAAATTTAAATAATTGCCATGATAACAGAAAGGAAAAATGGAGAGAAATATATAATTTTAGAATATAAAGGGAGAAAAGCATTATAACAGGTTTTCCCACTTTCCAATCTATGCTGCAAATTAATCTCAGCACTCTCTTCTTGAAACACATTACTGGATCACCACACCTTTAGAACAATATAACTACTTCCCCCACTAATTTCAACATGTGAATATGAGTTTGCCTGTTAGAATCCTTCGCTGGAAAGCTCTGTGTGCTCATTTTCTCTACCTTTACATCTTTTGCCATAGCCTAAAATCTCTTCTTCTTCTCCAAAGTCCCTTACATCTTCTGAAATTAATATCAAATGTTAGTTTTTTGGTAATGTGAATGAACTATGTTTGGTCTTCTCTGTACATTACTTAGAGAACTTAGTAAACACTTACATGGGTTATGTACCTGTCTTACCAAGCTTACAAGATAGGATATATCTGAGAGTAGAAACCAATTTTATGTTACTTCCATACTGTTTTGCTCATAATGATGCTCAATAAATACTTGCTGAATGGATGATTTATAAGTATCCTGTTTATTGGCACAACTTTATTATTGCAATGTTCTTGAGACTTTTTGTATCCAAGACAGAGAAATTCAGAATTCTCCTTCTAGAGTAGGAGAGACAGAGAAGAAAAGCAACACAGTGAGTAAATCTGGGAAATCACACAGGATTCCCAGTTCTTCCGATTATCGCCAGGCTCTTAAATCAGAAGAGAAGCCTGAAATCTGTAGTTTATAGGATCCTGCTAATGGGTTACCTGGTATTATGACCAAATAAGCACTTCTCTTTTAGTGACACAGCCAGGATGAAATAATATTAGTTTAACCTATATTGTATGAAGGACAACTTATATTCAGGGCACTTTACTTTCTGAAGATCTGTTGATATTTTTGCAGTTTTACCTACACACACACACACACACACACACACACACACAGGAGAAACTCACGGTGGTGCTCTAAAGAAATTAAACCCAAGGTCATACTTTCCAGAATGGGTTAAGAGTCTCACAGTGAGAAAACAGATTACTCTTGTATAACATTTTACAGTTTGACTTTTAATGACATATCAAACACTATTAATATTTCCACTGGCTCATAAAATGATACTGGTAGTGACTGGGGAGCAGAAAAATTATGCAAATTACTAGGATTCATATGTTTATTGGTTATGAAATGATAGTATAAATGCATCCCTATGTAATGCCACATGGGATAGAGACAATCTGTTTGGGGAGTCAAGAAGCCTTTGTTCAAATGTTTTTCTTAATATCTATTACTGTAACTTTCCAAAGTTCAATTTTTCTCATATGAGTACTTGAAATAGTAAGATCTACTGTATAGAATTTTGAGGACAAAGTGAAATGCACATGTGGGCACCCATAGAGTAATGTTTTTCACAGAGTAGGCAATCCATGAATGCCAGTTTCCCTTTATTCCACATCCCTTCTCTTCATGGAAAACCACCCATGTTTAGAACATGTAGCATACACATCTATCCACACACAAGCATATTGATGTACTAATGATACATGTGTTGAGCTCTTGTTTATATTAGAGAAGAACAGACATAAAGAGCATCAACGTACAATTTGGTAAGCATTCAGCTAAATATGGCTGTACCTATTACTAACACCATTCAGCTGATGCATCCAGGATTTCACAAGAAGACTCTAGCAGCTGTATACACAGAGTATTAGGTGATGTTCAAATATACAAAGTATTTGGTTATACAAAGAATATTAGGTGATGAGGACCTGGGGATGGGGGTTAGGGTCAGTGGGGATTTCTCAAATACATCAGGTACAAATCATCTGATCTAAAATACTGAGATAATTCAACACGTTAGTACCAGACCTCAGCGACTATATCATTTTATTTTTATACTTCTACCCCTGGTAGTAAAATAGGCCAGTGTCGCCTCATGGAGCAACCAACCTTCTATTTCAGAGATTTTACTCGTTCCAGAGGGAGAGGGAGACTTGATAAGCATGAGCATGCCACTCGAACACCAAAATAGAAGAAAGTGTTATGATTTAAATTGACTATTTAGCCAAAAGGAATTGGAACTTAGAGCCAGCAGGTAATTTAAAATCCCATTAAAATAGCTACTGGAGCCACTGGGTATGTCAGTATGTGAATAATGTAGAGGGACAGTTGAAACTAACTGTAATCATACATTTTTAAAACAAATTTAACCAGAAATACATATTCTCAAATGGCCTTTAAGTATTCAAACTTAGGAAAAGTATACTTCATCCTGGTGCTATTCCCTATGTAAAGCAGTTTAGAAGTTCCTTTTTGGAAATTGACATCAAGACCAATATAGGAAGCAAAAGAAATTCATGTCATAATCAATGTATTTTTTTAACCAAGAACAATATTTTTTCAGTTGGAATATGAGTTACCATACAATACCTAGGCTTGTAAAAATCATGAAAAATATCAAGTTGTCCGACTTTCTTTAAAGGGTCTGTTTGCTTTTGTTCACAGTAGGATACATCATTTTAACTAAGTCCAACTTCGTTATCTGTATTCATGCATACCTTAAACATAAGCCAAGTTTTCAGCTGGACTCATCTATTTATTAATTGAAGTGAGTAAGATGAGCACGCATTTTAAAATAAAGATATTTTCGTAGAAAGTCAAGTCGGAGTAGAGTTCTGAAATAAAGCAAATCACACTTTGAAAAATAAATTATAATTGAGCAACACATATTGAAATTGTCCATATTTCTGCCATATAGTTCACAAGGATTTTCAGTTTCCCTTACATTTGCTTCGAAGTTACTTTCAGCAACTTCCAAGAAGAATAGAATTTCCCTTCAGAAAGATATAAGTTGTCACTGTTTCAAAGAAGTTGCTACAACTTTCGAAGAGAGGAATCTTAAGAATGTTTGTGCCATGGTGGTTCTAATTAGAGTAAGTACATAGCTTTTAAAACATGTCTGTTGTGTTTGGATAATTTAAGAAGGATAGATACTAGTAAAATGCAGTCGCGCTGGTTTATAGATATACTTAATCAATGGATGGCATTGCAAGGAGCGTTCCGGTTTTATGGGAGGTGGGAGCGTCACTTCCTTGGCTATAATAAAGAGTTCCGATGTAGCCTCGTACAACAAGAGGAAGAGTCTGTATGCAGAAGCACCATCTTCTGGGGATATATAAAGGGTCAAGTCAACGAAGGGCAGAACAAGCTCGAGACACTTGCTTCTCTCCGTCAACCGCAGCCTCTTCTCACAACCTCACTATGTCTTGCCAAAACTACTGCTCTGGAAACTCCAGCTCAGGATCTCTCAGAACCTCCTGCCATATTCCTCTTACCTCCATCGCCCTCTGCCCTACCAATGTGAGTTGTGGAGATGTCCTCTGCTTACCCACTAGCTGTCAAGACCATACCTGGCTCACAGACAACTGCCAAGAGACCTGCGGTGAACCAGCCAGCTGCCAGCCAGCCCACTGTGAGACCGGCAACCTTGAAACCTCTCGCTGTTCTTCCACTGCTTACTACGTGCCCAGATCCTGCCAAGGAACCAGTTTTCTTCCTGCTTCTTTCATCTCCAGCTCCTGCCTTCCAGTATCCTATAGACCGCAGAGCTACGTGTCCAGCAGCTGTCGTCCACTGAGGCCACTGATCAATAGTTACCAGCCCACAGGAAGCTGTGTGCCTGGTGGCTATCGTCCCCAGTCCTCTTTTGCCAATAGCTGCCAGCCCCCAAACCTCCTCACTTCTGGATGCCGACCCTCCGGTTGCTTGGCCTATGGTCCTCAAACCCTTCATGTTGTGTCCAGCAGCCTCAGACCTCTGGGGCCTCTGTTCAGTGGTTGCCAACCTCTGAGCCATGTGGTCAGCACTTGTCATCCATCTTGCTCTGCACTGTGAAACCAGTAGCTTCTTTGTTCTAGAAAAATCTGGGGACTTTTGCTTCTTCGCTAGTAGTAACTGATGTTTCTTACTTTTACTGTCTGTGATCTAATGCAACCTGCTTCTCTTACATGTTTTATCTTGTTTTCATCTTTCCTTGACATCAAAAGAATTGGCTTACAATGCTATTCAGCGTTGCTGTGGTGTGGGAAGAATGTATTTGATTTACGCTATAATAAATGCGATTAAGTCCGAATTAGGAATCTTGTTCAGTGGTTTTTCTTTCATGACTTAATTTTAACACAGAAATGACCAATGTCAATTGTTTGCAAGATGAGTGAATTGGACAAATGATTCTCAACCATATATTTGTACCTGACAGTGGAAGGATTGCTTGATGGTTTATTCCTTAAGCTGCTTTTAGACTTCTGACCCTATGTACTTGAGAGACCCAAAAAGTCCTTGGTGAAAGTTGCTTTGAAGAGGAAAAATTAGGAATGATGCCTCTTATTTCTCTATTCCACTGAATATGCTTTCACCAGAATGTTCTTTCTAATTGAAAACCTGACCAGGTTTCTGCTTAAGCCTTTGCTGGCTTCCTATAATCTATCTCCATAAGATAAATATTCAAACACCTTAGTAGCAAAGCTGGTTTCCCTCACTGTCTTTCTCCCTCCTCCCTCTCTGGCTTCATCCTATTTTGATCAGTACTGCAAATAATAAAACTAAGATCCTGCAAGCCTGACTTACACAAAGGTCCCCAAACATATGCTTTTTATAATCATCTACCCTTTTGCATGTGTCTTAATTGAGAGCAATATGTTCTTCAGCTCTGCTTTGAAAACTCGTACTTTTAAAAAACACAGTCCAAGTTCATTAATTAATCTTCTGATTTATTCAGAAACAAATGTACTGCTTGCATACTATGGGCCGGGAGCAAAATATACTGAGGTGAACAAAACAGTCCTGAACTATCGCAGAATTTACCAGAAGTTATATGCTACGGGACCTGTAACAATTAAAGATGAATTTTTCGGCTGGGTGCGGTGGCTCAAGCCTGTAATCCCAGCATTTTGGGAGGCCAAGGCGGGTGGATCACGAGGTCAAGAGATCGAGATCCTCCTGGTCAAATTTGTGAAACCCCATCTCTACTAAAGATACAAAAAATTAGCTAGGCATGGTGGCATGTGCTTGTAATTCCAGCTACTCAGGAGGCTGAGGCAGAATTGCCTGAACCCAGGAGGCTGAGGTTGTGGTGAGCCGAGATCATGGCATTGTACTCCAGCCTGGGTAACAAGAGCAAAACTCCGTCTCAAAAAAATAAAAAACAAAAACAAAGATGAATTTTTCTCTTATTCAACCTAAAATGTGTGGGGGCATATATTTCATAAATTAAAGTAAAACAAAGCTGTGGCCAGGCGCAGTGGCTCACACCTGTCACCCCAGAACTTTGGGAGGTCAAGGCGGGGTCAGGAGATCGAGACCATCCTGGCCAACATGATGAAAGCCTGTCTCTACTAAAAACATAAAAATTAGCTGGGCATGGTGGCAGGTACCTGTAGTCCCAGCTGCTCAGGAGGCTGAGGCAGGAGAATCATTTGGACCCGGGAGGTTGAGGTTGCAGTGAGCCGAGATTGCACCACTGCACTCCAGCCTGGCCACAGAGAGAGACTCCATCACACACACACACACACACACAAAAGTTGTATAGGCATAAATATTTACCTTTTTGAGGAACTGGAATAGCTAGAAAACCTAGAAACTGTATCACTGTGTAAGAAAGACAGTGATTGCCAGGAGCTGGCTCACACCTCTTCTCTTTAGACAAGGAATACACCTCTGTTTCTCATTTCCATCTTGCCCTAGAGACTTCCTAACAATGAAGCAGAATGGCAGTTCCACCTACCATCATGATCATGCTGCTGTTTTTAAATCGATCCTGGTTCACTCTATTGCCTGATTTATTTGCTCTCCTGGATATTCTGAATTTGTGACATCCATATCCCTTATTTTTTGAAGACTTTCCCGGGCCCTCCCTGTGCTCCTCACCCTAATCACCCGTTGCTCAGGCTGCCTCTTATCTCAGCCATACGTTTATTGTTAATCTTGTTGAACTATTATTTACAGCTTCATTTTAAATGAGGTTTTAGTTAATGTAACATACATAACTGATTTTCGCATGTTCTTGAACTGTAAAATGAAATTATAAAGTATCTACCCATTGGTCTCTGTCTTGTTTTACTAAATATGATGTTTCTGAGATTTTTCCATGTTGTTATATGTCCAATTAGTCTTTTTATTTTTTGTATGTATAATGTTTAAGGTTAAAACATTAAAATTTATTTATACATTATTTTGTTGATGAGCCTTTGGGTTGTTTCAAGCTTGGATCTATTAGAATTAATGTACAGATTATTCTTGTATTCTTGTACTATATGTTAATACACATCTGGAGATATTTCTCTTCTGCAATATGTTTAAGGGTGGAATTAAGTTATGTGGGATGTGCTTGTTTGGCCTTGTTTTATACCATTGCAAAGTTTTGCTGTGCAGTTATGCTAATATTGACTCCTGCTATCGGAGTATGAGAATTCCAGTTGTTCTACACCCTCACCAACACTTGAAGTTGTTAGCCTATTTACATTTAGCATTCCTACTGAGAATGTAATTCTAAGAAATGTTCGTTTTATTTTTAATTTTCTTGATGGTCCATTAAATTGAGCACTTTTTTAAGAAAATGTTTCTTGTGTCTTGACCATTTAGATTTTTGTGTGTGTGAAGTAAAATTCAGGTCATTTGTTGCTATTTTTAGTAGGTTTGTCTGTCTTTCATATTGGAATAGTTCTTTACGTGGTTTAGATACTAACTCCTCATTTTTTATCCATATTTAGCTTAAATTCTTTCATATATTTCCCTGTATTTTTATGCCCTTAATGGTGTATTTAGAAGAACAGAAATTAATCTAATTTATTGATCTTCTGTTTATAGTTAGTACTTTTATCATCCTTTTAATGAAATCTTTGTCTACCTGATATTAATAAAAATATTACCTTTAGAAACTTTTTTTTTTATTTTCGACATTTAAATATGCCATCAGTGAAAAATGGTGTGTGTGTGTGTGTGTGTGTGTGTGATGTGAGTTAGGGGTCAAAATTCTAGTTGAATCAGCATCATCTCCTAAAACACCCTTCTTTTTCTACTGCCCTCCAGTTCTGTATCCCTTTGTTCAGAAATAAATTTTCTTTAAATGGATGGGTCTATTTCTAGACTCTATTCTGTTCTGTTGAATAATGTCTATCCTTATATCACTAATATGTTTTATTTTTCATTGTTTTATATGTATTTATAAACTCTCCTCAAGACTTTGAGGGTTTTGAGGCTGTCTTTGTGGGAGTACCATGACTAGGCTCTCTGTAAATGTTTGTTGATTTAAATCACAGTAGATTGCATTTTGATTGGATGGTGATGAGAAATTTCACATTTTTTTTCCCTTGAAGTTTTATTCAATGCTATCTTTCCTGAGTCTGGGGGAAATGAATGTTTGCTTCTCATTCTCCCACAGCTTACAAGTCCAAGAGCTAGGAATTAAGGAAAGTTCTGTATCCAGCATCCCATGACTAGACAGGACCTGCTAATAGCTATACATTAGTCCACATCTGATAATTATCTTAGCTATACATTAGTCCACATCTGATAATTATCTGTTGCCAGCTATGTCTTATTTATTATTTCATTAATTTAATTTTCTGAATATCTAGCATAGTAGCTGTAATTGTTCCTAATTTAGCCACAATCACAGAGATTATAAATTATTCGTATAAGATTTATTTCTAAGTTTTCTCAAAGTCCATGTTTCTCCAGTAAACTACAAGTATAATATGAAGATTTGTTTATTCGAGCAAATTACGGGACAGTTTACTATCTGATATGTTTTGCATTCTAGTTTTATAGGTTTTATTTCTGTGATTAAAATAAGTAGAGGGTAGAACTTTAGGCTTTTATTTTCACACACAAAAATTAAATATTCTTTGTTAATATTCAAGTACCATTGTGTTTCTTGTGATTAACCTTCCGGATGTAGTCATTTTCAAACTGAATTTTATAAAAGCTGGCTTCCTTTTGTCAAATTATAAGCTCAAACAATACATTGCCCTTTTCAAATGAACTTTAATCAAGAAAGCATGTCTCTATCAAAACCAATTATGAAGCATTACTAATTTTTCTTAATTTCAAGATCAGATTCCACATACCAAATACATAAGAAAGATACACAGAATCATATCCTTCCTTATCTTGATTGAAATGGGTTGTGGAAAAAACAAACACATATACCTGAATAATTATCAGAGTCTTTAAGTCAGTCATACATAAGAAAATTAAAATGGAGTTAATCTAACATATTCTATAGATATTTTGAGGGTAGAATGTGGATTCTGAGTCTTCTCTTTAAACATAACTCTTAATAATCACTTGCCAGTATAAACACAAATTTCATTCTCCACTGAAACTGTATTTTTGCTTAGAGAATTTTTCCTGAAATTAATGAAAGTGATGCCATTGGAGATGATGACTCAGGAATGTATAAATTTCTGGTTTCAATTCCAACACAAAAGGAGCTTGAGTCACCACTCCTGTCTTACAACAAGAAAACAATAGGCAACTTGAAAATCAGTGACTTTTCCTGAACCTGTCAAAGAATTGAGTCTGCAGGGCAAAACTCCACTCCAAAATTTGGGGAGACAGGTGAGTTTAGAGTCACATCTGGAGCAAAAGCTGCTAAGCCATAATCTGGTAGGAACACTTAAATCATCAAATTTGAAGAATTTCTGAAGGCTGAGTGTTTACTAGCATGTGTATAAAACACTCTTAGATGCCACTGTCTTAAAAATGCCTCATGCCTCGGTACTTCACGGGTTTGCCTCTAGAAATTCTACAGGTTTCTCATGGAAGAAATCCAAGGAAGATGCCCCAATAGCTTTGTCACGAGAAAGGGAGGAATAATCCTAGAAAACCACATTCAGAACCTCCTCCATAATAAACACTTACTCTTCAGGAAACAAAAGATTTTACCAGGACCTTACTCAACCCAAGGAAAAGATATTTTTCCCTTTCCACACCCCCACCCCAAATACCTTTTCTGGCTCACCTAAAAAGGGAGGACTGAGAAATACTAATGAAGGTCACAGCTCAGAGACACAGGTGCAATAAAAGACTGAGGTTTAATTATAAGATTATGAAATGCTTCTCCTCTCTTCCACCTTTCCCCCTATGCTGGCAAGGCTCCAGTATAATCACAGTGGATTACAGTTGAAAGGGCTCCATGAAGCAGATTGTCTCTGAGGAGGAGTACCTAGGTCAGCTGAAAGCAAAGAAGGTAGACAAAAATTAAGGGTACTAGAGAAATCTGAAGTCTCTGACAACTACAGCTACAGCAAAGAATAAACACAGCTCAACTTCTAGCCAGATTCGTTTGAAATCTAACACTAAAGGTCAATTTGTCTCATTTCCTACTACCCAATAAATACAACACAGGCGACTTTCAGCAAAAAAGTTAAGAGACACAGCAAAAGGCAGTGAAAGCACAGCCTCCAAAGTAAAAGCAAGCATCTAAATCGACTCAAATATGACATGGACATTGGAATCATCAGGCAGAGAATTTAAAATAACTCTGATTAATACATTTAGAGCTCTAAAGGGAAAAGTACATATAATGACATGTAAAGACAGATGGACTATGGAAGCAGGGAGATATAAATTAAAGAATGTAAGAAATAAGCTAGAAATAAAATCTACTGTAACATAAATGAGTAATTATTTTAATGGTCTCATTAGTAGACAAGACATGGTGAAGGGTGGAATCTGTAAACTTGAAGCTATGCCAGTAGAAACTTCCCAAACTGAAATGCAAAGGTAAAAAACAGAAAAACAACAACAACAAACACAGAAATGCAGAGGAGGACATCTAAAACTACGGAACAATTCAAAACATGTAATATGCTCTTAAATGGAATATCAAAAGGGGAAGAAATAAGGTTCTGAAGTAGCAATGACTGAGAGTTTTCAAATTTTAATGATAAACACAAAACCACAGATTCAGGAAGTTCGGAGAAAACCGAGCGGGGTTTTAGAACAAAACAAAAAGATTATTATACCTCGGCGTATCATACTCATACTTCAGATAAACAAAAATGATTGTGAACTCTTGAAAAAAATCCCAGGGGAAAAAATACCTTATGTATAGAGAAACTGGGGCAAGAATTATAATAGATTCTTTGTCAGAACCCATGCATGCAAGAAAAGCGTGGAGGGAAATATTTAAAGCATGTGCAGTGACACGACTACCTAATAATCGTTCCATTCATTATTTAAATCATTAAACCAGTCATTTGCTTTGCCTTTTTTTTTTTTTTTTTTTTTTTTTTCTTTGACTATGTTCCCTGAAACGGTAGGGAGAATCAACTTAAACATTTCAGATTGACAATTCAGTCAGTGACTCATTGTATCATTTGATAAATGCATTTTTATCCTTTGAAGTAATTTTAGCATGCATAAGCACTCAGTCAATAACAAGGAATTTCTATTATGTGACAAGCCTTCTTCTATGTTCTGGATATATAATAATAACTCAATTTCGGAGAATGACAAAAAATTATAAACATTGATAAAGAAATATAATAAAATGAGACTACATACATCTGCTCAGATGTACTTTATATAGTAGGAACAAAAGGAAAAAGAGTATAAAACAGTATATAAAGGGGATACAGATTATATTATAAAAAGAGGGGAGATGGCTGATTTTTACAAGGTTGGAATATTTTGGCTTTAACAAAAATTCTATTTGAATCGTATCTAGAAATATTAAAAGGAGAGTGCCCTGTAATCAACCATTTTAGACCTGGAGAACAAGAGCAAAGGCAGGAACTTGGGGAGGATGCAGAATAAAAGGAACGCAGTGCAGCTAGATGGTAGTGAGTGAAGAAAGAGCAATATCCGAGAGTTTTCCAATATGTTCAATACATTAGACCCTCTTGCCAACAACAAGGTTACCTCAAATAGGTATGACTGAAATGTATTTAGCAATCATTGGTTGTTTTCCAAAAGCAGAGTAAGTTCAACAAGAGAGACTTCTAATTAAAGATGAGTATTTGATTTTGCTTACTATGAATTATAATATATATAATTGCTAGGGTTGTCTCAACTACTTGCTGAGATAGTATGATCCAAGTGATCCATGTTACATAACAAGATTTATTCTGTCATAGGATTATCTTCTATAAAAGCTTGCAATTATCATTTTTAGGATTTGTTAATCAGTTATTCATCAAATGTCTCACTGTAGTCACTTGAGCTTCTGACCTAAGGTTTTGGCTAGTTGTCCTAGTCCATTTTCTACTGCTATAACAGAATTTCAAACTGGGCAAATTATAAACAATAGAAGTTTCATTGGTTCTCAGTTATGGAGTCTGGAAAGCCCAGATAGAGGGTTTTCATCTGATAAGGATCCCCTTGCTGTGAAAATATGGTGGAAGATATCACATGATGGGAGAGAACAAATGAGCCTGTGAGACAGAGAAAGGATATCCTGGGGATTTCATTCTTTTATCAGGATCCCACTCCTGGGACAACTAACCCACTCATGAAATAACAGTATTAATCAATTCATGAGAACTCTGTCACTTAATCACCACTTAATGGCTCCACTTGCCAAGATCATCATAATGGCAGTTAAAGTTCGACATGAGTTATGGAGAAGACATTCAAATCATAGCACTTATTATGGATTTTTGTTGTTGCTGTCTGTGATGTACCACCAGCTATGCAGGGACAAGCAACAATATTTTTCTCTAGATATGTCAATATATTCTATTACTCCCATTCATGCATTTATTTTATCAGTGGAATAAAAACACAAACAGCAGATTTTGAACTTTCCCATAAATCCTCTAAGTTATTATGTGATAGAAGAATTCTAAACCAATGGAAGAGAGAAGCATAGTCCACTTCAAATCAGAGATGACATATGGAAGTGCCCTTCCTAGGCAAGTAAGAAAGCGTAGCTACCTTTTCCTTGCAATACTCAAAATCTCCCGAATTTGACACTGATGTTTACTAACTTCCAACACCACATTCCTCAACCAATACCTTGTAAACATAAATTACCAAAACATATATTAAGATATCAGAGTAAGCCTGAATGCAAGCTTTAAAGGAAATACATAAAATAAAACACTCTGAATTCTATACTTTTCTGACATATATTACCACGACAGTACTTGAATGTTTGTGACCTTGTTCAAGGTCCAAGGGCTTTTTTTCTCTTTAATTATTTGGGCATTTCTGTTCCTTTTTAATGATCTTATTATTATTTTTCATAGAAAATTGCTCTTCATATTTTAATGTATTCTCTTGGTCAAATAAGCATATGTCATTAACGATATTATTCCGGTGACATGTTCCAATGGACATTTTTTTAACTAAGTATGCAGATGTTCAAAGTTTGTTTTGTGCATTGAAACAAAAGCAGGGTTATTCTCATACAAATCTAATTTGTGCTGAGAGATATCTGGCAATGAAACTAAAGATCTACTTTTAAAATACCGTATGTAGTTTTTTATACTCTGAGATGTCTAACAATTGTACTGAGAGATCGCATTAATTAGGAAAAATCCCAAGGATTACTGAAAGCATTCATGTCCTATGCATACTCCAGCACTTTTGTACTGTGGAAAGCAGTGACCTTTTTAAAGTAGGTGGATGCCCTTTATGTGACATCTAGTCCTCTGGGACAACTTGAGCAGGCAATTTACTGCACACAGGCACCTGTATCTTATGCCATACAGAAGTGCTGCTAGTGAGAGGCCATAGGATAAACTAAAAGGAAATCTTGAAAGTTCATATCCCAACAAGGGTGAACTGAGGAACAGCTATTTTGTATAGACAGTATAGTATTGAACATGTCATTCTGATAAAGGTTGTTCACTTGAATGCAAAGGAACAGGACTGTGAGTTAGATATTTGATCTACAGATCTTTCAACCATGTGCTGGAACTTTTCAGTATCAGCAAATGAATCCAAAGCTATTTCTATAGTAATCTAATATAATCAAAGAATAGATTATTGTCCCTCAAAAAATGTGTTTAATCAACTTTAGTAAATTCTTTAAAGCCTTATGCTAAGTTTATCTAAATATGAAGTTAATAATAAATACCACATTATTTACTTAATGCCTCATTCCAGAGCAGTCAATAAAGTGTCAAGTTTGAAAAATTATTCCTGTGAACTAACGCAATATTGAATAGATTATGGTTTGCTTTCTTAATGATATCGATATTGACCAGCTCTATCACAACATGTGGACAAAATTATTTAGCAAAACATAACATATCCCTTTTATAATAAAAACATTCACATTAAAATGATTCTATAAATAGGTCCACGTGAAGATATTGGGCAACAAAAGTTCAATTATGGAAGCTCATACTTTCTTATGCACAATAACCTGCCATCATTTTCGGTTCACCTGTTAAAGCAGCTGACTATGGATGTTGACTTGTGCTTCTTTAACTCACAGCTGTGCTGGATTGCAGGTGTTTGAGCTTTGTATTTCCTTTGCTATTACCTTATTTTTTCATCCAAAGTCAAAAGACAAAAGACATTACTATTCTCTGAAGATAATATCAAAATTTATGTTTTTAGTATTTACATGTCTTGGCAATTATTTAAAAATTAAAGGATGTAAGGTTTGCAACACAGTTCACATTCCAGTTAGTGAAATCAATAGTAGACTATGTTTTCTTCTAAGCTCAAATCAGAGCATTATTGCAAGTGTCAAAGTCATTTTATTTCCATGACCTAAAAAGTGTAGTGTACTTAATAAGGAATTTTTTTTATAGAACCTTCCAGGGAGCAATTTAGCCTTACCTAGGAACTTAAGGCCAATGACTTCAGAGGGAACCTGAGAGGATATACACACAAAAACACAATATTTTGCTGCCTTTTCCCTTTTTCTATTCCTTTTAATTCCATATAGAAGCGCAAACTACCTCTGGCTCCCAATATAAATAGACAATAATCAGATGTAACAATACTTTGGAAAAAAAAAGACCACACAAGGAAATTTTATGCTGCCCACACATAACATGTTGTCTGTTCCTGTTTGCTCTAGGGACAGTTGTATTGATGAGCCTTCATTCTCCACTAAAATAGAAGAGCACTTTCCATTTTCTATGAAATTCATATTGGTTATAAATATCTGGCATTGTCAACTTGGCGTGAGCTGCATCGCGGAGATGATGATGGCCTGCAAGAAATATCTGTAACACAAATTTATGAATTGATTACAGAACTTTCTCATCCACAGGGTAAAGCGACTGTTATATTTTAAAGCATACTTGATGTCTTGTTTTCTATAAAGAGAACTACACTTCATTACTCTATTTATTATTAGAGTGAAAGTGTGAGTATAACAAAATGCTTTCTATTTCCTTCCCAGTAGTGTGAGGAGAGGGTAAAAATGAAGAAGGAAAAGAAAGACAGGGAGAGGTAAATCATGAAAGAAAAACATTTTCCTCAGGGATAGAGTCTCAAACTATGTTTGCTGAAACACAGCTGAATACCATTATTTAAAATTATATCTCCAAACACATTATTCAGCCTCATTTAATCAACAAATATTTTTAAGTTGCTGTTATACACTTAGCATTATTCTAGATGCTAACCACAGTTCATTTTCATCGATACTCATTTTACGGAATCTTCCACATCTGTAAACAAGCAATTTAGAAATATTACCACGTTAATGCTTTGGCATATGAAAGCAACACACTGCTGAATCTTTAATCCAATGTGTCACTCTATAATCTAATCTATCTATCAGATGTCAAGGCAATTTGATATATGTGTGTCAGGGGGAGATCCGCGAAAGAAAATATTTGGTGAAAGTTGTATAAGAGCTTTCCCCAAAAAGTTTCAATGGGAAACTGTTTCTATCTTAAGATCTTTTGGAACGCAATGCTTTTGTTTTTATGTTATATAGGCATACTAATCAGAGACTTTGATAATTGTCAAATGCCTGTAGGATTTTCTCATCCAGTAGATTTCTAACCAGGCTTTGTAGCTGTATCCTCAAAGTAAATCAAGTTCTTGGGCCCAATTACAACTCTCTAAATATGAGCCTCTAAGTAATAGGCCAGAAATAGGCTTTATTTTTTTTCTGAAAACTCACCATATTTTTCAAAGCAAAATTTAATTTGGCAATACAGAATCCATCAAAACTACTCTAAAACTGTTCATTTTCTTCTGTGTCTTTGAGAAAAATATCTCTTTGTAAAATGAAAGATACATTTACTGAGTGATATTAAAATCAACAATTAAGATTCACAACTAGGAAGCGAAATATCAATACAAATATACCAAAATAGAAAGCCTCACCAGTCATCTAATGACTACTTATTAGTTCAACAATTAAACACTATTTTTTATATCAAACTGTCAAAATAAATATGCTAACAACACTTAGTGGTATTGAGGAGGCAGTGAGCCAGATACTCATCACCGTAGTCCAGCTGTGGATTCGGACCCATATATCAAAAATCTTTTAAATAGATTGCAATTTTAATAAGCTAGATTTCTAAAAAAAATGAAGTAATAAACTAAATCAGATTGAAGCAGAAATAAGACCATGCTCCAAACAAATCTTAGTAAATTCTCTAATTCTCAGGAGGGTCTGTAAAAACATTTGCAGAATCTCTCAGGACTTTGGAATCCAATCCATCTCAGGCAGGGCTCCAGTTAATTTGAATTTTACATGGTAGTTCTTGTTTGTTTGTTTGCTTGTCTGCTTGCTTTTATTTTTGAGACAGAGTTCTGCTCTTTTCTTCTAGGCTGGAATGCAGTGGTGCAATCTCGGCTCACTGCAACCGCCGTCTTCCAGTTTCAAGCAATTCTCCTGCCTCAGCTTCCTGAGTAGCTGGGATTACAGGTGCCCACCACCATGCCCAGCTAATTTTTGTATTTTTAGTAGAGACAGCATTTCACCGTGTTGGCCAGGCTGGTCTCGAACTCCTGACCTCAGGTGATCCGACTGCCTTGGCCTCCCAAAATGCTGGGATTACAGGTGTCAGCCACTGTGCCTAGCCTAGCATGTTTTTTAAATGGGTGAATTTATATGGAGATAGGATCTGGATAGAATCTTAGAATAAGTTACAATATTTTATTTTGAAGAGTTTACTTTATAAAAAGTCTACCACATTGTACATGTATTTTTCTCTTTTTGTTAATAAAAGGAACTGTGAAAATTTCAAGAATGAGAAGTCATCTTTGTTTGGCAAGCCACTAACCTGTTCTTTGACATGTTGTATCCACCATCTACGGAGAAGAGGACTTACATTCTCCATCCCTTTTGCACCCTATGCTTAAGAAGAAATTTCATCTCTGCTAGTTATGATCCTGAACATTTCCTGGACATAATGAGAAGAGTGAGGGTTAATAGCTGAGACATTTAAAATTATAAGTAAAATTAAATGAGAAGGCTGGAGGGCACCTTCATTGGCATCCAAACAAACTATTAAGGGAACGATGTTGGGTAAAAGAATCTCAGCAAGACAGCAGTGAGTGAATATATGGAACTGCCAGAAAGCAGTGAGGGTATATAGGAAATTTGCTTCGAAGGTGACGAGCACATTTGAAAAAGCTTCTATAAGTCTGAAACTCACTTTGTTAACTTCATGTGTTTAGCAGTTGCTGCTCTGGAAATGAAAGCTCCTGCTCTTTGGGGAGTTATTGTTACCTTCTTTTTCCCTGATTTGGTTTTCTCTGCTCTAGAAGAGTGAGCTGAAGAGGTGCCCTCTGCTTACTCAGCAGTTTTCATCCTGGTTCCTGGACAACTGCCAAGAGAACAGTAATGAGCCCACCAGCTGCCAGCCAGCCAGCCAACTGTGGGTTCAGCAACTGTCAACCCTATTGCAACCCTTCTATTGATTGTCATGTGTCCAGACACTGCCAAGAAACTCACTTTGTTCCTGTTACCTACTGTGGCCGTAGTTCAGAGCATCCACCAACACACACCAGATGCCAAGATTCCCGATTAACAGCTTCCATCCACTGACCCACTTTTCTTGTATCTACTAGATCTTGAACTATACGGCTGGCAGTGGCTTCCCTTTGACCTATGTCTTCTGCTGTTGCCAGCCACTGACTAGGTGGGTAGCAGGTACCAACCCCTAACCTTATTATCAACTAACTTCAGATCCCTGAGCTATGCATTTGGTGATTTCTAAAGCTTGTGCTCTCTCTGGAGGACCTGGCATTTACCTTCCAGTAAGTTTGGCCAGGCAGAATCAATATTAGGATTGAGATTTCTTGCTAAATATAGCTTGCCATATATCACTTCTTATAAATCTCTTCCAAATAAAACTCTTTCTTTTTGTATGAGTTGTTTCAAGATTCTCCTGGACAGCACCAGTCTCCCAGGTTTTGTCTGCGTGTCTTCCATAAAGTGAGAAAAGACTTGCTTTAACACCTAATAAGTGTGCTTCTTCACATTCTAAAAATACGACTTTTGCTAATATTCATTTGTTAGTTCTAGTGATTTATGATACTTTTAATTAATGAGCGTGCTCTAGCTGCTTGATAAAGAATGACAAATTTCACCTGAGTGATTTGTTGACTTCTTCATTGATTCACTCAGCAAGTTTTCATTCACTTTCAAAGGTGTGCCAAATAGTATGTTGTAGTATTTCTCTGGATTCTTCTGGACGTTTCTCTTCCTAAGGATTTTTTTTGGGGGTTGGGGTGGGGGACAGAGTCTCAGACTGTTACCCAGGCTGGAGTAAAATTGCAGTGGCATGATCATAGCTCACTATAACTTCAAATTCCTGGGCTCAAGAGATTCTCCTGCCTCAGTCACTCTAGCAGCTAGAACCACAGGCATACACCATGATGTGCAACCAACTTTTAATAATTTTTAAGAGAAATGGTCTCACTATGTTGCCCAGGCTGATCTCAGACTCTTGGTTTCAAGTGATCCTCCCACTTCTACCTCCCGAGGTGCTGGAATAATAAGCATGAGCCACTGTGCCAGGCCTAAGGCTTTCTTATCATTTATCAATGACTGACTAAAACCACTCAAATCATTATTTTGAGGCTTTCGTGGGAGTAAATCTAGACGGGATTAAACCTCATTCAACAGTGGTTCACAGAATCCCAGTTAAGACTGTACTTAAGTTTTATGCTACCATTTTATGGCTCTCAAAGATGGCAAGTAATTAAAATTGTGTAATATTGCTGCTGAATTTTCAAGTGACCACTGTGATTAAAAGCATAAAATTACTAAGAAAACATGGTGGGATATAGGTATGGAAGGGCCATTAGTGACTGTCAAATAAAATGTAGGTACAAATTCCTCATAATTGTTTAATATCTGTTGAAATTCCATCAACTCTTCTGCAACTAGAAAAATTGTGCTCATTATTTACCCGATGTTGTCCTAAAATTAATGTATTGTACTAGTTACTAAAAAAGTATGGATTCTAGGAGTTAAAATACAAATGCAATGTATAGAGAAGTACACAATGTGTGCAGAGGGTTAAATTTTCCTCAGTGCTTTCTTTACGCTTATTGTAAATTAGTCACATGAGTTAGTATGTAGTGATGTCACAAACAGGCCTATTTAGATTTTCTGGTAAAGTATTAGTTTTCTATAACCTGTCAAAGTTAGAAAACTGTATGTTTTTTAAATAAATGGCCTCCAAAACTCATAAAGACTTTGAAAACACCTACCAAAGGCATATGTAGAGCTGTTGTTCATTCATCAGAAATAGAGCCACTGAACTGTCACAAATGTTAAAGCCTTCTTCACTTGAATACTGCCTGGTGATATGTTGTGACCGTAATAACAAGGTTTCTTACCATGAAGCCCATTGTCTTCACTTCATTTCCTGAGAAATAAAGAAGAAGAAAAAAAGGTACAATCAATTGCCCAGTTCTTATCACCAGAGGGAGAGTAAAGTCATA
Organism: Callithrix jacchus; assembly: GCF_049354715.1. Taxonomy (NCBI): domain Eukaryota; kingdom Metazoa; phylum Chordata; class Mammalia; order Primates; family Cebidae; genus Callithrix; species Callithrix jacchus. The sequence continues at coordinate 36,353,707 of NC_133522.1, read as the reverse complement.
TATGAGGAAGTCACTTAGGAAACTATATTATCATCATTTTATAGGCTACCATAGTGCAATTTAGCTTTCAGAAACAGTACAGTAATATGTGCTTATGACTATAGTCAAAGGTAAAGACATTTTCCCTTTTAACAATGGCATGGTTTTTCTTAAGGGAAATACAAAGAAATGCCAGGTAAGATATCATAAAAGTTGACTTATAATCTCGTGTGATGTGGATCAACTGAGTAAAATTTTAAATTTATCTTCTCATCAGAAAAACAAATCTTCCTTTCTGCCTCAGACACTTGTCACAGAAATTAAATGAGGTGAAATATGAGAAAGTGCACTATAAATAGCACCTGAACAGCACCAAAGTGGGAATTATAATTAAATGTTAGCTTACTTGACAAAAGTTAAGCCTCAGTAACCTGTGGCATAAGCTGATGAAGATGTAAAACAAACAAATCTCTTTGACTTTTCATTAGTAAAAAAATTAACCTATTGTTTGCATTATAAATAAATCTTTATTTTAAGCTATTTTATATTTACAGAAAAGTCGTGAAGATAATACCAAGTTTCATCTACCCTATACATGGGTTCTCCTGTTATTGACAGTCTGCATTGGTATTCATCTTTGTCACGCTAATGACCCAATGTTGATTTTTCACTATGAACTAAAGTCAATACTTCATTCACGCTTCTTCCGTTTTTAACTAGTATCTTTTTTATGGTCCAGGTTCCCACTCTAGATGGCACATTACATTTAATTGTCATGTCTCTTTAGGCTATTTTGGTCTGCGATAGTTTCTCAGATATTCCTTGTTTTTGATGCCCTTGAAAGTTTTAAGGAGTGTCAGGAATTTTACATATTGTTCCAAATTAAGATTTGGCTGCTATCTTTCTCAGGATTAGAACAGAGTTCTGGGTTTGCAGGAGAAAGACCAAAGAGGTACAATTCCATATCAGGAGCACATGCCATCAACAGGACTATCCACTGTTGGTGTTAACCTTGATCATTTTGCTGCAGAAGGGTCCATCCAGATTCCACTGCAAAGTTACTCACTTTTCCCCCTTTTCATACTGCATTTTTTGGAAGGAAGCTGCTGTGTGCAGTTCACATTTAAGTGGGAATCATTCTTTACCTCTTTACGGAGTATCTATGTTTATTAGTTGGAGTCATTTTGCATTCAAATATTCACCTATTCTCTTCTACTTTCTGTTTATACAATTATTTATTTATTAAGTATAAATGCATGAATACAATACATTGGGTTATAATCCAATGTTATGTCGGATTTTTTTGCTCAAAATTTTCCAGTTTTGACCATCAAGAGCTATATTAGTTGGCTCTTGTCTTTTTAACATATCTCATAGTTTTGCCTGTGTTTTGTTTCATTTTATTGTTGAACACTCCTTTCTAGAAAAAGATCTCCAATTTCATCTTGTGTATTTCCTGTAAGAAATATTTATATACATATAAATAAATATGTAATATATAGATATAACATAATATATTATATCTATAATATATTATATAACATAATAATATATAATATATTATAGATATTATAATATATATTACATATACAAATATATAATTATATAAAATAATATATATCATATATGTCATATATGATATAGTATATATCATATATAATATAATCATATTATATAAATATATAAAAATATAGTTATATATTATGATTATATTATATATCATGATATATATCATATATTTGTATATATTATATATTTATATGTATGTTTGCATGTATAATAACATATATAATATTTATAAATACATGTTATACACATTTATAAATATGTATATTTATATGTATAATATATATTTATATGTATTATATAATAGATATTTATATATTATATATAAATACACACACATATATTATATACATATATGCATATATATGTGTATTTATATTCCATGTGAGCAGATAATGTTTTACACATCACAAACCCTTGCCGAGTCATTGAGCCTTTGCCCTTAGGAAGGTGTTGCTTAAAGACTCATCGAGATATTCTTGATAGCCAACTTATATTTCATAATGGTTTATCCATTTTGGTAACTAGTATGATATCATGTTTGATATATCATCGAATAAAAGTATTTATGAAAAAGAAAAACTATATCCAAGAAGACATTGATAACCGCACAATAAATATGAAGAATTATGCAATGACAATATGATCTTTGATTGCATTAGTAGAAAATTAAATATTTGTTGGCTGAGAAGTTACTTTCCTTCCAGATTCAGCCTTTGAGAGTCTCTTGGTAGAGTATTGCTACTTGTTTTCTAAAACAACAACAATAATAGCAATTAAAAAAAAGCAAAGAAACTGCTAGAGAACTTTTATATTATATACATATAAGAATAAAGTAGTGGGGCTTGTTGGCCTAACATGAAACGTGACCCATTTCTTTTGCTTGCAAGGTATCCTAAGAAACTGGTCTTCATACTCAAAATGACCAATGTGAAAATAATGAATTAAAATAAATTAGGATTGGTGATTGTTGACCATGAACAAGACCTTTACAGTAAGTAAAAACATCTCTATGACTCTACAAAATATGCAGTCTCTATTTAATTATTTTCAAAAACTATGATAAATTGATGTTCCTTACATATCGAATATTTATCTGTATGAAAACAGAGATTCAAATGAAATGATTTGGACTTGTTTCCAGACAAGATGGAGTTTCAGGGACAGGATTTATCATAATAAGTAACACTATAACTAGATAAATATCTAAAACATGAGTTTTCAGGACTTTGGATATTAGGCAAATAAAGCACAGTACTCCACGAAAGACATTGGTGAGAGATGAATAGAAGGTTTCAGGGATCTACAGAAGATACATCGAAGTCTTCAGTGAGTCATAACCATCAGGGCACTGCATGAAGGGAGTGTAGGGACACCCAAAACTCAAGCCTGTAATCCCAGCACTTTGGGAGGCCGAGGTGGGTGGATCACGAGGTCAAGAGATCGAGACCATCCTGGTCAACATGGCGAAACGCTGTCTCTACTAAAAATACAAAAAATTAGCTGGGCATGGTGGCATGAGCCTGTAATCCCAGCTACTCAGGAGGCTGAGGCAGGAGAATTGCCTGAACCCAGGAGGCTAAGGTTGTGGTGAGCCGAGATCGCGCCATTGTACTCCAGCCTGGGTAACAAAAGTGAAATTCCGTCTCAAAAAAAAAAGTTAGAGGAGAGATAATCAGAGCCCAAAGATGACTGAGAATAGTTTATATTCCCACCAGACAGTGTAGAAAACTGGTATAAAACTCAGAAGGGGTTTCTTTCAGTGCTGGACAAAAGTTATCCTGTATTAAATGCTTCTTTATTTCTACCTAGTGATGCTTACAAGCAAAACTCAAAAGGATCAAGCTGTTGCTGAGTACGTTATCTGTGTCTCAGAACAAATCGCAAGAGTATTTATAAGAAAACAAAAATATATAATACACACAAAACGTTAAATCATAATACCTGGCATTCAATAAAAAGTTACCAAGCATACAAAGAAGCAGAGAAATAAGACCTATAATAAATCAACCACAACTAACCCAGAAATTACACAGATGATAGAATTGTTAGGAAAGGACATTAAAACAGTTAATACAACTGTATTCATATATTTAAGAAGCTAGAGAAAAGATTGTTCATGTTAAATAGAGAAATGGAAGATATAAACAAAGATCTGAATCACAATTACAGAGATAAAAACTACGAGTGAGGTGGAAAATACAGAAAATGGCTTTAGCAGAAGATTAGACGAGACACTGCAGAAGAAAACATTAATAAATTTCTAAACGCAGCAATAGAAACTATCCAAATGACATAAAGAGAAACAAATTCTAAATAAAATGAGCAAACAAGATGATTTACTAGTATCTCTCCTAGCTTTACGATTTCATTATATGAAATACAGATAGGGCTAGAAAGGGAGGCAGAATTTTGTCCTCCTTTCATCGTTGGCTATCATTGACTCTGATCCCTACCATTTCCATGGTTTATGAAATCCGATACCATCTTGCTGATTCTACTAATGTCCTGGGCATTATGGCCCAATGTGTTTACTGATTCTGTTCTGGTTACTTCTCTCATGATCCATTCAGAAGATGTACATAGCCATTTACTGTTTTCCAAAAGAAATGTATTGATACTGTTACTGTAAAGATTATTCAAATAGCAGGGCGATGTAACAGTGCATATAGCATAACTCTTTCCCATACCAGCCCCTGTGTTCCTTTTCCCCCAGTTATCTCACATTTGAGCTAATTCTGGGAGCTCTAAAATCTTCTCATTCTCAAATGTAATAAAGTTCAGCCCTCTCTAAATCTTACTTCCAAATTTAGACATCTGTACTAATCCATGTTCTCAAAATAACAAATCAACCTCCTTGTAAGTAGACCCATCTTTAGAAGGCAGTTAGGGCTACAAATAGTTTGCTCATTTTTGTTTATTTGTTTTTCTTTTATTTTTTTTTAGCATAAGGGGAAAGATACTAACATTTCCATTCTTTTGATACTCGTGGCATTTTTTCCATACATGTACTTGAAGATACAGTATATTGGAGGTAAATCAGCATTATACACTTCACTAAATAAGAACTTGTATACTAATTGAACTAAAAATAAAGGAAAAACAGGCCTTATGTACAGTGATGCCCAATTAGTTATGCCATGGGTATCTGATGATGGAGATGTAACTACAGCTTATCTATCCACTCACAGAGTAGCACAATTCCATGGTTGGCTATTGATAAATATAAGAGATAACTCCTCATGAATCATGGAGACACTCGAACTTTTGGGGGTGAATGAGAACTTAATTGGTTTGAGGTTCCTAAATCATTAGAGAACACCTCTTTGCAGGATTGGAAAAGATATGTTGCCTGCGGCATCCATTTTTTAGATTTAACGGTCAGTTGGCCAAACGTTAAAAATAAATGCGCCACTCTTCAAGGCAAGGAGGGTGAAGTATATTGTTAGTTATAACAGACACTCAATAAAAAGAATTACAACCTGACTTACTTGATTTCCAGTTTATCCAAAGATTATAAAAGGTATTTATACTGCTACCAATATTATTGGGATTTATGTAAATATGACTGTTGAATATGCATAGACAGGAACTGATACATACTCAACACCATGTGGAAGTTTCCTGTCGTCTGAAATGGGGAAAAGATTTTATCTAATTCCTAAATTTGCATAAATGAGCCATGAGAGATTTTAAGAGCTTTGAGCAAGAAAGTTCAGCTACTCGTGTACCCTCAACTAAGAAATTTCCCTCCTCTGCCGGGGAAGGTTTGCCCTTTTCCACAAGCTAAGTTGAAAGGGCAGCATGTGATGGCAATCTAGAAAACCAGCTGTCAATGTTATGTTGGCCATGATTGCTGTGTGTAATGGTTAATAGTAAATGTCAACATGATTGGATTGAAGGATGAAAATTATTGTTTCTGGGTGTATCTGGGTATTTCTGGGTGTTGCCAGAGGAGATTAACATTTGGATCAATGGACTAGGAGGGGAAGACCCACCCTCAATCTGGGTGAGCACCATCCAATTCGCTGCCAGCACTGCTAGAAATAGCCCGCAGAAGAAGGTGTAATGAGCAGACTTGTCGAGTCTCCCAGCCTTCAGCTTCTTCCCATGCTGGATGCTTCCAGTCCTCAAACATCAGACTCCGAGTTCTTCAGCTTTTGGACTCTTGGACTTAAAGGCTCACGGGCCTTTGGCCAGAGACTGAAGGTTTCACTGTCGGCTTCGCTACTTTTGAGGTTTTGGGACTCGGACTGAGCCACTATTTGGCTTCTTTGCTCCTCAGCTTACAGATGGCCTATCATGGGACTTCACCTCGCAATCGTGTGAGTCAATCCTCCTTAATAAACTCCCTTTCTTATATACATCTATCCTATTAGTTCTGTCCCTCTAGAGAACCCTCGAGACTGATACACTATGACTCACGTCTCAATCAGACTAATTTGCAAACCCACTTCATCCAGAATATGCTAAGTGGATAATACTCAGGGTCTTTCATATCCATTTAAAAATTAAACCATTAAAAATACTGGTGAAATGGTGTTTAATGTGCCCATTTTACAGACAAGGAAAATGAAAAGTAGAAAAATATGTGTGAGAGCTTTTATAACTAGGTGGTGCAAAATCATGAGTTCTGGCTATATTTGCTTGAACCATAAATGCCAGCTCTTGTTCCTTCACCACTGAAAGAGATGATTCTCACACTGAGAGGCAGGAGGACGAATGCTGTTCTAGATAAGATTTATTATTTCCGCATCTCCATATGTACCAGCAAAAGCATGTTTTCAGAGGTGCCATAATCTAAGTAGTCTCTTTAAATGAAACCCCTCAAGGAAGTAATAAAATCCATTTATTCTAATGTGGTCCAAATTGAGTTGCAGAGTTCATTAATGGTACTAAGCTAAAAGTATGTTTCTTTGGGGAAGACTAGTTTAAGAATTTTTACTTCCTTTCCATGTATAAATACATTCTGACTCCAAATAATCAACCAAAAAGTGTATCTTTGGAAAAATACTTAATTGTACATTAAATGGTCTTTCTTAGAAAAAAAATTAGAAATACGTAACTTATTTCAGAAGCTTTTATGCACAGGAATATATTCCTTGGAGAATATAATATATAAACAGGTTGTAAACATAAGCATTCTCTATATTTGCAATATCATGCTGAGGTTTACCTAGTAAGCGTTCAAAAAAGAAGGCCTCTTTCTTATACAGAATCTATCAAAACATGTGTTTTAACACCTTCAGTTTCATGCTGACAAAATATAGAACAGTGACTTATATGTTTATTGGGTGTGGATCTTAGCAAAACTTGTCAAAGCTATTGAGGCAACATTCTTCATTGGACAGACACACTTGAAAGTGATGTCCATGTCATATTTCCCAGAGATGAATTAGGTTTTGGATCTGGTTATGTCTCAGAAGGTTCAGTTCCCAAATTAAGAATTTTTGTTGTTTAGCTCCTCTAAAAATATCTCACTAATACTTTTAAATATTTATATATAGATAGTTTGGCTCTATAAAATAAAAAGTGGCCATAAATAAATTATTTCCAATTATGCAGATCCATTTGTGGCTTTTTAGCAGTGCCTTCAAAGAATTAAGGTTGACAAAGGAACATGATTTCTAAAGAAGAAATTGATCTATACTGTAAGAAATATTGAGCAAGGAAGACCAGATTGACTTTGGAATGATGGTTATTGGAAGGATATGATATTTATAACATATATTTTGTAGGGTGATTGGAGGACTGCTTAGTAGGCAACTAAATAAAATTCTAATAAGATGTCATACAAATGATTCCAAACTAGGAGCAGAAGGATGGGCTATAGAGGAAACCAGCACCCAGCATTCAGGGTATGTAGAAACAGTAGGTCACGTAGTTAACAATCACATTTCAGCCACCTGCTTTCTTCAAGTTAATCAGGGCTTGATCGCCTGCTCTTCCATCTCTGCTATGCGTTACAGCACTTTCTGCCCTGAAACCTACAGCTTTCACTACCTTTGGAATGGCCACCAAGTTCCTGTCACCTCACCCAGTGCTATCTGTGTAACTAAGATGAGCTGTGGAGCTCAGGTGCCATGACAACTGTCACAAGTCATGTGGTTAGGGTGGAGCCTGCAGCCTTTCTGGCTACTCTTCGATTGTTTCTGCTATGTCCATGTCCCATCAAGGAACTAGCTGTCTTCCTATCACATCCCCTGGTTCCAGTTTTTATTGTTCAGAATCCTGCAGACAGTCTTTGAACTACCATCTTCCAAATTACCAATCCTATGGTTGTCAACCACTAAGCTCCCTTCCCTATGGCCATCAACCACTGAGCTCCCTTCCCTATGGCCATCAGCCACTGAGCTACCTAACCTATGGCCATTAACCACTGAGCTACCTAACCTATGGCCATCAACCACTGAGCTACCTAACCTATGGCCATTAACCACCGAGCTACCTGATCACTATAATCATCAACCCCTAAGAAATCTGTCCTGTGGATGCTAACCTCTTAGCTACAAGTCTGACTGCTAGAAACACAAAAGCTATATATATGGCAACTTTCAACCATATTTCTTTTCCTTGATCAACTGACAATATCCTTATTAAAAAAACCATCATGAATAGCTGGAAAAAAAAACTCATGTTTACTGGCTTTGATAGATAATTCATCAATGGCCTCTTATTCTACATGGCTTATGTTATCTCTTTCAGTTTTATACCAGATATTCTTAACAACTTTTCCTTGCTTCTGGAGTTCTTATTATATATATGAATGTGTGTGTGTGTGTATCACAAACACACCTATGTATGTATAGTTTTTTAAAGCTTGATGTGTTTCAACTTAAGTAAAACTATTTTTATCTATTTTTTCTATTTTTTTTCTTTTTTTGAGATGGAGTCTCACTCTGTCACCCAGGCCAGAGTGCATGGCATGATCTTGACTCACTGCAACCTCTGCCTCCCAGGTTCAAGTGATTCTCCTGCTTCAGCCTCCCAAGTAGCTGGGACTATAGGCATGTGCTACCACACCCAACTAATTTTTTGTATTTTTAGTAGAGACGGGGTTTCACTGTGTTAGTCAAGATAGTCTTGATCTCCTGACCTCATGATAAGCCCGCCTTGGCCCTCCAAAGTGTTGGGATTAAAGGCGTGAGCCACCGTGCCTGGTCCATTTATTTTATTTCCAATAAATCATAGCTTGGTACACAGATCATGCTTTTTCATGTGTTACCATTGATGTGCACCTCGTTTTTTGTCTAGTTATTCCCTTGAGATATGTCAATCACTTTATGTAACACTGATGACTTTTAGACTCTGAATTAATTTTGGAGACTAAGGTTTCCAGAGGTAGAGAAAATAATTTATTAAAAGATCTATGAAAAAATATTAAAGTACATGAAGCAATACGACTTAGTGACGGTCAAAATGTTCATGCACTATATGGCTACACTTGGAAATTTAAATCAGTTTCCTTCCAGTAATAGTAAATTTAGCCTATTAGAATAAGTTACATGTAACAAATAAGCCCACAAGTATAGTTTAAACTTCTTCTTGTTCTTCTACCAATATCGGGCAGGAACAAAGTCAGAAGAGAAGCCCTCCATGCTGTCAGGGATTGGTTGACAGAGACTTGACTACGATGTGGCTGCCACTATTGCCCCAGAGGTTGCACTCCACTGCAGCTTAGCATAGAACTCAGCAGCTTAGCCTTTCCTAACCGCAAAAGAGGCTGTTATATTAATACAATCATGTGTCCAGAAAGAATAGGAGAGCACAGACTTGGTAGAACATCTAAAGATTTCTGTAAGAGGGACTAATTTGAGACAGAATTGAGGGGAAAAAAAGGACATCTACATCTACTACCACATTATATCTAAAGTTCTGATACAACTCTGAAAAATATAACTTCTTTTTGCAGAATTCAAGCATTTGAATGCCCTTGCTTTGCTGTATCACACCTTGGGTATGTTCCATTTTGCTTTCAATGTGCATCGTAACTACAGGACTATAGCCCTCTTTCCCACGAATGCTGTTTTTCAAATTCCAGTTTCTCAGTTGCTTATTTTGTGGAATCAACTTGATGTTCATAAGTGGGTACCATGACTTGATTTTGATCAGTTCTGATCAGGCCCCAACCCTGACTATTGGAGGGGGAACATGGAGAATAATGACTATGTGCCTGGAGCATCTTATAAGGAGCACATTCATCCTCATAATCACTCTCCAGTACCAAATTATTATGTTTTTATGAACAAGAAGAGGTTCATAAAAGAGGTTTATTAGGTTCAGAATAAACGAACAGTAAATTTAAATATAGATAAATAGGTACACACACACAAACACACACATATTCATACACAGGAATGCATACATACATAAATAAAGTTTTAGGGAACAGTTGAGATTTAAAATCACATTCACCTATTCTAGAACTTACACCTTATTTGACAATCATATATTTGATTTTCAAATATTTCAGGTCTGCTGTTACACCAGTCTCTGAAGAAAAATAATTAAAAAAAGTATAATTTATTTCACATACCTGGTGCCAGGTTTTTTAAATATTAAACCTAATTTTTCTTACAACTTGCAAGATTGTTAACATTAGTTCTGTCTCACTGATGAAGAAACGGGCTTAGTGAAATTAAACCTCATGCCCAAATTTTATTACTAGGAAGTGAGAGATTTCAAATTTGAATTCAAAACAATATTCTTTTTCTCATGTTGTGTTACTGAATGCTAACGTGACTCCTCTGACACAGTTTGATATACCAGTGAATCTTGATTATATTGCTAGTCTCCAAAGAGACCAAAAAAAGCAGAAAAAAAAATCACATTGTAACAATACTGGAGATTAAAATTCAACATAATTGAATGGTTCTGAGCTAATAGAAACAGTAAACATGCTCTGCAAACATAGGAAATATGTGACTAATTTTATCATACATCCATTTTGAAATGATTCCTTTCACTCACAAATGTAAAATATAATCCAATATAGGAAAATGTGATTAGATAATATAAATACAAGAGGCATATTTTCAACTCTCAAATGCCTTTCCATTTTTTTGGAGCCTCTGTCTTGGGAAGTGTGGTCATTCCCTGCAATGTTTAGACTACTCTGTCCCTACTTAGAGCACCTAACTCAATGATTACAGTATTTCTTATTTTTTTCTCAGTTCTATAGCTACACAAAGTAAATTACAGAGATGCTTTAAAAATAGGTAACTCTTCATTCACTGTTATATACAAAAAATTATTTAACTACTATGTCATCTGTAGTAGTCACTTTTTTTTATGAAGACAGAGTCTCACTCTGTCGCCCGGGCTGGAGTGCAGTGTGCAGTGGCACCATCTTGGCACACTGCAACTTCCATCTCCTGGGTTCAAGCAATTCTCCTGCCTCAGCCTCCCAAGTAGCCCGGATTGCAGGCATGGGCTACCAGGCCCAGCTAATTTTGTATTTTTAGTAGAGATGGGGTTTCACCATGTTGGTCTGGCTGGTCTTGAACTCCTGACCTGAGGTGATCCAACCCCCCTTGGCCTCACAAAGTGCTGGGATTACCTACTATTCTATGTATTGTGACACAACAGTGAGCAACTAGAACTGATTCCTGCTCTCATGAAACTTGACATCTGATAAAATGGACCTTCAGTAAACATAAAAGTAAATAATTTTATTCTTAAAGATAATTCATAGTAGTTATTATGAAGGAAATATATTGAGCTTATTTATAGAGATATAAAAGTTAGGTAGAGGGACTGCCAATGAGATGGAATAAACTTTGGGATTCTCTCTAAGCAGTGAAGTCTTAAGATGAGACAGATGAAAAAAATCAGCTGTGCAACGTGCAGGAAGAAGCATAATTTCCAATGGAAATGGAACATGTCTGGATCAGTTGTTGAAAAGAGCTTGGTCAATCTGAGGGACTGAACGGAGATTGGTGTGGCTACAGTGGCGAAGGGAGAGGAGAACAATATGAGGTTGTAGACCCTAGCAAGGCCTGGATTAATAAGGCTCTGAAATACAAGCTTTTCATTTTACTCTCAGGAAATAAAAAGTCTGTAACAGTTTTAAGTAAGAGAATGCCATTGCCTGGTTATAAAAAAAAAAAAAATACTTTTCTGCTGAGCACAGTGGCTCATGCCTGTAATCCCAGCACCTTGGAAGGCCAAGGTCAGGAGTTTGAGACCAGCCTGGCCAACATAACGAAACCCCATCTCTACTAAAAATACAAAAATTAACTGGGCTTGGTAGTGGGCATCTGTAACCCCAGCTACTTGGGAGGCTGAGGCAGGAGAATCTCTTGAAGCAGGGAGATAGATGTTGCAGTGAGCTGAGATTGCACCACTGCCCTCCAGCCTGGGTGACAGAGTGAGACCCTGTCTCAAAAAAAAAAAATAAATAAAAAATAAATCTGGACTTTCAGTTTCTGGTACAGTATAGTTTGAAGGTCATCTTTGTAGAACAACTACAAAAAGTGTGTAATATATACATAATGAGAGCATCAGAAGAAAAAAATAAAGGGACAGAGGAACTGAGTGAAGCAATAATAACTGAGAATTTCAAAAAGTTAATGATAGGTACTAAAATGTATAGATCCAGGAAGTTCAGAAAATACCAGCCAGGTTAAATACCAAAATATCTTCAGCTAGTCATATCATGGCCAACCTACAGAAAAGCAAAGAAAAGAGAAAAACCTAAAAGAGACTAAAGGGAAGAAAAACGCCGTTCTTATAGAAAAGCAAGAATAAAGATCACATTAGACTTCTCATCAGACACCATACAAGCAGGAAGAAAGGTAACTGGAGTATTAAAAGTAGTTTTACTAAAAATTGCAAGTTGGGTTCAGTGTATACTAGTTGGGTGATGGGTGTACCAAAATCTCACAAATCACCACTAAAAAACTTACTGATGTAACCAAATACTACCTGTTCCCCCAAAATCTATGGAAATAATTTTTTTTAAAAAAATACAGAATTCTGTATCTAGTGAACTTATCCTTCAGACCAATAGAAATTGTGGGAATTTGTTGCTAGTAGAACAGCCTTGTAAGCAATGTCATGTTCTCACTCATAAGTGGGTGTTGAACAATGAGAACACATGGACACATCACACACTGGGGTCTGTTGGGGGATTGGGAGATAGGGGAGGGATAGCAGGGGGTGGGGGATTGGAGAGGAATAACATACCTAACATCGGTGATGGAGGGATGGAGGCACAAACCACCATGGCATGTGTATACCTATGTAGCAATCCTGCATGATTTGCACATGTACCCCAGAACTAAAAGTATAATTTTAAAAAGAGGCAAAACAAAGAAAGTACTCCATAAATATTAGTTATTACAAAAAGGAAATTATTTGTAACAAAGGAAAATGAAATAGGTCAGGAACTTGAATTTAAAGAGAGGAAGAAATTTAGAGGAGGACTAGAGTAGAGGGTAGAGTGCAGCAGATCAGGAAGATGTAAAGTCATGATAGTGAGGAAGGCTTGGAGGATTTATGATGAGCTCACATAAAGGGAAAGAAGCAGATACATTCGAGATACACTTAGAAGAAGGAAACAATACTAACAATACTTAGATACTGTTTGTAAGTGGTAAATAAGGAAAATAAAAGAATCATGATTGATACTCTGATTTCTGGCTTGAGAAATCGAGTAGATAAATGTCAACTTACTAAGACAAGGAAATACAGGAGAGGAGATTTTTAGGACCAGAATAAAAATTTTGACTCTAGAAAAAAAAATCCAAGAAATGATGTAAAATAAGCAGCTTGGATTCTTAAAAATCTGATCTCAGTGCAAAGAAAAAAAGCTTATTTCATTCATCCAACATTCTGAAACATTTATTGACTGCCTACTTTGTTTAAGGAACTGGCAATTAGTAAAGCTGATATGAGTAAGACATACCTCTGGCCTTAAGGAGGTCAAAGTCTTATATATTAGAGGACAGTCTATAAAATATCTTTATCTTGTAGATATCAAACTTAAGCAAATAGGTTCGATATCATACATAATTGCATTAATTAATTTTTGAATAAAGTTCTTAGATAAAAGAAGGAAAGAAAAATAAAGAAATGAGAGTACTCATCTTCTTCATCTGGTTCTTAGTTGGTATTACTTACCTATTGCATATACTGAAAGTATTTGATGTTTCAAATGTGATGATGTGCTGAATAGTGCTATTAAAACTATTGAATGAGCATTATTCATCCCGGACCAAGTTGACATACGTTTGTCAAGAACAAAAGAATTATAAACCATTATACTGGGACCAATACTCTATTAAGGCAGAGTATCTCTAAGAAAGGATGAGTGGGGAACTGACAATGTGATCCCTCTCCCTATCTCTATACACACAACTAAGAAAAATTAGGCCAATATGAAAAGCTTTTCCAATCTCTCTAGTGACAGGAGAAAATAAAATACAATGTTAAAGGCATAATGCATGGAAATGGGCAAAGAAAATATCTCCGAGACAGCCATTTCTGACCTGCTTTAAGAAATGTGCAGTAATTTGCCAAGACATAATAGAGAAGAATATTCTAGAAGGGTGTAGCTTATGCAGTGTTTCTGTGACTGAAAAGCAGGGTTTTATGAAATGTGAGCATTAAATTGAAATTGAAATTTGGGGGGTTTGGAGCAGAATCACGAAGAGAAGTTGAAAATACACGTTGATCCCAGATATTGAAGATTTTATGAGCCTTGTTCAGGAATGTGTACTTTATTATATAGGCGATGAGGAGTCATCAAAGTCTGGATTTTACAAAGAGCTCAAATGAAAATATGGGGGATGTGTTAGAATTATAAACTCTAAATTAGATTTAGCATGTTATTTAATATGTGAGAATGAAAATGTAAACTCTTTTTTTCGTTTGTTTGTGTTTTTGAGATGGAGTTTTGCTTTTGTTACCCAGGCTGAAGTGCAATGGTGCGATCTTGGCTCAGCACATCCTCCGCCTCTCGGGTTTGAGCAATTCTCCTGCCTCAGTCTCCCGAGTAGCTGGGATTAGAGGCATGCGCCACCACAGTCGGCTCATTTTGTATTTTTAGGGTTTCTCCATGTTGGTCAGGCTGGTCTCAAACTCCCTACCTGAGGTGATCCACCCACCTCAGCTTCCCAAAGTGAAAATGTGAACTCTTATATACTATTTTTTATTATTTTGTTAATTTCATCATATCATCCACCAATTATTTCAAACCAAATATGTCACTTCTCAGTAGCTTTTTTGATCTGAGGCTATTAAGCCAGGAAACTACATGGAGATGTTTTATACTTAAAGAACCATTAGTCTCTACAGACATGGGAAGAAATTATAAATTGAATTAGAAATAATAAATCAGGACTTAAGTCAGGTAGGAACAGGGTTTCCCTGACGTTTGTCAACAAGATGTAGTACACTGTTTGATGATACCAGGTTTCTTTCATTTACATGTTCCACTTCTAACTTAAATTTTAATTACTGATGATTAATGATGGGATTATATTTAGATTGATAACCGTAGCCCTAATGATCTCCCAGTTACCAGATACATTTCAGTATCAGTTCTATTGAGACCAAATCTATCTTTACTATGGTTTAAAAAGAAAAAAGAATAATTTTGGTTCTGAAACCCATATGTTACATGCTGATATGCTGAGGAAAATATTTTGTAGACTGGTGGGTTACCACTTGTTTTCAAATTTCACGAAGAATATAAGAAGTGAAAGTAAACTTCAAATCATGAGGAAGTTAGGTTAGGAGCACACATCTCAACTAAAATATTCCACTTTGGGATTATCAAGGTAAGAGGAGGAATCTTCTTTGGAAGCATATAAGGGTTTGAAAGATTTCACTTACCTGGAGTGCTTAAAGTTCTCCGAAAAGATGGCAAAATGTCAGACAGATTCTCAGACTCATCTCAGTCCTCTTCTGTTCCTTTTTACCCGTAACAGCCCTCTTTCACATCGATGTGATCTGAGGCTTTCTTTAACAAGAATGTAGCACATTGACTTTGAAAATTCCCCGTGTGAAATGTCAAACAATTTCTCTTTCACCATTTGAAACGAAAAATGTGAAATTCAGAGGAAGAACCTTACATTTGTACCAAATGTCATGTTTTATGTAAATAAATATTAAAAAATATCATAAATGTGCTTTCTCTGTCTCTCTCTGTTTTCTTTTCTTCCTTTGTGCATGTTTGCATGGGTGATGAGATATCTTCACTTTTTCTGAATGCTCTGTAAAAGCTTCCAATTGAAAAGATTTTTTAATATCTTTTCCTCAAAATAATAATAATAATAATAATAATAATCAGCCTTCCAGAGTCGTCAATGAACAATGCAGGGACTAGGACTATTGTGTAGTAGCAAAGTATTCAACAAAAGGATCATCAATGATACTCCAAGATGCCAAGTGGCTGCTTGAAATCTTTAGCATCCTCTGCTCGTGAACAGCTCCGTCACCATTAATAAGTGAGAATGTGCTTGATAATAGAACGTTTTGGTTTGGGAAGATAAGTGACTCCAGGAAATAGATGCCTGTAAACATTAACTTGCATCTTTGGGGAAGAATCCAAAATAAAGATTGTTATTCCTTCCATAGTACCCAAGTGAGCAGTCTTTGAACAATTCTCTTCATGTGATACTATAGTTTTATGTAAACCTTATTTAGTTTAATTGCATGAAAACCAAATTGGTCTTCCTGGTAAATTGTTTCAGATGAGCACATCCATTCACTCTGGAATGTGAGTACACAAGCTGATGACTATCGATATCATGTTTACCTCTTATTTGAAGACCGCAGGTACATGTAAAGTACTAGGAAGAGCAGGTATATCATCAATGTTCCCATGTAGAAATATTATGTGTCTTGTTTCAAGAGTTAGGAAATTAAATACAACTTTTAAGGATGAAAAATATTAAGTTGTCAGAGTGGAGCTCTTTAAATGTACTCTAAAATGCTTTTATAAAATTGACTATGAAGACAAATATACAGTTAGCAACATCACATCATTAGATTCTCAGCTAAGTATGAAAAACGGAATAGCATGAGATATTTTTTCTGAAAAATTCGAGAACTTTGATATATGGAAACGATTTTAGGACATCAGTACCTCCTCTAAGCATTGCAACATTGTATCTCTTCTTCCAGCATGAAGACTATGCCTTCCTAACTGTGGGGCTCCTTATAGATAATGAATAGGATAAACATCCATTCAAATGGACTCCTTTTATCAAACATTATTTAGAGGTGGGAGCAGAAGCAAATCAGATAAAATACACAAGTGATTATATCACATTCATTGTTCCAGCTTACTCTGGGACCCGGACATAGAGGATCTATACTACCAGGAATATTGCCAATAGAGGCAGAGGGAAAATAGTAACGAAAATTAAGTGCCCATCAGCACTTCATATGTCTTCTAAACAACTGTTGAACAGAGCAAGTTGCAATGCCCAGTCTGCCCTATGAGATTAAGTACAAAGGGGTTACATAAATTTTAGTTTTGTGCAATGGGCAGCAAAATATTTTTTTTCCTCTTGAGCTAAACATAAGTCCTCCCCGCTGTCCTCCTATGGACCCTTGCATAGAGCAAATTGTTACTACTTTGAACCTATTTCTCTCTTATATGCATGTAACTCATGAATTCAGTTATTCCACCTATTCACTGAGAATTTGTTCTTCTTACAAGTAACTTCTCATGTTCCAGTAACTAATCCACCATGTTGATCATCTTCAAAGTTCCAGGCATACCACCCACCACATGATCAATAATCTTCCAATGCACCTATGAAAAGATACTATTTTCCCCATTGTTACAGACAAAAAAAAAAAAATTCAAATAGTTTGAGAAACTTGCCCAAAGACCCACTTAAGTTAAATTTCAAAGACTTTTCTTTATCTTTCATATAATCTCTATTTTTATTCATTCAGGGTTTAACTAATCTAGAAATCACTTGGAAGTTGTCAATTACTTAGTGACCACAATCTTCAACTCTAGAATGACAAATCTAAACTTCAAATAAAACTATTACCTCTCTGCCACAGCCACAGCCCAGCCTTTCTCTCTGGGTGGGCTAACTTCAATGGTGTGTACCCGTATGGGGTAAGTCCTCTTGGGATCCTTACTTCCCATGTAGTTGGTGGTAAATGCCTTCAACTTACTCAATTCCTCTAAATTTAATTTCTAAGATCCACGTATCATTTATATACATCTTAGCAAGTTACCTAGCCTAATACAGCCTATTCTGATGTATTTTTTCCTTCTTCTCTCTCTCTCTCCTTGTGTTTTCTTTCCTCCTTCTCTCTCCTTCCATTTCCCTCCCTCCTTCCCTCCTTTTCTTCCTTCCTTCCTTCCTTTTTCTCTTTTTTCTTGCTTTTGATGTACACACCAAACGCAGTAGGTTTTAGATGAGATCCAATAACGATAATAAAATAATACTAACAAATATTACAGGCTGATAATAATGATGAAGGTTAACATCACAACACCAACTACACAAAACTATATTTCCTATGCTGTGCTTGATCAACTCTTTTAATTCTCACAGCCACCTATGGAACAAATACTACTATTAGTTTTATTTTGAAGATGTGGGAATTAAATTACAGAAACATGTGGTGGTTAAACTGAACATCAGAAATACGATTAGAATCCAGGGAATTTGAGCATTGAGCCTTTATTGCCAGCAATCCATATGTAGCTCCAGGAACTAGCTAATGATATATGGCACTTGAAGGATATAAGTTATACAAGAGGAGTCATTAGTAAACTGTTGCCAAGCCAGTCATTTTTCTTAACTACACAGAACTGTTCATTTTAGCATTTACTTTTAGAGACACAATGATTATTCTAGAACTATGTGTTTACAACATCAAAGTAAATTGAGAATAATATTTTTTTAGTCTAAGTGGTGACTGGAATTCCCTCAAGTGGAGCTTTAGAAAATTAGAAAGAAAAGATTTAATTTGCATCTACTACGGCCATTGCACTTTTCTAGGTATTTTCATTTTTATTATCTCATTGCATTTACAGGATAGTCCTGCAAAGTACACGACATTAGCTCCAGTTTTACATAAGAAGGTACTAATAGAGAGCGATTTTCCGAGCGTACATGCTAGCAAATACATTTACATGTTAGTCAGCAAGAGAGTAATGCGTAACTCATTAGGGCACAGTCCTGACAGCACCATTGAAAAATGTTTAACGTTTATTACAGTTCTATTTCATTACATATATACAATGTTTCCCTGAATTTAAGCATGAAAATTCCTGTCTTTCCACATATTTGTGTTATCATTTTTAAAATGCTTTACCTTCATTTATTTCTGTGTCTTAAAACTTTTTATATTTCTCATCTGTTCTTCAGCTTTTGAAACCACTAATGATCTATTAAGCCAATGGTGTAAGTACGGCATTATATTTACAGCAATATAAAATGCTACTTGTAAACAGTAAGTAACCAATATTTTAGGTTCCTAATGCTAAATGTAAGAATCCTCTTGACTCAGTATTTGCAATTCAATTGTTATACAAGCATGGATTCACAAACATTTTGCTTTTCAACCATAAGATCAGTTTTGCCTAATTTAACAGGCTTTGGCAAGAGGAAAAATATGTTAACTGCATATATAGTAGCAAAAGGGAATTTAAAATTTTGTATGACCTAAAAGACTAGAAAAGTGTCTTATTATTTCGCTTAAGGGCAATTTACTGGAAAATTTAGCTTTCTTTGATCTGTTTACCCTAAAGCTTTTTTAATGTTTTGATAAAATTAAAAGAGAGTTCCATAACTCTTTTTTGATGAGGAGAGAAATCTACGGGCTCATCAGATACAGAAAGCTTGCTGCTTATTCCTCAGACAGTATGGGCATGGCATCTCTCTGAATTAGCTGATGACTACAATTCCTTGCATCTTAAATGTTCCCTCAATACAGAGCACAAATTCTTCAAACTATATAAGGACTATCTCTTATATTTTCCAATTCTTTTCTGACATAGTGTATTTATTTCCTGTGACAGCTGTAACAACTTACCACAAACTCAATGGAAAGACATAAAACAACAAAAATTTATTTTCTTACATTTATAGAGGCCAATGGTACAAAATCTGCTTCACTGACCTAAAGTGAAGTTATCAACAGTGCTGATTCCTCCTGGAATCCCCAGGGAGAAATCCATCCCCACCTTTTGTGGATTATAATGGTCGCTGGCATTCCTTAGCTTGTGGCCACACCATTCCAAACTCTGTTTCCATCCTCACATTGTCTTGGCTCTCTGATCTGCTGTCTCCCTCATAAGGAACCTGGAAATTACATCAGGCCCACTCAGATAAACCATTTTAAAATCCTTAATTTAGTCACATCTGCCCAATCCCTTTTTGCCATGTCATGTAGCATTCACAGATTTCCCAGTATTAGAAAATGGGCCTCTTGGGTGGGTGCATTATTTAGCCTTCTGCACACAACAAATACTAATAAGGGGGGAATTAATGGAAGAAAATATTAACAGTGAAAATAATATTTTACTAAGTAAAAACCGAGAAATGCATATGCCTCTCCAAAGCCTTCAGACCACAATGCCATTCAAGTGACAATGGTCTTTATTTTCTACTCAAGCCTGCCATTGCTGTGAACCTGACCTCTGCTATATTTCTGATGTGGGTGTGCTCCATCTCTTTCAAAGGTTGAGATTAGAGTAGAAGACTGTTCTGTAGAGGTGTCATGTACAGAAAATGATGGCATGAATTGGATGGGGTGATGATTCCATATGTGTGTGATATTCTGAGTAAGGAAGGAGATAAAACATAAAAGCAAATAAGAGGAGGTGAGCTAGATTGTTTATTTGTTTAGAATATTATCATACCAAAATCAATTAAAATCTGTTGTGATGGCTCACACTTCGAATATTGCTTATGCCATATGATGTTCCAGATTATTTTTTAGACTTACACCCATGTGAATAAAATTAATTCAAAATACCTCACTATTTAATGTTAAGATGGAAGGAAAGAATATGAGTTTCACAGGTAACTGACTTAACTCACTCTGTGTTTGCTAGTGGTGTTTTCCCTCAAACCTGCTTCAAGGATGCTGAAGAAGACTAGAGACAAAGATGGTACAATAGAGAATTGCACAAATAAAGCTTGATAAACCTCTGGCTTTTCTGTGTATCACCAGGCTCAGTAACTTAGTGGAAAGTTGACCATCAACTAACTGCTTATGTATCTTCTTATTTTGCCTGCCTCAGGACTAACATTTTCTGCACAAAATCCCAAGGCTCTCTATAGCCAAACAATTTGCTGTAGATACGCTTTCCCAATTGTGACCTTTGTCACCTGAGAGAAACTGCAGAAGGCAGCAAAACATGTTTAATACAGAGTTGCTTATTGTCAACTTTCAGAATAAATACTGAGAAAAGCACTGAGAAAATGGAGACTTTTTTTAAAAAAAAGAGAATATCTGTAGGTTTAAATTTATGTGCATTTGAAAAATCTAACTGAAAAGTAATAGAAAACAGTGAGAGAAATCTAATAGTTTGCTATTTAGAGAGTTTATTTTAAAAACTATCCTTATAGCAGATCCTACCTGAAGAAGTCTGTTCTATTTTATGTCTGAACTCTTCACTGTTAATAAACACATTTTTTTCAATCCAATGAAGGCTGGAGGTATAAATTATAATTTTATATTTTAAAGAACAAAATTTCAATTCTTCAGTTTAAATTAAAATCTTAAAATTCTTTACCCTTCACCATGAGGAGTAAAAAGTGCTATTTAATATATACAGCGTTCATAAAACTACACAGTTTATTCAGATAAAATGTTTAAGGAGTTATTTCCTTTTGTTGACATAAACTAAAAATAACTGCATTTTTTTCAATACAGGAGTAAAATTAAGTGTAGGTGCAAAGGGAAACATATAAAGAATAAGAGCATTTATTCGGGGAAAAATGGGAAAAATGTTTACATCTGACAGCAATTGGGGTTTACAGCAGGCAATGGAACACATGACATGTAATCTTAGTCAATTAGGAAGGTATAATCTTGCAAAACTGGATATATTTGATAGTACATATTGCAGACACTTCTTTAAGAAGGGATTTAACAGAAGTCTTGGTTGCTTAGCAACCAGTGCCCCCTGGGAACAAGTTCATTTTTAGCCTGGTGTAGGTCACAGAATTTCACAAATATTGCTGTGAGTCTTACTATGGACTTCTCCAAATACATTAGATGAGAAGTTGTTACCAGTATACGGCCTTGCACAGTAAGAGTATAGCACATATTTGGGGAAACCGATTCTTTCTTTTAAGAGGTCAACGCCTGCTTTTGAGTAACTGTGCTGAGACAGGCAAACTACTTGGCTTATTTCAGAGTATATGATTAAGTGCTTCAGTGTTTTACAATAGTTAAAAGGGTGGAAAAATACAGCTTCCTTGCTTTTTACTTGAGTCCTTGTGAATCTTTAAATAACCACATTGCAGAAGCCCATAGACACATGAACTCTTGTTAACCTCTGACTGACAGATGAGAGTTTGCCTGTTAACATGAAAATCACTATTTGCTGAAGCTATGGTCTACAGATGATGAGTGATGGGTGATGGTCAAAGTTATGATTATGTATACTTTGAAGAATTATAATAAACTTATTTTTACATGTGTAAAAACATTAGCCTCTGTGGCTAAACAACACACTAATGAGATGTTGCTATGTTATTGCCCCAAGCAGGGAGAAGGAAGTCTGGAGAGGCTTTTGACAGATATAAAATGTCCTAAGGTCACAGCCACACTGCACAGTGACCACTGAGCATGCACGCAGGCTCCATGTCTACTCTAGGCTATGCTGGGGTCTGCAGTACCACATCATACAGAACTCACTGCTATGTCCCAGTGACTCCTTCCATGGCTCTTAGCTCCAGTGATGTAAGCCCTACCTTTGGACACTGCTTACCTAGTAGCTACCAAGGAAATCTCTGGCTCCTGGATTACTGCCAAGAATCCTACTGTGAAGCACCAAGCTGCGAACCTCCCAACTGTGAGCCCAAGACCTGCAGCACCACTGATTGTGACCCATCAGACTCCTCCGTGCCCTGCAACTCTTCATCATCAGGCCAAGTCTTCAGTGTCTGTGAAACAACCAACATCAGCCACAGCCCCAGCTGCAGCCCATGCACGCAGACCAAGGGGTATGTATGCAGTTGCCACACACCCACTCAATGTGCATCCAAAGCCTGCCAAACTCTACGCAATGGTTCCAGCTGCTTTGGACAACTTAACTGCTCATCCAAGAGTCTCCAAACTCGAAACCACTGCAGACTGAGTACTTTGGGGTATAAAAGCTACCAAAATCCTTGCTTCATACCCAGCTACTCCTCACCATTATGTTATATTTCCAACATCAGCCAACCCCAAAGCTTTGTAACAAAAAATTATCACTATGCAAGCTACAGGCCTATGAGCTGCCGACCTGTGAGCTATTTATCTAGAAGCTTCAGGTCTTCGAGCTGTATACCCAGTACCTTTCCACCTCTGAGGTACTTATGCAGTGGTAGCAGACCTCTGAAATGCTATTGACCAACTTACAGAATTTATAGCAAGTGGAAATTGCCCAGTGAAGAAGATTCTACTAAGTAGTAGAATGTCTAATTTTCTCCTGAATCGCTTTATTCATCCTAGGAATCTTGTTACATTAAGTTCAAATATAATCCCCAGGCTTATTAACCACAGCCAGTATCACCTGCTAGCTTTTTTTTTTCCTGTTTGTTCTGTTATTGCTCTTTGTACTAAAAGCTGATCCTGAATGTAACATCATTATTTTTGAGATCTATTACAATGGACTTACCAAAGAGATTCCATTTGAAATACAAGCATCACCAGCTTTCTTACTTCGGCTGTCACTGTCACTTGTCTTACCTTTCCTGATGAAATGGGGCCTCCATGGTTTGACTGCGGATTCCAGTATGGAAGTTCATTCAGATGGTTTTGTTTTCATTAATATTTTTGTCAATTACCTAGCCAGCACCTTACTAATAAGGTGAGTGATAACATTATCTCGAGCATAATACGTTGAACTATTTAATCCTTTCCCTACTGACTGATTATAAGAATAGGCAAATATCAATTGTGACTAGAGCTCATAAATAGAAGCCTTCAGCAAATCGTCTCTTCCAAAGAAGCCATAAAACAGGATTCATTGGTACTCAGCTTTTGTTCTCCATGCCTGAGAAAAAGCCTCAGAATTAGCTAAAGAATAAACATTATTTGTTGAAAGAACAAATATTGTTAGAGACTCTTTATATATTGTTAATCTATGTTCAGAATTATCCTATCATCCTGCCTTGCCAATTTATTGCATTCTGACTTTGGAAAATGTCCTAGCTCCTAGTTAATAAACAAATTTCTGTCTGGAAGTAATGGTTTTCTTTATGCTTCATTTCACATTTACTAAAATTTCATCCATGTTCTGGGCAATATACATAGCATGGTCAAAATGCTGCTTTCCTGCCGTTTAGTTAAGAGGTTAAATTAAAATATAAAGAAGAGGCTAGATGCGGTGGCTCATGCCTGTAATCCAAGCACTTTGGGAGGCTGAGGCGGGTGGATCACCTAAGTTAGGGAGTTTGAGACCAGCTGGACCAGCCTAGTGAAACCCCCATCTCTACCAAACGCAAAAAAAGTTAGATGGGCTTGGTGGTGCCTGCATGTAATCCCAGCTACTTGGGAGTCTCAAGTGAAAGCATCCCTTGAATCCAGGAGGTAGATGTTGCAGTGAGTCACGATCACGCCACTGCATTGTAGCCTGGGTGACAAGAGTGAAACTCTGTCTTAAAGAAAAAAAAGGTAGAATATGGAATCCCAAGCTTTTGACTTGTTTTTTTCTGTTTTTAACATATGTTTATCTCACCTAGAATGTCTGCAATAATATTGACATATAGAATTTTGGAAATATTTATAAAATAAATCAATTTAATATAGAGTATTTAATATACATATATATATCTCAGCACAGTAGTCTACTTATTGGTTTTGTAAATAATGTTTGAGAAGTTAAATAAATTTAATATTGAACCTCCTAGAAGTGGTTTAACCTTTATAAAGTTATTATCCAAAAAATGAAAATAAAACAATCTATTTGAGTGGTAAAAACAACACGGTAAGTACCCTAAGCATTTTTGTAAATAAAAAGTAAATCGTATTTAAAGAAAAATAAAATGATTGCCAGAGATGGATACAATTGAAGTCTGGAAGGTTGGGGGGAGAATCCCCAGTATCAAGAGTCAGTGTCCAAAATTAAGCAAAATATATTTTATTTACTGTTCTTCACTAATACTTATTTATTCACTAATATTTTATCCACTTTTTCAGCAGGACTACTGTGTATACAAAGGGCTTTAGAAGAAATATTAATGCACTGCTTCTGCTTGAACATGTCTGGGGATAATCAAGTCACTCCTTTGTGAAGTTGTTCAATTTTTCAGAGAATTCTATTTGCTGAAAATTTCTTCTTTAGATTGAGAAAAATACTGTATAGTTGTCCTTAGCAATGATCTATTGACCATAGAGGACCAGTTCACTTCCTTTAACCTAGGATAGGTGTTCAAGTATTTGGAAATAATTACTCTGTGTCCCAGAAGGGCATTCAGTTGTCCAAACTAAACATACATTTTTTTCTCTCCTTCACAAGAGTTAATGGTAAACCTATTCTTTGAGACACTGAGTGAGACTCTTTGGATATCAAGATTTATAGATTCTGTTCTCAAGAGCTCTTCTGAAGAGTAATATACTGAAACAAACATAATACTGTCTTGATTATTTTACGTACAGTATAAAAACTTCAGGGGAAAGAAAGAAGATTACTTTTTTTTTTTTTTTTTTTTTTTGGCAAGACTCTCTGGCAGGCAAGAAGATTGTCCTTCTTGAAGAGTAAGAGAACACTCGGGAAGAAATGGCATGGAAGTGACCTCTGCCTGCTGAGGTTACTAGGGTGTGAGTGTACTCAATGGAAAAAAAAGGGTGAGGTGATGGGCAAGTTTAAAAAGAGGTGTAGTTAAATTTAAGTAGAGAAAAGAAGTCTAAACTAAAAAAGAGAAAATATAAGACATTACCTTAAGGCTTTGGATACGAAAGATTTTTTTTCAAACAAGTGCAAAGAAACAAATAAACAATAGTGGCAAAATAAAAGATTAGCAAATATGCTTACACCAAAATGAAAAGCTCCCAGTAATACGAGATACCAAAAAGAAATGAAAAATAAAGCAAAAGCATGTATAGGGATGGGGGATGATAATGGCTAACAGAATTCCATGTACTTCCTACTCAATGTTTCTGTAAATACTAAGCCTACAAAAATAGCCTATTAATGAAAAAATCAAGCTAGCAACAAAACATAGCAAAAATAGCCCAATACAGAGAAAATATATACAATAAGTACCATAAATTACCATCCATTCAAGACTGCCTACAAATAAAAAGAAAGAAGAAATAATTCAATAGAAAATAATCAAAGTATATAAGCAATTACAAATATGATTTAATAAAAATATCAAAAAGTATTAAACCTCATTAGTAATAGGTAATTCTAAACACTAAATATTATTTTTCATCATTCATCAGGCCAACTTTTTAAAAGTTAATCACATGTCAACCTAAAAATATATTTTCACATACTGCAGATGGAAATGAAATTTAACAGAGTCACTCTATATGTGAATATTTAAAATACACATACTTAATGACAAGGTAAATTTACTTCTCAAAGTCTCCTCTACACGAACATTCTTTCAGGTTCTACATTATTCATCTCAGGACCACCTGGATACTGAAAAAATTGAGAACAATGAAAAAATCCATCAATTGGAGATTTAACATAAACTATAATGTAGTCATAGGAACAAATATTTTACAACAGATAAAAGGGGTGGCATAGATCCATATAAATTAATACGATAAAAATTATAAAATTAACAAATAAGATCTATAAAATTATGTAGAGTGGCATATTTTATGTATAATCACTCACATATAAACAAATATTTCTCTGTGTTATGTATTTTTATATTATAGTATATATATGTGTGTGTGTGTACATATATAAAGAGAGATAATAAAAAAGTTTTATGAAAGCACAGCCTACATAAAAATTGTTAGCTTTGGAGAAGTTTTGGAAATGAGGATTGGAGATTCTTAAAGTGATTTTGAGACTTAACAGTTATCTCCTGATGAGCAATTAATTTTTAACATTTAGAAAAATAGCAATACTGAGAAATAAAGTTGGTTCCATCCTAAGAATTACTGGAGTCAACGACATTCTCCGAACTATTATTAATGAAAATGTTGAATAGCAAAATGAAATAGGCATCAGTCCTGCACAGCACATTGCCTTCTAGAAAGCCATAGAATGTGAGGATTCACATGTGTCTGTCTGATTCAATTTTAGTTAATTTTTAGTTAGGCAAAGAATATGCTTAGTAAATAACACATTATGTCCATAGCTGCAGTGATGAGACCTCAGGTGAGAGCCTTTAAAGGTGTGTTTAAAAATACACAAATTAAACTTTTTTTTCCCATGAATTTCACTGCATAGTTGATGAAAATTTTCTGCCTCCTAAATAAAAGATAACCACCTAATTTTCATTTGCTTTGTAAGAAATAAACCCTGATTATAAACTGAAGTATTGCTTTTCACAGCTGTAAACATTTTACAAATCCAAATATGAGCTATAAGGAGCTATAAGCATCCAGGTTATAAGCATCCCGGGGTTTCTTAGGCATAACCTCCTCACTTTTATAAACAACAGAGAAGGAAGTACAAGAAAAAAAAACACATATGTTCCTTCTGTCCCAAATGTATGAATCAAACAAAATCCTACGCTTATGTATAATCTACTTAATCATGAAACTCTGTTTTCATGTATATACAAGACAGTTTACATTTAGAAGACTAACAATTTACGCTGTAATAAATTTTAAAGAGTTGATAAGGCTGCTACATTTGGCATGCTATGAAAGGCATTAATATACAGCATAATTTACATGTTTATTTCTTCCTGCTATCTTGTAACTGTATTACTGACCACTATCTTTCTGAACCCTTCTTTCATATAATGTATTTTCTGATGGGTGTATTAAGTCTACATATTTTCTAAGTCCAATGAAACTTTTTTGTTCCGTTGAGTTTTTGTTGTTGCTGTTTTGTTTCGTTTTGTTGTTTTTGAGACAGACTTGTTCTGCTGCCCAGGCTGGAGTGCAGTGGCATGATTTTGGCTCACTACAACCTCCGCCTCCCAGGTTCAAGCAATTCTCCTGCCTCAGCCTCCTGAGTACTTAGGGTTACAGGCACATGCCACCACCCCCTGGCTAATTTTTATAGTTTTAGTAGAGATGGGGTTTTGCCATGTTGGCCAGGCTGGTCTTGAACTCCTGGGCTCAAGTGATCTACCCACCTCAGCCTCCCAAGGTGCTAGGATTACAGGCCTCAGCCACTCTGCCCTACCTCCACTGAGTTTCTTAATTTTGTCTTTTTCTTTGAGTTCACCACAAGCTGCCTATCAAATTTCTTATTATACAGTTAGTATACTACATGTGATTCACTAAAGGAAAAGGGTTTCCACCTATCAGGAGGCCCTTAATAAGCAGAGGTCTCACATGACAGTTCAGTTAACCACACTGTTACTCCCAACATTGTTAGAGAATATTCCAAAATCATGGAACTCTATTCATTAACCCCCGATACTGTACTGTCCATGCTAAAATTTTCACTTATACCATTTCTGGCTGGAATCATGGTTTCTAGATTACTGCAGAAGTAGAATCAGAAGCAAAGTGAATTCTTGATCACATGTACATACATGTTGTCGCAGAGCTAATCTAATAAAATATTTCCTGTCTTCAACTACTTATTATGCCCATGGTTCTTGTTCTTTTTTCTATAAGTTTAATCTGATTGACAGTTAGAACTCAACAGTCCCCAGGCTGTGTATCGATAGTCAGGTTACTGATAAATTAGAAGTGCCTTTGAAGCTCAGCTCTTACCTTTATTTTTAGTGTCTTACCTTTGGAGTCCAGAAAACTCTAGATGATTTAATTGTTCACTGCCTCACACTCCAGGGTCTCACATAATTAAAGGAAAATTATTCAAAAGTAGAAATAATTTTGTTTTTTAAAATCAAAAACATACAATCCACACATTTAAATTCAGATTCTGATATTTAATGCAAAGAATGATGTTAAATTTCTTTATCTAAAGAATAAATATTCTTGATCTGGAATGGTTTCATTCAAAATAGAAAAAAATACAGATTTTAAGTCTAAAGATTCTATCTTTCAGGAAACAATGATGATAAAGATGATTATCATTGTCACAATTGTGACTTTTTACTGGAAATTTTTTACCTAGAATGAAGACACCAACATGTATTACAACAGAGTCTGTTCTTTTTCATCAATTTGCAACTTTACTCAGTAATCTCTAATATGTAGGAGTTGTTTCTGAGCTCTTTTTTTCTCAGACTGAGGAAGACATTGGATTTCTACTTTGTGCTACAATAGCTGGGTAATAAAAATTTTGAGTAATTTTGAGAAATAGTTGGTGGCTGACAGACTCAAAGAAAAATACCAAGATACCAAGTGAATCTTTCTTCATGTATTCTGTGTGGCATCATTATTCACATATCATGAGCAGAGCAGAGTGACTCATTGACCTTGAGTTGCAATCCTGATTATTCTACTTAAGTTGTATAGCATAAACCACCATTTAACCCTCTGGATTTTTAGAGTGATGGACTTTCTGAGAATTAAATAAAAAATTGTATAAGATGCTCTGACATAGTGCCTAGTACTAGTGCTCAACAAATGACAAATGACGGTAATTTTCGTTGCATTATAAAAGTGAAGAGGCCCTAAAATATACCAACTTTATGGCCTTGTTTTTCTGAAGAGGATGTAATTGAGAACCAGAATCCAAGGTTTCATAGATAATTAGGAAGCTAGAGCCAGGATCTAGATTCTTTTCGTTGTAGTAGTTTAGCGTATTAAAAAGGCTTTTTTCTCACTGCTGTTTTCTATAAGGGATAACTTTCCCTTAAATACCCTTCTGACTTTTCTCTAACCCTTTATTCACTCAGTCTCTGGAGAGTGAAGACACCTTTATGATTGAAATATGTGGGAAGAATAAGTGGGTATGTGCCTTTCAACCCTGACCTTCCTCCTCTTGGGCACCCCACTTTTTCCAAGTACAAATTGCCCACGGGCCATCCAGTCCCACTACTTTCCCCCTCTTAGGAAACTTATCCTTGGACCCATGCTACCATAATATGGGTGACTCTGTCCAACTCTAGTGTTTAGTGTTGGCAAAGCTATTTCTTTTAACACACCTAAACCTACTGTCAAAAATAAAGGTGTCATATGTGTTCTGTGCCTGCAAGTTTTTTTTTTTTTTATTTCAAAGTGTTTGAAGCCAGTTAGTAACAAAGAGTGGTTTCTCAGGACCCAAAACAGTGCTTCCCAAAACAAGTCACACTGCCTGTCATTTAAGGGAAGATTGCCTAACAATAAGTAACTAGAAAGTATCTAATAAATGAAGGTATGCATTGTGGGAGTACAACCAGGATACAACTATTTTAAAAGGAGTTCATGGTGTAAAGTAAACCAGAGGACATCACTACATTCCATTATGGCTTTCTTCTATTGTTATCACAATTAGGATGTGAATTGAACTTGAAATGGCAGATATTTATTTGATAGAACACCGACATACCCCCTTTTTTAGTGTAATGTTATGAGGAGAAGCAATAGATGGTGAAACAAGAAGTATATAAGGAGAGTATGAATATTTGGGACCCAACAGAAATATTACAATCTTCCTACCTCTCAGCATTGGTCCTCCAAGGTCAACTTGTGCCATTTACACTCCATTTGATACCTTAAGTTAGGAAACTAAAGGAAAGATGCCAGGAACAATTTGTGCTCAGCATATGTAATCTTTATTCTTTATTTTTTTTGGAGACAGGATCTTGCTGTCTCCCAGGCTAGAGTGCGGTGTCACAATCATAGCTCATTGTAGCTTCAAACTCTTTCGCTTCAACAAACCTGCAGCCTCAGTCCCCCGAGTAGCTGCAGCCACAGGTGTGCACCACAATTGGCTAATTTTTGTTGTTATCATTATTATTTTGCAGACAAGGGGTCTACTTTGAAGAGCTGATCTGGAGCTTCTGGCCTCAATAAATCCTCCCACATTGGCCCCCTAAAGCTCTGGTATTACAGGTGGTGTGAACCACTGTGCCTGGCCATAGATAGCCCGTCACTCTGGGAAAGAACATTCTCCTGAAGTTCTGAATTACATAATTTTCATTCCACAACACATAGAGCAAATGGAACACGAGAAAGCCTCAAATGGGGGTAATCCCAACAAATTAAAATATTTAAGAACTGGTTCCAAAACAGAACTAAAATTTTGGGGAGGAGCCTCATAAAATTTAGAACTTGTACTCCAGATCTTGCCTGAATTTGAGGGACATGGTCTAGAATAGGAATAAACAGAGAAGTAAATTTCAAAGAAAAAGGTAAGTTTAGTCAACAGTGCTCTTAATTTATGGCTTGGAACACACAGCACGGACCACCACCATCAAGAGGAAGAGAAGGAAACAGGGTGAAGATAAAGAGGAATGGGAAATGGAAGGGCAGGGAAGTCTGTCAAAGGAAAGGAAAGGGCAGGAAGAGGATTGTTTAAGGCTTTTCCAGCACCTCTCCTTTCTGTCCCTATATGAGAATCATTGACTTGAAAACTCATGATTTTGGCATCCCCATATACCAGAAAGACCCTCAAACTGGAAATGAATAAACCTCATCCTGCCCGAGGCCATCTCACCGTGGTAGGTCACATCTGACTCTCTGAATTTCATCTCCTACAAACTTATTAATGGGAATGATGACTAAAGTTTGAATTTCTACTAAAGCTAATGGGTTCTTTGAAGACTATCTTGGAACCAGATAAAGGCAATAGCTATGCTAACTTTATGAACAATTGTGAATATGTATGTGAGCTTATAGATGGGTGTAAATAAATACCCATATATTTCTTGCCATCATGATTCTTAAACCTGATGTGTATATATCCGGAAGTCATAGTTCTACTATTTTTGAAAATACGTATTTACCACTTTTTTTTCTATTTTAATTATCAGTTTAACACTTGGGCATAATTATCACAATAATGTTATCTCTGTGACTTGGAACCAATGGTTGATAGAGAGAACTTAGCCAACATATTTTTTTCCCTTTTTCTTCCCTCTCTTGAAAGATAGGTAATAGAGATTTTAAGCATAGCAGTGTAATCCAGCCTGAGGCATGGAACATCTACAGTTCTCTTTGCTTTTAGAAAAAAAAATATAGTAGTGTTTTTATGAAATATTAATAGAAACATAATATAAAAGCACAAGTATTCTAGGGAACTGGTATGACAGCTCTATCTGATCAAAATAGTTGTGGTGGTTTTCAAGGAACATTTCTCTGTTTGTTCCAGAGAACACATGAACTCACTTGTCTAAAAAGTACCTAACCAACCTGAATGTGAAGGCACAGTGAAGGTGTTCCCAGTCACAGCTACACCATGGAAGAAAAACTCTTATGTACAATTCCTGGGAGAGCAGCTCATGTTGGCTTGATTGATCTCATAATCTCAGCTACTAGGAAGGCTGAAATGGGAAGATGGCTTTGGGCCAGGAGTTCAAGACCTGCCTGGGAAAAATACTAAGACCTTACCTCTAAAAAAAGTAAAAGAATATAAAAATTACCTGGACGTGGGTATGTCTATAGTCCCAGCTATTGGGAAAGCTGAGATAGAAGGATCACTCGAGCCCACAAGTTTGAGGCTGCAGTGAGCTATAATTGCACCCCTCTGCACTCCAGCCTGGGCAACAGAGCAAGACCCTGTCTCTAAAAATAAAACTTTAACAAATATTCTGGGCAACATATTTCCAGGAGGCACATACTGAAGCAATAATTTTAGGTGATGATGGTAAAACCAGACACAAAACCAGCCCAAATCTTCCTCTGATCTAAATTTAGGGCTTAATTTTATTCTTTGATTCCAGTGTAGACTCACCTTCTATGCTAATGAAGAGCATAAGGAGTCCTCAACCCCAGTCTCAAGTCCTGAAGTTCTGTTGTTTTCAATGACTGCAAAGCATCAGTCCATGCCGTCAACATCCGTTTACCGAGTTACGTAGTTTTATTCCATACCTGAACATTTGTGCATATCTATCATCATCTCCATGTAAATAGCTTTAGAAATGGTTATGCCACATATTCTAAAATAAACTGTTAAAGGCAGAAGGTTTTCACGATCACTACCACATAGGATTGAGGATATCAGTGAACAAGATTGTTGGAACCATTGTGTTGATTTTAAAAGTCTGTGTCTGATCACAGGCATGCCGTATATATTTTGCTATCCTGAGACAGAACATGGAACCACAAAAGCAATTTCAGGGGTCATTTAAGTCTTTAAAATATAAAAGCAATGATGTTTTAAGTGAGCAATCCTTCAACTTTTCTACATAAAATCTAAAGACCATTTGGATAGCTGCCCGGTGACCTGTGGGACCTCACACATAGTTGTGGGAAGGGGAGATGATGCCTGTCACTGCAGCCACGTCAGGCAGATGACTGTAGACAAGAGACATGGCACAGAGTTGTACAAGGAGACTGGGCTTGGGAATCAGAGGTTATTCTTTAGTTTTGGTATTGCCACATTTTGCTTCTGGGCCTCAGATTCCCTACCAGAAAGAAAAAAAAGTTGAATTTCATGAGTACTTGCACCCTTTGAATATGATGATTCTCTCACTCTAGACACAACCTGTGTTAAAATATTTACAGTGTTTGACTATGCATTCCTTCCGCATGTTCCCTTGCCGAAGTGCTTATCAGCATCCATCCAAGCCTAGGCAATGTCTTTTAATGATACCGGCATATTTTAATTACATGTCACAAATAAACCATTATATCAGTAGAGACGCATTTAGTTTTGTTACACCTTAATTACTATATTGCCAAGAGCTACCACTGCAAGCTTTATACCTAACTTACATATTTCCTCAAGACACTGTGTTTGGGCTAATGCTAGTTTATGTTTCAAGAGAAGAAAAACAAAGGAAGTGCCATAAGAGAGCAGAATTTCCTCCATGAGTTAATTGTCAGAAGAGAAGCTGCAAACTGCAGTCATTTTAACTCAGAGACTCCACCCTTCTTGTAAAACACATGTACCCAAGTGTACTAGTAAAATCTGCCTGGGCTCCAGGCCAGATGGCTAAAGCTTTCGGAAGACACCAGGCCCTATGTCTGATGGGACTGATTTCACAACAAAAGACACTAAATATCATAATCAGGTAATAATAAGGTACACTCTAACCTTGGCCATTTAAACTCTACAATTATTAACCTTTTAAAAGAGTAAAATAATAAAATATCTGGTGTATTTTTGCAAGCAACATATTAACTCTAGTTTGGTTGGGCTAGAATCTGACCACTTTCAACAGCTGGTGAGAGAGCTTATCAAGTTAGATATTTCCCTCCGATATGAAGATCCAGAGACAAC
Organism: Callithrix jacchus; assembly: GCF_049354715.1. NCBI lineage: Eukaryota > Metazoa > Chordata > Mammalia > Primates > Cebidae > Callithrix > Callithrix jacchus. The sequence goes on along the minus strand of NC_133522.1, from coordinate 36,319,593 downwards.
ATGTGTGTATTTTCTACAGCCATAAAATAGAAGGAAACTGCAAACAAAAAAGGACAGGCACACTGACAGAGGAAGTCATCATACTCAGAAACTCAAGGCATGTTGAGAATCAAAAGCTGATTGTAGCCGAGCACCAGAATATACCTTGATCACAGGGAGAGACGGTGGCCAAAGAGAGTCCATGAAAGGATTATCATTAGAAATAGTAATCTTTCACAGGCTAAATAAAATGAAAATTTCTATTTAGTTTTTCAAACTGCTGTGTGAGATTTATTATAGTTGATGAATCAGTTTGAAGAATGGAATTTCAATATAAGGCAAGAATGAGTAGTTCTGTTCCCTTTGCCCCTACCCCTAAATACTTTTTCTTTGTCTCTTTCTCTTATTATCCTTGCCTGGAGGCAACTTTAGTTGTAAAATAATGTATCTGAGAAACAGTTTTAAGGAATGCATAAATAATTTAAGTGAATTTCTCAGAAACCTGTTCATATTGCCAGCTTTTGACTCTTGCCCTAATTGCAAAGATACGATGCAATAAGTATGATGGTCAAGGGGATTTGTTTGGGAACTTTCTTCTTTACCATTTTACTTCTAGAAGTGCTGCTGACCACCAGTCTGTTCACATGACCACTGATTTGATGAGTGGGTGACGCTGACATGTTATCCAACTGACGTGGATAATGGACGTTATCTATTAGCTGTGGACCCAGAATGGCTGGAGAAAGACCCTTTGGGAGTTTAACTTTTCCTAAATGTATGTGGTATGCCTAGCATTTGGCAACTGCTCAGAGTCCATGCAGGAAAACAGAAACCAGGGCAATTTACTATAGAGGATTGATTAGGCAAGCATCAGAGGAGTAGAAACGCCAAGGTGAGGGGGATAGTCATTGCAGGAAGCAGCGTCGTCCGTGGGATCCGGGACAAAGGGAAGAAGCCAGGGTTGCAAAAACCCAATCAGCGCTTAGGAAGTGAGGCTGTGACCTCTGAAGAGAGACACAGTTCAGATGGTGGAACGGGGGACCCTGTGGGACCGTGAGCCAGACATCTATGGAGGGGGCACTGCTGTTGGGGTGTGCTGGTCTCTGTGGTGGGAATTCAATGGGACTAGTTCTTCGAATCAGAAGGTGGGAGGAGGAGACGGGAACCAACTGCCATTGCCAGGGTGACGTTAACAAAAAGAAAGTCAGAGTAGGAACAGCTGCTTTCTTCTCCTGCCTGCCAGTTACTCTCTAGTGCCCCCTGTTGACAGAATGTAGTAAGTAACATCTAAAAACGGTCTGTAGCTTCGTAACCATCAGACTGACTCTGCTCGTCTGAGCTAACTCTGAGAGTTTATGCTATATATTTGTCATTTTAGGTTACATCTACAAAATCGTAAGTGCATTTAATATGTAGTTGAACAGAAGACTTTTTCTTTCTTAAAGGAGTGAATATTTTAGGATTTTACTATAATTATACCGTAAAGGCCCATGGTATGAGTCACTATCCTATAGCTATGTGAATAAACTCTTGGGTGAGTGTTACAATAGGCACACATTGTAATCAATCTCTGTCTGGTGAATTATAGTATTATTTCAGTTTGAAAGATGCCTGTTTCAAAAGCAAGACTGGCTTATTATTAAAAGCAAACTAATACACAAATAAAATACAGATAGCAAATCAGAGAATTACATGACCTTAAATTAGAGAGTTCAGCCTTCATATCTTCTAAACTACTCTTGCATGTTTCCATAGGGCCTTAGAGTTTTGGTACATAAAAATTGATCTTTTCCTATAGTTCTGGAGTCTGGAAAACAAAAAGGCACTGGGAGATCCAGTATCTGATGAGGGCCTGCTTCCTGGTTGAACATTGTATCCTCACTGTATCCTTCTCTGTATCCTCACAGAGTTCAAGATCAGCCTGTGCAACATGGTGAAACCCTGTCTCTACGAAAATATGCAAAATTAGCTGGGTGTGGTGGCATCGCCTGTATCTAGCGACTAGGGAGGCTGAGGCAGGAGAATTGCTTGAACTCAGGAGGCTGAGGTTGCAGTGAGCCAAGATCACACCACTGCACTCCAGCCTGTGTGACAGAGAGAGACTCTGTGTTTTTTTTTTTTAAAAAGAATAAATATATCAATAAATAAATACACTTCTGTTATTCATAACACACTGAACTGATGGTACTTCTGTTATAGCAGCCCCAAAGGGCTAAGACATCCACCTAGAGATAGACCGCACTAGACCACTGGAAGCCTAATCACGCATAGGAGAAAAGTGGAGCAGAACAGAAGCTACCTGAACAGAAGGAAAGGAGGTGCTGATTAAGTGTGATTAATTCCATATTCAAGCCTATTGATTGAACAAGAATGTCTCCCTCTACCTTCCTAATGGACAGAGGGAAGTCAGAAACTTTATCTTAGTGGCCCTCTTACCACATGGACATCAACACTGAGAGCTGAGATTTGGAAGTGGGGGGTCATTCTCCAGATTCTCTAACCCCACTGGTGATAAATCCATGGAAATAGTAAAGATATCTGTCTTGCCATCAAATCTTCAATGCCTAGATTATTGTCTGGCAATTAATAATCTCTTAGTAGTAATTTGTTGAACAAGTTGAGTAGATCGATTCTTACTTTTATGGAAATGTATATGTTTAGAAAACTTAAATTCAAATTCTGGTTTTGATACTAACAAACAGTGTTACTTTGGGCAAGTAACATCTCTAGACCTCAATCATTTGTCTGTCATATGGCGTGATAGGCCTTTCTCTAAAACTAATTCTGGGATGCATTCCAATTTCACAATTCTGTTATTCATCTTCTCATTAGTGCTTTGGATAACCTGCGGCTGCTTTTATAATCACAATCTGTAGCATAAACAAATCCTAAAATAAATATGTTTAGTGGGTAGCCAGAAACATATGGGCTGATTCTACATACAGGGGTTTCCTTCATTTTCTATTCTTTTGGTATTTTATTCTTCATGAGAATAGTACCAGAGGTTAGAAAAGAGGACTTATCCTACGTCCTGCCTTCTAGGTGCCTTCTTTGACTCCAGCGTGAACATTCAAAGTCCAGTGCAGTGTTTTGGCACATCAATCAAGTAACCAACATGAAATCTGTAAGTGAGTGTAATTTCTAAAGAAGTGGTTATAGAAGACAGTGCTGATGAGCAGAAATAGCATTTTAAATGATAGAGAGAAAACATCTGAGCTCTCTTCAAACCTCGTATTTCTGTGTGGAAACTTATAGAAGTCATTTTAATGCTCAGATACTCCAGTTTTACCATCATAAAATAGGAGGCTAGAGTACCTCTCTGTATTCTTTCACCTCCAACATTCAATAATTCAGACTAATGCACTGAAAATTTCAGTGTATTTTATGGCTAAAATTTGCCCCCGGGAATACATATTTTAAAACTTGAGATTTTGGTTGTCCTGATCGAGTAGGTAGATGAAAATAAAAGACTGAAAGCACCATTCGTGTTAAATATTTCTGTTAAAAATTTAAAAATTTTTGAATTTGGTAACTGCACAGTAGTTGTAAATATTTATGGGGTAATGAAATGTTTTGATACAGGCATGCGATTTATAATAAGCACATCATGGAGAATAGGCTATCCATCTCCTTACACACAATCTTATTATACTCTTTTAATTCTTTTAAAATATATGATTGAATTATTATTGACTATTGTCACCCTGTTTTGCTATAAAACAGTAGGTCTTATACATTCTTACTAACTATAATGGGAGTTAAATTTATAGAGAGCCATTTTAAGGGAAATTTTACATCGGTTGCTAACATTTAGAATACGTAAGCCTCATGGCTCAGCTCTCCCTCATTGAGGAGCAGTAGAGAGAAGTAAAGCATAGTCTCCAGGCAGAAGTGCCTGGGTTTGAATTGCAGACATACAAGCGTGTGGCCTCGGTTGCTTCTTTTAGCCTCTCCACAGTCAGTTTCCTTATCTGTAAAATATGGATTGCAATAAAGCTCCATCGAGTGATGGTAACAGCGAAATGAATCAATACACATGTTTTAAAGAGCTTAGAAATGTTCCAGGAATAATATAGCCACTTAGTGAATGATAGGTATTACCACAAGTACTGTTATTGCAGGTTGAGTATCCCTTATCCAAAGTGCTTGGAACTAAAGGCATCCTGGAATTCAGATCTGTTCGGATCATGGAATATTTGCATGAAAATGGTTCAGCATCTCAAATTTAAAAATCCCAAATCCAAAATGCTCCAATGAGCATTTCCTTCGAATGTCATGTCAGTGCTGAAAAAGTCCTGGGACAGGTGCTGCAAACCACCGTGGCACATGTTTACCTATGTAACAAACCTGCACATTCTGCACATGCATCCTGGAATCTAAAACACAATTTTTAAACAAAGTTTTGAATTTTGAAACATCTTGAATTTTGGATTTTCAGATTAGGGATACTCAACCTGTTTTAGTATCATAGATAATGGTGTGAACCTGTTCACAGAACACGTTTAAATTTTCATTTAACAAGGCTTTCAATGAAACTACAAAAAATAATCAGCTAAATTACTACCAGTGGTGGAATGCAAGGTAGGAGGATGACAGAAGGTGGATAATTACTATGTGATACAGTTTCAAACCCAGCCATGTGAACATAACTGGGAGGATAAAGGAAAGGAGATGCCACTGAGAAATTTACGGACAAGTTTTTAGGAATACCTGGAGAATAGAAGGTGATTCTGAGCTTGTGTAGGAAAATGACAACTTGGAGCAAAGGGTTTGCTGCCAAAAATAGGAAGAGGGAAAGGTCAGGGATGTTGACTTATTTTTGCACTGTTCTTATTGCTAAATGTTCTGAAAAGATTATATCCTGCCCCATGACAAAAATTGCTCCATCAGCACCAGTCAAGTGTCTTCACGAAAATCAGAATGGAAGGTGAATCAATCAAATTCAGCAAGAGAGGGGCTTGCCACAGCAAATCTCAGTTGATTGTGGAAGGAGGTCACATTTTGTGGAGGAATATAGAGACATAGTCTTTTTAAAAATTCTCGGTAAATTTTCAAACTATGAATTGAAATTCTAGTGCCATTATTATAAATTATTCAACCTCATTTTAATATTAGATACTAAAATGTTGCCCAGCTTAACACTGGCAATGCTTTCCCTGTGGGCACCAGACCTGAGGGTATGATCATGTGCTGCGTGGTAGAGAAGCCTAGAGACCATGGCAAGCTAACCCAGAGATCAGAGAACTATGCCATGCTTCTTTCTTACAACCCTGAGACCAAAAAGACCCATGCAAAGCTTCCCCTTGGTTCCACGATGCTTATCTCATCAGCCAACAGAGTTGTGGTTGGTGTGGTGGCTGGAGGTGACTGAACTGACAAACCCATCTTGAAGGCTGGCTGGGCCTACCACAAATATAAGGCAAAAAGGAACTTCTGGCCACGAGTATGGGGTGCAAACACGAACCCTGTGGAGCTTCGTGTCAGAGGTGGCAACCACCAGCACATTAGCAAGCCCTTCACCATCTGCAGAGATGCCTCTACTGGCTAAAGTGGGTCTCACTGCCTCCCACCAGACCAGATGTCTTGGGAGTCAAGATGATTCAGGAGAATAAAAACTAGTGCTGAGGGGCTCAGTAAAGTTTGTCCTTATGCCACTACAAAAAACAAAAACAAAACAAAATAACAACAAAAACAAAAACAAAAAACAGAGAGAGAGAGAAAATACACAGAAGCTGTGACTCATGTTAATCTGTGCTAAATCATGAAGAACTGTCACTTTTGTGATTTTTTTTCCTAAGGAGAAACTTGCAATTTAAGGTTGCGTTTATACATCTGTTTACATTTCCTTCTCTCTATCTTTACCGAGGGCCTATGGTAGGCGTAAAGAGAATATGACATATCTCACCATAGAGCGGATAATGTCTACATTGACATATCGGATTCAGTATCTGACATCTAAGAGTGTTGCCTATATCTTGACCACCCTAAACTTTCATTGTGGATATTAGATGAGATCTCTGGGATCAGTTAATTGTTTTTCATTGTTGTTTTGACACCGAGTCTCACTGTTGCCCAGGCTGGAGTGCAGTGGCGCCATCTGAGCTCACTGCAGTCTTCACCTCTGGGATTCAAGCGATTCTCCTGCCTCCAGCTCCCGATAGCTAGGCACCACACCCAGCTAATTTTTGTATTTTTTGGTAAAGATGAGGTTTCACCATGGTGGCCAGGCTGGTCTTGAACTCCAGACTTCATGTGATCCCACCTGACTTGGCCACCCAAAGTTCTGGGAGTAAAGGTGTGAGCCACTGTGCCCAACCTGGGATCAATTAATTTCTAGCAATAATTTTAATCCTCTGCCAATGTGCAGAATCCATGGGAGAGTATCTATGGCAAAGTGAGTAGACACCTGGTTTTATTTAAGAAGTTCTTGATTGGATCGAAGGATGCCTAGATAGCTGGTAAAGTGTTGTTTGTGGGGGTGTCTGTGAGGGTATTGCCAAGGAAACTGACATTTGAGTCAGTGGACTGGGGGAGGAAGATCCATTCCCAGTGTGGGTGGGCACTATCCAGTCAGCCACTAGCATGGCCAGAACAAAGCAGGTGGAAGAAGGTAAGATAAGCTGACTTGCTGAGTCTTCTGGCTTTCATCTTTCTCCCATGCTGGATGCTTCCTTCCGTTCCTCCTGCCACTGGACATCAGATTCCGGTTTCTCCGGCCTTTGAACTCTTGGACTTACGCTAGTGTAAGTCCAGGTTTGCCAGGGGCTCTTGGGCCTTTGGCCACAGACTCAAGACTTCACTGTCGGCTTCTCTGCCTTTCAGGATTTTAGTCTTGGACTGAGTCACTGCTGGCTTCTTTCTCCTCCAGCTTGCAGATGGCCTATTGTGGGACTTTGACTTAAGACTGTGTGAGCCAGTTCTCCCTAATAAACTCCCTTACATGAAAGGAACTTTATTATAAATTAGTTTATTATATATTATTAAAATTCGTTTATTATATATTATATTATATATATTAAAATTAGTTATATATAAAGAAGTTAATCAAGGCTGGGCATGATGGCTCACCCCTGTAATGCTAGCACTTTGGGAGTCAGGTGGGTGGATCACCTGAGGTCAGGAGTTTGAGACCAGCCTGGCCAACGTGCTGAAACCCCATCTCTATTAAAAATACAAAATAAGCCGGGCATAGTGGCACAAGCCTGCAATCTCAGCTACTTGAGAGGCTGAGGCAGCAGAAGAATCACTTGAACCCGGGAGGTGGAGGTTGCAGTGAATAGAGATCGTGTCATTACACTCCAGTCTGGGTAACACGAGTGAAAGTCCATCTCAAAAAAAAAAAAAAAAGTTAATCAAAACATTTGGAGAAACATTTATCATCAAGCGTAAAAGTCCCTGGTTACCTATTTCCAATGACAAGGGCAACCCAACTACAAGGAACCATTTATTTACACCTTGTGTTGATTTACTGATAGGAAACTGGTAATAAATTATTCAAAACCCTTTTTTTCCTGGAAAATGACAGGAAAGAGATTGGCAGATCTTCTCCTTGTTAAATTAGTTACCTTTTAAAGAGACTACAGACTCTCAAGTTTTCAGTGCAGAATCCAGCAGTTAATAAGGTAGAATCATCTTCTTGACAGTTAATAAATAATTCTATAAAATAACCATAAGTTATTCATGGTTGTGTCTCAAGCATGATTAAAAAGGACTAATTTGATCTGGAAGAAGTAGGTGGGCATTAGAAGGAAAGAAGGGAAAAATGAGATTTTTTCTGTATGGGAGAAATAATACTTAGATGAAACTTGAGAGTGGAAAACTTTAGAAATTATTCATTGTTTGCCTGTTCATGTGTTGTTTTTTTTCTGTATTTCCAGAAGTCAGAAAAATTTTTTTTTGCTTTAGATAACTTCACTTTGATAACTCAAAGCCTTGCTTTAATCTCTCCCTGCTCTAGTTTTCTGTAGGCTTTCTTTCTCGATGAACAAATATGTATTGCACACATATATTATATCAAAGTTTGAGAAAAGTTTGTGTGGTAAACAAGACAAAGGCACATTATAACTGATAATATAGTTTCATATCGCCCGTCTTTAAGGACACTGAAACTGGTCACAGAGGATAATAAGGAAACACCATTATGATTCTCATGTTGCCTCAGTCATTTTTATAGACATAAAAATAATACCTACCAGTAAGGGTTGAATATCTGTAATATAAAGGCCTCCAAAATGTTAATCTTCCCTCAAATATATTATCAGACAGAGTCTTTTTTTTATAAAACTAAAAACACAGAAAACTTTTCTTTGGGTTTGTTAATTCATTCAACATATATCTGTTGATGATCTATTTTGCACATAAGTCTTCAGGGACTACAAGCCTTATTTGGGTCTGCTCTGCTTTCTTTTTTAAGAAAAGTTTTATTTTAAGTTAAGGAGTGTGTGCACAGGTTTTTTTTATATAGGTAAACCCATGTCATGGGAGTTCGTTGTACAGATGATTTCATCTCCCAGTTACTAAGCCTAGTACCCAATAGTTATCTTTTCTGCATCTCTCCCTCCTCCCACTCTTCACCCTCAGGTAGGCCCCAGTGTCCATGGTTCCCTTTGTGTCATCATTTAGCTACCACTTATAATTGAAGATGTGTGGTATTTGATTTTAGGTTCCTGTGTCAGTTTGCTAAGAATAATGGTCTCCAGCTCCATCCATGTCCCCACAAAAAATACGGTACCATTTTTTATGACTGCATAGTATTCCATGATGCATATGTACCACATTTTCTTTATTTGATGTGTCATTAGTGGGCATTTAGGTTGATTATATGTCTTTGCTATTGTGAATGGTGCTGCAATGACAATTTGCAAGCATGTATCTTTATGGTAGAATTATTTGAATTCCTCTGGATTTGTATTCCTCTGGATTTGTATTCCAGTAAAGGGATTGCTGGGTCAAATGGTAGTTCTGTTTTTAGCTCTTTGAGGAATCACCCCACTGCTTTCTGTGCTTTCTAACAGAGCAATCTAAGCTAATAGATTATCATTTGTTTTATTCTTCTATGGAAAAACCATAGAAAACCATCTATTTCTGAGGTATGAACCTTTCACAGATATTTTGTTCCACTTCATTCTCCTTTCTTAATAATCATATAGAACATCTTGTCTTTTCCCCTAAGTATCTCTGTTAGAGAGTAGTTTGGCTGTAGGTACTTAGACAAATAACCCAGGTGGCATGTGTCTATGATACAGTCTCTATAATGCTGTGCTCAGGGTCTGTATCTTAGACTTCCTTAAGTAAGGCAATTATATGTATACATGGTTTAGCATCCCATTTGTAACCCATGTATCTTCCATCTCAGCTTAGGAAGCACAGTCCCCTCTTACTGTGGGGTCTATTTATATTATCTCATTTCTTTCCTTCACTTTCCTTATATCTAAATTTAGAATCCAATAGTCTACAAAATACGTTCCAATTCAGTGTATTTTGATCTACAAGGCTCATACCAAAGCACAATTCTCTAATCCCATGATTTTACTGCAAGAGTTGTAAAGTAACATAGGGTTGGATTTACTGCAATCCTTTCGAAAGTGTGGACAACGAAAGTTTATATGAGTACATTCTGAAGGAATGCTGTACCTAACAGGATGCTCTAGCTAATTAGACACGTAAATTGGGTGTGGTATTTGGGAAAGATAGAGGAAGAAGAGAAAAATTGAAATAAATTTCTACCTTCAGAGAAACTTCAATGTGTTTTCCGGGCAGTCTCTGTCTGCATTATAGAAATCACCCAGGGTATATCTTTAGATATAAAACTATAAAGCAACTTTCCATTATCTTATTAGTAGTTCATAGTAAAGAGATGAAGTTCTTTATTTTTGAAAATATAAGTTCTTGTGTTTAATCAAAGTTTAACTTTAAAGTTGTTCAGTTTACATGCTTTTATTAAGATGAAGTTGCAGAGGAGATAACCTTTGTAAAGTCAGGTAGACACAGAACTGTGTTTGAATTAATTTTTTTTTACTATCAAGAACTTTTTCCAAGAATTCAAGAAATTGCTTGTAGTAATGAGAACCAGAGAGAAGACAATAAAGGCCTTCATTGAATGATAGACTCTTTTTTTTTTTTTTGAGACAGAGTTTCGCTCCTGTTACCCAGGCTGGAGTGCAATGGCATGATCTCGGCTCACCGCAACCTCTGCCTCCTGGGTTCAGGCAATTCTCCTGCCTCAGCCTCCCGAGTAGCTGGGATTATAGGCACGCGCCACCATGCCCAGCTAATTTTTTGTATTTTTAGTAGAGACAGGGTTTCACCATGTTGACCAGGATGGTTTCGATCTCTTGACCTTGTGATCCACCCACCTTGGCCTCCCAAAGTGCTGGGATTACAGGTTTGAGCCACCCCACCAGGCCTGAATGATAGACTCTTATGAGATGCCTAAGTGCCCATGACAAGAGCTGGCCCAGTGCTGCGGAAAGATCCCTGTCATGGTCTGCTCCCTTAAACACTGATGACTTTGTGAGCACCTAAAGATAGAAAGCTTGACACAAACATAAGATATCTCAAGAGAGTATTTACAGTGACAGTGGAAAAAGTCTTTCTGCCAGCTCCAAGAATAAGGACTTTTGACCCAAGAGAACTGAATCAAGAGGGGAATATGTTTGATGGCATTCTGCAACTATTTTAAGTGACTATTTGCATATATACTGAGTTACTTTTTTGGTATAACAGAAATATTTCAGCAACAATTTTCAGTTATGAAACAAAGTTACTAATGGCATACAATTGCGCCAATGAGTAGCAATGCAAGAAATATCTTGCTTCTACTGCAGAATGGTTAAACTTGTATGTACATTTTTTGTATCAATTACATTTTTTATTAGAATTCTGGTATATGTCTTTCAGTTTAATTTGAAAAGGTCTTTATTCCTTTTGAACTGAGAAGTGTTAATAAAAATAGTGATAATAATAACATATACAGTAAGTGCTTAATCTGGGGATACTGTGGTAAGTGGATAAGATAAGTGTTTTGTATGGATTAGTTCATTTAGCCATTACACCACCCTAAGGTGAAATTTTTAATTTTTACTATTGTATATGTGAGGATACTTAGGTATTAGAGAACCTAACACATAGATTTAGGATGCAAAGCAAGTCTGATTAACTCCAGAACCTTTGAACCAACGCACCAGGATCTGACAACCTCAGCACAATTGATATTTGGATTGGATTATTAGTTAAAGATGGGACCTTTACTGTGTATCATAAAATACTTAGCTGCATCCCTGGTTTCTACCCACTACATACCAGTGGCACTGGTACCCTCCCAACACGCACACATACACATGTTCGCATGCACACACACATGCACAATGTGAAAATTGCCAAATGTGTCCTAGGTGAGGTTAGAAGGGAGGTGAATCACCTGGGTTGAGAACCACAGCTTGATACTATATTGCATCGCTGCCAATTCAGCAGGTGAAATGGGAAGCACAGGACCAGGAGAGATACTTTTGGTAACCCCTGAAAGTTTTAGAAGACAGGGCCCTGAATATGGCTAGGAAATGACGGGGAGCACCTAACTAATTTGATGTCCGTGCTCCTTAACTTCACTTACTTAAGAGTTGAGGATTCAGGAAAAAACGATAGAATTTGATGTTAGCATTTCATGCCCAGTTTGTTTGACATGTCTTTAGCACTGGGTTTTTTGTAAGCATATTTGCTACCAAACCTGGCCCAGCTAATGGCTTGAGCCAAGAGCCGTTAGAGCAGATAATGAAAATATCCAAATCAGAATTTAAAGTGGAAAGATAAAACAGAGAGAGTAACTGAGAAGTTAAACTATTAGCGTGAAACTATATTGAGAAACTACATCAGACCTTGTTTTGTGGCCATTATCTCTTTAGGACAGAAAAAAAAAAAGGTATCTCCCACCTCTCCTAGGAGGAGAACCAAGCTTTCACTTTCCTAAAGACAACACATTTTACCACCAGGCGGCAGGTGTCAATTAGCCTTCTGAGTGTAGATTGGGCAGCCCTGGATGCTGAGAACAGAGAGGCTGGGTATGGTGGCTCAAGCCTGTAATCCCAGCACTTTGGGAGGCCGAGGTGGGTGGATCATGAGGTCAAGATATCGAGACCATCCTGGTCAACATGGTGAAACCCCATCTCTACTAAAAATACAAAAAATTAGCTGGGCATGGTGGCAGGTGCCTGTAATCCCAGCTACTCAGGAGGCTGAGGCAGGAGAATTGCCTGAACCCAGGAGGCAGAGGTTGCAGTGAGCCGAGATCGCACCATTGCTCTCCAGCCTGGGTAACAAGAGCTAAACTCTGTCTCAAAAAAAAAAAACAACAACAACAACAACAACAAAGAAAATCTGCTGTTTGGCCAAGTTCGCTGTGAAACTCTATATTGGGGGTAGGGAGTTGAAGATTGAGAAGAAGAGTGCCTTTTGCCACCTTCTGAATACTGAGATTAGAAAGGACAGCATGTCTGGATGTTCAGAATTTGGAGACCTAGGCCTGGTTGTTTGCTGGTGAAGGGAAGATCAAGGCTGCAATGAGCTGTGATCGTACCACTGCACCTCAGCCTGGGTGATGGAGTGAGACCCTGTCTCAAAAACAATATTATCATTTTCTAAAGGATTTAAGAGATTTTTAACAGTAATGTTAAAGGTATGCAATTATTTCCATATTTTATGAAATTGGATCTTATTCTCTGGATTCTTTTTTAGAAAAAAAAAAGGCTGGGAAAAATTTGGTGAGGCCTTGAATAGCTTTATCAGATTTACCTTTCATTCTATAAACTAAACCCACTTCAGAAAGATTAAAGAATAAATTTTAATCAAATTTGGGGCAATGAATAATCAGACTATAAGTGAGTCACAATATATGTGTATTTAACTTACACAAATTTAACACAGAATTCAGCAAAAAGTTACACAAATTTAAAAAATGTATTCTATATTTTCTCATTTTTTGTTTAATGCATATAATCATGTACATTGCATATTTATGAGTATATATAACTGTCCAGATTTTACACAAACAAATGCATATTGAATATTTGCTGAAACAGGAAGCTTGTCACATAGTAATATAATTGATGGATTAGTTATTAATCCTATTAATAATAATACTGACCAGGTGCAGTGGCTCATGCCTATAATCTCAGCACTTTGGGAGGCCAAGGCAGGAGGATCACTAGAGAAACAGAATCAAAGGAGTAGTTATAGATAAAGAAATTTGTCATGAGAGATTAGCTTATGACTGTATGGAGGCTGAGAAGCTCCATGATCTGTTATCCACAAGCTGGAGGGGCAAGAAAATCAGTGGTATAGTTCTAGCCCAAGTCCAAAGGCCTGACACCTGGGGAACAAAAGGTGTAAGTCCATGTCCAAGTTGAAAGGCCAGAGAGCTCCTGAGATCTAATGTTAGAGGATAAAAGAAAAGAGTTGCTCCAGCTCAGCAAAGGGAGTGAATTTGCCCTTCCTCTGTCTTTTTCTTCTATTCAGGCTCTCAACAGATTGGATCATGCCCACCCATGCGGGACAGGCCATCTTCTGTACTCAGTCTATGGATTCAAATACTAATGTGCTTCCAGGGACACCTTCACAGACACACCCAGAAATAATGCTTTACTGTCTATCTATATGGAGATCTCTTAGACCTGTCAGGTTGACAAATGAAATTAACCATCACATCTGATAAGGCCTATCCCCTAAACTAGGTACCCACAGCATAAATGCCAGCCACTGTGGGCAACAGGGAGCTCCTGGAATGGAATGCGTCATGCACTTTCAGGCCCCTCCCTGTGCTATGCAAACACTTCTCTTCTCTTCTCTATCTGACTTGTAAGAGTCTTTGTGGAAGCTTTTCTTTTCTTCGCTGGTGACATTAGTTCTCTACTTTCTCTTGGCCCATGGGATTTTTTTCATTTTTCCTTCCTTGTCCCTCTGCCTTCCCTTCTTCTTCCCCTTTGTTCTATTCCCTCTCTCTGTTTCCCTTTTCTTCCCTTCCTTGCATTCTTTCTTTTCTATCTTTTCTTTCTTCTTCTCCCTAATCTTTATACTAGAATTATTTGTTGATATATTTGTGCTTCTGAAAAGTCTGTGAGTTCCTTGCAACGAGGCACTTTGTGTTACAAAGAACCCGTTTTTCCGTTTGTTCATTTGTTCTTCTTTTTTATACTTCAGGAATTAAAATAAATACAACTAAAATGTGAGACAAATCTCTAGATGTGAAGTGCTTATATTTGATATGATAAAGGTATAAAGAGGTTAATATCTTCAGTACATAAAAAGCTCACTCAGATGTATAAAAATACTGTAACATTTTATCAGATGACTGGATATATAATATGAATAAACATTTTTTCAAGGGAAAAAGGAAAAAACACTTGGGAAAATTTGTCCTCACTGGTATTCAAATACATGAAAATGAAAACAATTTGACATTTCATTTTTTACCTGTTAAAGAAATGAGAACATTTTAAAGGAATTAATACCATTCTAAATTTCTATTCAGTGTACATTTATTGCCGATAGAATTGCAAATTGGCATACATATTTTGGATGTAGATTTGAGAGAAAATACTGAAATTCTAAGTGCCTGCCTTATTCTTTGCCCATTTCTAAGGACAACAATTCCTAACAGTTCTGTTTGCATTGTTTGCCATGGTTCATAGGCATCTTCTAAACCCTCCCCTAATTCCTGGCTCCTCACAGGGATCAGTGAAAGTATAAAGAGTAAGTGTTACACATTGGATGTGAAAGAAGCCAACAGCCCCTAATAAATCAGTGAAAAACATTTCCCACTTTAGGATTTCAAATTAGAGTGTAGCATACTGACCAAATCAGATTATTTTTATTGGGAAGTATGAATACCAATGTGATGGTTAATTTTATGTGTCAACTTGCCTAGGCTGCTGTGCCCAGTTACTTGGTCAATTATCGATCTAAATGTTTCTGTGGAAGTATTTTTTATATGAGATTCACATTTACATCAATAGACTGAGTAAAGTAAAGCAGATTATGCTCCATATTGTGGGTGGGTCTCATCCAATATGGAGAAGGCCTTGGGAGAAGAAGACTGGGGTCCCTGAAGAAGAGGGAATTTTTCCTCTAGACTACTTTTGAGCTGGCACCGCAACATCAACTTTCCCTGGGTCTCCAGCCTGCCAACCTGTTCTGTGTGGATTTTGAACCTGCTAGCCCTCACAGTCATGTAAGCCAATTCTTTAATATTCCTTAAAATAAATCTTGACTAATTCATCTAGGATAGATCACCTGAGACCAAGTTAACTATTGCTGCATGCTTCTTATCTGTGATTCTATATAATGGAACAATCTTGAAAGCATACCTCTGGAATGATTTATAGCAGAGATGTAAATAATCTGTGCTTTCAATTTCAATCTATTCTTATTACTAAGATAGAAATCCATGTAATGATTATTCTCATTATCTGATAATATCAAACCTGAAAATTGTATCTCATACCTGGAAAGTCACTTAAAATAATAATAATCAGGAGGGCTATTATCCCACTTTTTTAAAGGTCTTCCCTTTATCAGCTATATAAGCCACTCAGAAATTTGATGGTACCAACTGATGCAAACTAGTAACTTTGTCTGTTCAGAGATGAAAGGTTTACTGGTCTATTTTCACACTGCCAATAAAGACATACCTGAGACTGAATAATTTACAAGGAAAAACAGTTTTAGTAGACTCACAGTTCCATGTGACCGGGGAGGCCTCACAATCATGGTGGAGGGTGAAATGTGTCACCCACATGGTGGGTGACAAGTAAAGAGAGCTTGTTCAGGGAAACTCCCCTTAATAAAACCATCAGATCTCATGAGACCTATTCACCATCACAAGAATAGCACGGGAAAGATCTGCCCCCATAATGCAGTTACCTCTGACCAGATTACTCCCACAACACATGGGAATTGTAGGAATAACAATTCAAGATGAGATTTGAATGGGGACATAGCCAAACCAACCACATTAGAAGGCTATTTCAGATTCAAGTCTAAGACATTATTTGCTCAAACTTCTGACTTCAAAGTACAAAGTCTCCATCAAACATATATTAACACCCTATTACCATGATAATTTACTACTTCATAGATCCACACAGGTACTATCTGTTTTTGTTCATGGTCTGCAATACTCTGGCTTTTTTTACTATGGGTTTTAATAGATATTTTCGGATTTCAGAAATAGATGGCTTCTATTTAAGAGTGCTATTATGGTTAATTTCTCTTAGCTCAATATACACCCTATCGTCCTTCCTCTGTCATCTGTTCATTGTGAATGGCTATTGTGAATATTTCCAATTTGTCTTTCATGGACCATTGCTGTTTGACCATTTCTCCATGTTTGGCTTACTCGTGTTTAGATCCCAACATGCCAGAGTCCCCAGAAGTCAATGAAAAATCTATTCACTGATAATGAATCAGTGGACCATCATCAGTGAATAGATTTTTGATATGGGTAATGTGTGATCTTAATCATGTGATTGTTTTCTGAAGATGTATGACAGTAAACCTTTTCAAACCTCAGTAAGTCACATTTCAGTGGACTTGCCTTCAAATGCAGAAGATATCTTTCTTCGGTAGCTTTGAACCACGTTCCTATCTAATGAAATGCTTTCCATTGTAAAAGCCATCCATTAAAGTTGAGTGACTCGAGGGACAATGCTAATGAAAAAAAATTGTTTATTATTTTTTAAACTGGTCTTTTATAATTTGAGAATAAAAATTAATGGCTTCTTAAACAATTGTAATATACATATACCTCAGAAAGCAAAGGTCATTATTTCATTGCATTTTAGTAACAAAATAGAGTTTGCTGTTAAAAAGTTGACTTCTAAGTATAGCTTTTGTTATCATATTTTGCATTTGTTCAGGGAATCGCTGACAAGTTTAAATGGATACTCTTTTCCTTAGCATCTTCTATGCATTAAAACTTTTAATTGTTGAATTAAGTGCATAAGAGCTTGTGTCAGACGGGACACTATTAAAAAGCAAATTAAAGCCTAATTCTCATTTCTCCATATAGTCAGGGGAAGCCAAAACTCAGAGTTTCATTAAATCTAACAGACTTATTTTAGTCATTAGTTTCAACCTCTTCCCACTAGCAAACCTTTGGCCAGAGCTGCTTAATTAACTAATTTGACTTTTCCCCCTTCCTTCCCTGAGCCCTCCTTCTGGGGATAATGAGTAGCCACATGTCTAGTAGATGGTCAGCAGGAGGGAGGCCATGGGTAGTCAGCCCCATGAGGAGCAGATTATCTTTTACTGCATTTCTCTTCCATAGATTGACAAAATGAAGGAAAGACCTTTAAGTGGCAAAAAGTTTAACAATTAATTCAGCTATTGCAGGAAGATGCTACCTTCCCAGAATTTTTAGTCTTGGAAAGTTTCTTAATGCATGCTGTTTCTTTAGTCTACACAGTCTGCTGTTTATGCCCAGAAAATTTCTATTTATCTCTACAATCCTACCTAAAGCATTAGCTAAATGTCTCTCTGAATTAGTTCATTCATACACGGCTATAAAGAAATACCCAGACTGGGAGACTTATAAAGAAAAGAGGTTTAATTGGCTCATCGTTTTGCAGGCTACACAGGAGGCATGGCAGCATTTGCTTCTGAAGAGGGCTCAGGGAGATTTTACTCATGGTGGAAGACAAAGTGGGATCTGGCACCTTACATGGCAGGAGCAGAAGACAGAGGTGATGCTTCACACTTTTAAACAACCAGCTCTCAGAACTCACCCACTTTCAACCTCTTAATCCTGTGGATGCTACCACCCAGTGGATGGTGGTAACCCATTCGTGGGCACTCTGCCCCCGTGATTCAGTTACCTCCCACCAGGCATTGCCTCCAACACTGGGGATAAGAATTAAACGTAAAATTTGCTGGGGACACAAAACCATATCACTCCCAGACATCTCCATGAAGAGTTAACTTCACAATTCAGTGTCTCTGCATTCCTTTTGCAGGTTTTTATAGGACAAGAACATACTGAGTGCTCTTTGTGGAAGGAATTATAGCACTCATCATATTATGGTTTTAATTACTTTAAGCGAATTTATTTGTGTGAGTACTATAGAGTAAGAGAAAGGTGAAAGGAATGCATATTACAGATTGGTGAATCATCAAATAGTAAACACACTTGTGTAATCAGCTCTTGTCAGCCACAGGACGTCATCAGCCCTCCAGAGACACTGTCTCACTTACTATGGGTCTCTCCTTTCCAAAGATAACCACAGCCACGCCTTTTGCCATTAGTTTTCCCTATTTCTCTACTGTATATAGAGTATGTGTTCATTGATGCCTATGTTTTGTTCAAAATTGTTAGTAAGCAGTTATATATTATGATGAAGAAATCACACAAAAAATCAGCAAGAACTTGAACAAACACTTCACAAAAAAGAACATCTAAAATAGTCAAAATACTAAATAAAAAAAGCAGTCAGCCTCATTGGTGATCATAGAAATGCAAACTAAAGGCCTAGGACAGACACACCAGGAGACTGAAATCAAAGCAAAAAAAAGTCATGTCTTCTCCCTGTAGTTTGATCATTTTCATTGCTGAATTATACATATTATTGTATATATTAGGTTAGTACAAAAGTAATACATTATACATATTATTGTACATATTAGGTTGGTACAAAAATGGTAACAGTTAACCATTACTGTTAATTGTGAAAACCGCAATTCCTTTTGCACCAACCTAATATAATTATTTTATTTATGTATTCTAGTGTGATGGGCATTTAAGTGGTTTCCTTTTTTTAAACTATGGCAAATAATGCTGTTATGAACATTATTGTATATATCTCAGGTACGTATATGTTCACATTTCTATTGAATATATACTTAGGAGAATCTCTGAAATACTGGCTATGCTAACATTCAGCTTTAGTAAATACTGACATATACTTTTGCAAAGTGTCATCAATTTATACATTCCCTGAAGTGTATGAGAGGTCTAGTTGTTCATATCACATGCTCAGCAACACTTGCTCTTCTCACTATTTTTTAAAATTTTTTATCTTTTTTGAGCTGAGGAATTGTCTCAGCCTCCAGAGTAGTTGGGACTACAGGTGTCTACCACTAGACATGGCTTCTTCTTGCTTTAATTTCAGTCATCCTAGTAAGTCTGGGGTAGGTCTACATGGTTTTACTTTGCATTTCTATGATCACCAATGAGGTTGAATGCCTTTTTCTTTAGTATTTTGACTATTTTAGCTATTCTCTTTTTTAAAGTGCTCAAGTTCTTGCTGATTTTTTATGTGTGATTTTTTCACTCTATCATTATACATACATATATGTGTGTGCATGTGTGTGTGTGTTATATATTTATCCATTGAAAATATCTTTTGTGATCTGAGGTTTGCTTTTTCACTAATTTATTAGTATTTTTAAGTTCTTCATTGTAAGATCATCCGTTTTTATTTTCTGACTTTATATTAATTCTTATTTTGATCTTTTAAAAATTGCTGCTTACATCTAAAGCCATGAAATTAATCTCTTTTGTATTCTAGAAGTTTTAGACTTATATCTGTAGTACGCCTGAACTTACTTTTATGTGTAGTGTAATATAGGGAGACAAGTTCCAGTGTTTTTCCTAAGAATATGCACTTTGGATCAATATCATTTACTGAGAAACCATTCTTTCTCCGCTACTCTGCAGTGAAACCTTTGTTATGAATCAAATATTCATGCATGTTCATTTCTTTCTGGACTCATGTTTTATTGGTCAGTTTATCTACCATTGTACCAAAACCTTCATTACTCTAATTACTTTAGCTCTATACAAAGTATGGATAGCCTATATTTTATGTATTCTAGCTTAATTTTTCTTCATGTTGTCATAGCCATTTTTTTGCCCTTTGAATTTGCTTCCACATTTTAGAATCAACTTGACAGTTTCTAAAAAATATTTTTGAGATTTGGATTGAGATGGTACTGAATCTGTAGCTCTGCTGAGGAGAACTGGTATTTTAATATGATTGCATCTTCCAATCAACATACAAGGTAAATGTATGCTGTATTTATTTAGTTTTTTTAAAAATTAAATTCATGTAGTTATATATTTGCTTAAACACATTTGTACAGATTATTTTTAAATTCATTTTGAAACTTTATTGTTCACATAAAGAAATACATTAATTTTGTATTCATTGTATTCAGTAACCTTTCTTCTTCTTCTTTTTCATTTTTCCATAGAGAGTCTCTCTCTGCTGCCCAGGCAAGAATGTAAAGACATAATGAGACGTCACTGCATCCTCAAACCCTTTGGCTCATGTGATCCTCCCACCTCAGCCTCCCAAGTAGCTGGGATTACAGGTACACACCACCATGCCCAGCTAATGTTTTAATCTCTTTGCAGAGACAGGGGCTTGCTATGTCGCGCAGGCTGGTCAACTCCTGGTCTTAAGCAATCCTCCCACCTCAGCCTCCCAAAGTGCTGAGAGTTACTGAATACAGGCATGAACAACCACGCTTCCCTATATTCAGCAACTTCTTGGAGTTCATTTATTCATTCTAATAGTTTATCAGGGTGGTTTTTTGGGGGGCTACTTTCATATACAGCCAGAGCACCTTGAATAATGTTTGTGTTGTTTACTCCTAATATGTTCTGATGCTCTTTTTTCTCCTTGGGTTATTATACTGGGTAAAGCTGTCAGTACAACATTAAATCGCAGAACTAATTTTAAACTCCTTACGTCTTTCTCAGACTAAAAAGTAAAGGATTTTTGTATATCACCATTGAGAAAAAGTTTGCTGTATATTTTTTTGTAAATATCTTCTGCCAGATTAAGATGATTCTCTGTTATTTTCGGCTTGCTATTTTTTTGTTTGCTTTTATTTGGAAAATGAAGGTTAAATTTTGCAAAATGTGTTTACTGTGCCTATTGAGAGTATCTTAGGCTACTTCCTTTTTTCCTTCATGTAGAAAAAATAATAATTTTTTTAAATATTAAAGCAAAATTTACATTCCTCAAATAAGCACAATTTGTGTACTTTTTTTAAAAAAAAAATTGCAAGTTTTAATTTTCTAACACTTGGTTTAAAACTTACATCTTGCTTATGCTCGGGAGGTTGAGGGTGCAGTGAACCATGATTATGACACTTCACTCCAGCCTGGGCAACAGAGAGAGGCTCTGTCTCAAAAAAAAACAAAAATAAGGCTGGGCGCGGTGGCTCAAGCCTGTAATCCCAGCCTTTGGGAGGCCGAGGCGGGTGGATCACGAGGTCAAGAAATCGAGACCATCCTGGTCAACATGGTGAAATCCCGTCCATACTAGAAATACAAAAAATTAGCTGGGCCATTCAAGTCCTAGCTGGTGGCGCAGGCCTGTAATCCCAGCTACTCAGGAGGCTGAGGCAGGAGAATTGCCTGAACCCAGGAGGCGGAGGTTGCGGTGAGCTGAGATCACGCCGTTGCACTCCAGCTTGGGTAACGAGCGAAACTCCATCTCAAATAATAATAATAATAATAACAACAACAACAACAATAAAATAAAAGTAAAACACTTACATCTAAGCCAGCAGTGGTGTATTGTGCAGTACCAGCTACTCAGGGGGCTGAGGCAGAAGGATCCCTTGAGCTTAAGAGTTTTGAGGCCAGTCTGGGTCTCTAAAGATCTAGTCTCTAAACAACAACAACAGCAACAACAAATGCACACCTAAATTCAAATAAGAAATAACTTTTTCACAATGTCACTGTCCAGTTTCCATATTGCTGTATGGACCTGTGAGGGTTTCCATTATCTTTTCATTTTTTTCTTTGTCACATTTTTAATCCACTGACGTGTGATTTAATACAAAATTTTGTAGAGGATTTTCATTGATGTTATTTTCTCTAGATGGTTCCTTTTCATTTCTGGTAGGCAGGTAGATAAATATCACATTAATCCTTTCTGTGTTTGAGCTGATTTAAGGGTGAGTTGCAGCCTCTGTAAGATCAGATACGTTCGGTCTCAACTTCCAGAATGCAGTTTTTCAGCAGTACAGCTGAAAGCCTGTGTTGTTTACTGGAGATACTCCACACAGAAACCCAAGGTTTATCCGGTACTGAGAGCTGCCGGCAGTTCTGTGTAGCTCTCCAGTCTCTTAGGAGTCGCTGTTGTACTAAGCTTCTCCAGCTCTTGGTCTGGACCACATCTGAATGAATTAATGCCTTGAGGGGAAAGTGGTTCAACCATTGAGCTCACGTCTCTGTTTCTTTTCTCTCTAGGATCTTGGATTCTCAATTAATAGCCACTTTGGTAATGCTGAATATGAATAAAATCTCTGACCTCAACAACTGCTGAAAACTCTTCTCAGTATTTTTGAGTTTTAGCATGAATTTAGCTTGAATTCTCTGCTTTTCCATCCACCCCTCTTACAACCTATCGAATAACTTGAGCAGAAACGTGTTGCAGAAGATTAAACTCACCCTAGTGAGTGTTTCTCATTTGTAGGCTATTGGTCATTCAAGTCCTAGCTCTCTTGGTTGATCTCCTGTGCCTTCAAACAGGTCCCCCCACTCCCTCAGGAGAGATGATAAAATTTTTCATGTGGGAGGATTGTTCTGCTGCGAACTAGTTCATCATAATCTGAATCAAACTTAACAATTCAAGATTTGAAATAAGAATATTACTTCTGTGTCACCTACTACCTTTCTTGCCTCTAAATCTGAGTTTTTACATTTTTTACATTTATAAGGCTACATTAAGTTTTGAATAATTAGACACCTCTTTCAAACCTAAATTTCAATGGTCTTGGAGTTCTGCTAGACTCTAGAAGTTGCAATCTATACCAGATCTCACTGCCCACTGTCTAGCTTTAGAAGAGAATTCAGATTTTCTTAAATACAGCTTTATAATCTTGAATCAACTTCCTTCAGACAAAAGCAAGCCCGTAGAACTTGACACACCTTCCCAATAAGCACAAGCGGTATTTTAATACCACCTCTATACACCTTAGAACAGAATGTATTTCTCTGTGTTAGGATAGCGGATAGAAATTGCAAAGCAGTAAAACCAATAAGCAAAACAGCAAATTCTAGAGTTCGTATGCCCTGCCTCAGGAAGTTCTCTCAGCCGTCTTCTTCTTTCCACTCCAACCTACAGCTCTGTTGTGGTTGCCAGCCCTTTCTCATAATGAGCTGACCCTGAGCATGCCTTTTCTGTGCAATGTAAGGTCTCAACTCCCCTTAAACCGTAGACATGAACAAAACAGCTTTTCTCAGAGGAAACACAATATTAGAACACAATCTCATCCATTTCAAAAATGGTAACTTTTTACATTATTTTTAGAAGCAATTTGGCTTCTGTTTACGGAATCTTAATTTCACAATAGAGTCTTTAGGTATTTTGGGGTTTTGTTTGTTTTTTAAGATGGAGTCTCACTCTGTTGCCCCAGGCTGGAGTGCAGTGACATTATCTCAGCTCACTGTAGCCTCTGCCTCCCAGGTTCAAGTGATTCTCCTGCCTCAGCCTCCTGAGTAGCTGGGAGTACAGATGGGCGCCACCATGCCTGGCTAATTTTTGTATTTTTAGTAGAGACAGGATTTCCCCATATAGGCCAGGCTGGTCTCAAACTCGGTGGCACACGTCTGTAATCCAGCACTTTGGGAGGCCAAGGAGGGTGGATCACGAGTCTTTACATTTAATTAACTAAATTCTCATTAAAACTTTACTGCATCCTCACCCCATCCCAATCTCTGCAAAGAAAGGAGCTCTCTACTCTCAACAGTTCAACTCTCCAACTTTAGGAAAACACTGTAAATATTTAAGGCATATTTCTTGTCCTAGGAAATTTATAAGGCAATTTTCCCACTGCTGGCCATTGAAATGTCTGTAAATACTGGAATCTGGTCTAAACCAGGACATTCCCATATATCAGGTTTACTAAAAGAATGAAGGAAATAAAACAAATCTCACACAACACACTAAGTGGCAGCTCAGGTGTTTTCTGAGGTTACCTTGTACCACCAGCACTCAATCTAGACAGATCCGAGCGCATAATGGCTTCTTATTAAGTGCTAAAAATAATCAATGCAAGATCTCAGACTAATTCTGTACACCTGTGCTCTTTCCACATTATCCAGTTATTAACCTTGGTTGTTACCTGCCAAATGAATGTATTCAGAAAAATACAACCATTTAAAGAGCCTAAAGGCTGAGTCATTTTTCAGTGGCCTTAATTGTTCATCTATTTTCATGAGCAATGTTGATTAATTTGATGCACCAAAATCACATTCCAGGTTGGAAAAAATTGTTTGCTATTAATTAGGTGTCAGGACGTGAAAGACCATTCAGTAGAATTGGGAGCTCATGAATGGACTCTGTTTAACCGAGTTCCAAAATCAAGAAAAAAATCTTTTGTAGCTATGTTGCGTTTGATGGAAACTGACAAGAGTAAGTAATTACAAGGCCACAATTAAGTATTTGGCTTAAAAAGAAAGAAAAAGAGACTCCTCTGGGGACTCTGGTGTTGACAAGTGGAAAACAACATATTTCTGCTCATAAACTTATGTAGATACAGTCCTTGTTCCTTTAAAGCACAATGTTTTTGCTGTGGGCAAAACCATTTTTTTTTTCATGTGGGTAAGAATATGAGAACCTAAGTATAGTAATCATAGATTATAAATTAGGACCAAGCCTGTAATCCCAGCACTTTGGGAGGCCAAGGTGGGTGGATCACAAGGTCAAGACATCGAGACCATCCTGGTTGACATGGTGAAACCCCGTCTCTACTAAAGATACAAAAAATGAGCTGGGCATGGTGGCGCATGCCTGTAATCCCAGCTACTCAGGAGGGTGAGGCAGGAGAATTGCCTGAACCCAGGAGGCAGAGGTTGTGGTGAGCCGAGATCATGCCATTGCACTCCAGCCTGGGTAACAAGAGCGAAACTCCGTCTCAAAATAAATAAATAAATAAATAAGGACCATATTTAGAATTCATCTGCCCTACTTTCCTCTATTTCTTATCCAACTTCAGAATGTAATTTATCATTTTAAAAATATGATTTAACATAATGTGTTCTGGAAACAAACTGATAGAAGCATAACTTGACTAACTTAAGTTTTAACAACTATTAATTTAAAATGGGTCAATGCTCATGACTTCTTTATTTAGTTTCAATATGCTTAAACGTGGCACATTAAGCAGGGTAAGATGTCCTAGCCTTATGAGCTCTCTGTTCCTTAAAACGATCAGTTTTTGCCTCAGTGGGTCAGGCCCTGCTCTGTGGTTGAGGACATGAGGACCTATAAAGGGATGGGATGTCTCTTTTTACCCTGGGAAGTGAAAATTGTAGCTCTCTGTCCATTAAGCTCAATGTTTTCTATAATGCAAATTTGACAAAATGGATCAAACTAGACATAGGTTAAAGATAACAATCATCCAAATAACTAGTAATCCCTGATATGTGTTTTCCTTTTAATATTTTTTTTATTATTCAACAATGCAAAATGACTGGTAGAGTAAAAAGAGAATAGAATACTAACTACCTTTCTTCATTTATAAAAGAAGGACAATACATGTAATGTCTTGAGGCATTGCTGCAAGTGTTAGAGATAATAGTTGCATGGCACACAGTACCTGCTACACAGTTTATTCTGTGGGAACTGAATACGCACCAACAGTTATGACAAGAAAATGCCTATACCAATACCTCGAGGCATGGTGATGTTGAGAATCTTGAGTGCAGCATTAAGATTGAAAAACAGATTGGGGCTGGGCGCAATGACTCACGCCTGTAATTCTAGCACTTTGGAAGGCCGAGGCGGGTGGACTGTCTGAGCTCAGGAGTTCAAGACCAGCCTGAGCAACATGGTGAAATTCCGTCTCTACTAAAATACAAAATAAATTAGCCAGGCATAGTGGAGGGCACCTGTAGTCTCAGCTACTTGGGAGGCTGAGTCAGTACAATTGCTTGAACCCAGAAGGCAGAGGTTGCAGTGAGCCAAGATTGTGCCACGGCACTCCAGCCTGGGTGACTGAGGAAGACTCTGTCTCAAAAAAAAAAAAGGCAGATTGGTTTCTTCATTAAATATAACTCAATCTTCTTTTCAGAGCTCAGCTCTGAAACTACTGTGCACACCTCAATAAATTTCCTATTTGATGTCTACCTACTCCTGATTCATAGCTGTTCCTCGGTGAGCAGGTCTAGGCAAACCTGCCCCTAAAGGATGAGGAAGCTGAGGCAGAAAAAAGAGCCTGACAAATCCAGTATCTCAGAAAGACAACTGATAGACACTTAGAAGCAGAACACATGTTTCAGGTGGCTGAGAGACAAGATAGGGGATCCCTGTATTGTCATTCTCCAAATTCAGGGCTTCTATGTCAAACAGAATTTGCCTAAGGGCGAGATTTATAGTGAGTACGTGTTTATGATAACATCAAAGCTCTTGCTGGGTGCAGTGGCTCAGGCCTATAATCCCAACACTTCGGGAAGCTGAGGAGAGAGGATTGCTTGAGGCTGCAGTGAGCGCTGATCACACCCCTGCCCTCCAGCCTGAGCAAAAGAGCAAGACCCTATCTAAAAAAAAAAGAAAAGAAAGAAAATACATGAAAGTAGAAATCTTAGAGGCATTCCCAGAACTGGGGTTAACAAGAAGTCAACATGGCAGATCAGCATCCAACATGAAGTTGCCTCAGCCTTCACAACAGCCCCTAAGTGTTCGCCGGCAGAGACTGTGGCTGTAAGACATGTGCTCTACCTCTTCCCTATCGCTGGACTCTTTCACCATGAATTGATAGTTCTTAGCTCTCTTAGCATTTACAGTTTAGATCAGTGATGGCAAATAGATTTTAAAACACAGAGCAATTTATCCCTAGAGAATTGTTTTGAAAAGAATTCTAAGGCCAAATCTAAGGGTAGTAAACAAAAATCAATTGGCAATGAATTGTGCCAGTGTAAATAGGAAAGTAACACCATGACTGGCACATATTTTCCATTCCAAATCTATAGGGTTATTTACAACAAATATTTGGGGTCACTCAAAGAAGTATATGACTTTTTTAATATACCAGCAAATGGCAATTTTTTTAATATGACATACCCCTAGCATAATTTCAATATTTACTTATGTATATGTTATTTTTCATTTGTGATAAAAGGTCAAAGAGAGATAAAAGTTCATTATGATTTTATTGAATGCAATAGACCATTTGTTAAAGACAGCTTTAGCAAAGTGAAAATAGTTAAGTAATTAATTATTGTGGCCTACTTGTTCCAGTTTTAAATTATTTACATAAAATAATACATACCATTTTTTCAAATTTGGAAGAATGTGGGAAGTGGAGCATAGGTTACAGTTGCATGTGTGAAAATTTGCAGATTTGAAGATAGATGTCAGTCATTGACTTTTTTCTTTTTAATGGGCTAATTCATGTGGAATCACTTAAGTGAAAGTATCAATTTGTCTCCTTTGCAGGTACCAGTTAAGAGAATAAGCGAATGAATAGACCCTTAATAGACTACCTATCATTGCAACTCCAAAAGTGTCTCTTACTGACATTATTTCTGTAACAAATTTGATGATCCTACTTAGTTAAACCAAATGCACATATTCATTTTTCCAACAATGTTAAATTCTAAGTTGTCTTAGGCTATTTTCCCTCTAAGTCATATTTATATGTTTTGGCAAAATGAATTGCTGTTCTGAAAAAAAAATAAAAACAGGCAAAGGAATAGAATATATTTCTGAAGATTTGTTACATTACACATAAAAAAAGCCTGTATAAAGACAATTCTTTTTTTTTTCTTTCTTTCTTTTTTTGAGATGGAGTTTCGCTCTTGTTACCCAGGCTGGAGTGCAACGGTGCGATCTCGGCTCACCACAACCTCCGCCTCTTGGGTTCAAGCAATTCTCCTGCCTCAGCCTCCCGAGTAGGTAGGACTACAGACCTGCACCACCATGTCCAGCTACTTTTTTTTGTATTTTTAGTAGAGACGGGGTTTCACCATGTTGACCAGTATGGCCCTGATCTCTTGACCTCGTGATCCACCCGCCACAGCCTCCCAAAGTGCTGGAATTATAGGCGTGAGCCACCGCGACCGGCCGAAGACGAATTCTTAATGTGGCTTAAAGTTAACTCAGCTCGAGCGAGAGTTGGAAGCCGAGTTCAGGTTTATTGGGACCAGCGGGCAGGCCAGGAAAGGAAGGAGATCGGGGGCTGGCTGCGACTGCACAGCTGGGGTAGGAGGGTTTTATAGCGGGGGGGTGGACGGGGCGTGGACACAGGGCTGGCTGAGTGTCATAGGAGCTTAGGATAGGCTGTCCGTTTCTGGGCGGACTGCTGAGGTAGCTCAGAGGGTTATGTGTCGGTTCAGGATAGGCCGAGGCTTGGCGGGCTTTCCTGCTGCAATGATTGGCTGCTTGTTGTTGCTAGGCAGAACAGAGCAGGCTTGGCGGGCTTTTCTCAGGGCAGCAAGAAGCCTGGGGGGAGGGTGGGGGCAAGAAACCTGGGGGAAAGATGGCGGGACTTTCTACCGAACATTCCCGACTCCTTAAAGGACAAAGGGTGGCTGAGTCATTCTGGCTACTTCCTGCTGTACAGGGGTGAAGTGGGGTTTTTTAAGGAGTCTGGGAAGTCGGCAGAGGGTGGTATGTGTAGTTGGAATGACGAGGGGTTGGCTGTAGTAACATCTGATGGATGGTGAGCCGGGTGAGTTCCTGAAACCGGCGCTGTAGAAACTGAAAAAAACATGGGGCAACTGATAGGAGAAGGAGGAATCCTATGAGGGGGCCGAGGAGGGGAAGGAGATAGGGAAGAATGCCGTTCAGCCCTCCCCATAGTGGGTTGTCGAGGAGTGCCTTTCTTCTTGCGGCTAAATTTTCTTGGAGGGTTTTTATCTTATCTCTAACAATACCAGAACGGTTGGCGTAAAAACAGCACTTCTCATCTAGTGCTAGGCATAGTCCTCCTTTTTCTGTGGTGAGTGGGTCTAGGCCTCGGCGGTTTTGCAGGACCACCTCAGCTAAGGAATCAAGCTGATCCTGAATAACTTGTATAGTAGATGAGAGTAAATCAACATCATTAATCAGTTGAAGGGAAAGCTGATGATAAGAGTGTAAAGAATAGCCAAGACCTGCAGCCCTGTGGATAGGGCAGCGGTGACTCCAAGGGTAGCTAGCAGAGGAATGAACTGAATCGCCCGCTTTTTCCTGCTCACGATCACATCGAAACTGGGAAGAGGAATGGGATCATCCCCTGAAACTATGCTGGCATCAGGAAACAAGGAGGCCACCATACATATTCCTGTCCAGTTTTGAGGTAGATAAGAGAAGGCCATGTTGCTCCCGCAGACAAAGCTTTGTCCAGCAGGGGCATACATGCTGGAGTTGCTATTTACAAATTTGGAACAATTACAGGAACTCGTGATTGAACCTAAGTCAATGTCATAGGAATTATTCATGAGGGGCTTTTGATAGCAAGTGACATTAATACAGAGGTTTGACAAGGGTTGAACTGCAAAAGGAAGACGGAGAGTTCCATTAGTGCTGAAATTAGCAATTGCAGGTAAAGCTAGAGGCATAGGTGTACCCAGAGGCATACAGATCCAGCAGTTGTTAGCTAATGAGGAATTGCTATGTAAGAGGAAACTGTGAACTGCCTTAAGGAGATTTTGGGTTTGGACATCTAAGTCTATCTGTTGAGACTTGGGTAAGGATATGGGGTGGTAAGATATAGTGGGAAACAATGTCTTTAGGATCTCTTTAACATGGTGGGACCTCATTTGATCATGTGGGCCTCCTCCATCACTGACACCAATGGTTGGGCTGCTTTCCCAGCATGCCACTTTCCCCAAGGCCGGGCAAGAAGCAACGGCATATTTATAGGTGACGCCCAATGGGGAACTGGAGGCCCAGTCACCTCCAAAAGAGCCAACATGATCGGCATTGATCCAGGCTGTAAAATAAGTTTTATTATTTTTTGTGCAAGTGGCATAATTTTTATAGCAACCGCTGTGGATAGACAGATGCATTTTCGATGAGCAGTTGCAGGCTGGTTGGGGAGACCCTGGGGGAACTATTGCTATGGTGGGTTTGTTAAGACATTCATAGCCTGGTTTGTGGTCGTTGCCATAAGAAAGGTATGCTATTTTTGTTCCACAATCAATTTGACTTGAGAAGGATGAGGGCGGAGTGGACACAACCCCTGACTTGCATTCACAGGGCTCACCATAAACAGCTTTTAGAACTTGGCTGAGATCATATTGTCGCCCAAACCCGCTGTGAACAGTAGGCAAGAAGGTTAGAACTACAGCGAGTAGGGGCCACATGTCAGCTCGGGGTTGGAGAGGTTGAATAGGTCAGAGTTTATGTATTTTGAGTGATAGGGGACCTGTGGGAACGCACTCCCAATGGGGGTTAGGGGAGCAGCTTGGACACTTCTTAACCCTGGAGAGGTGTACCCAGGATGGGATCTGAGCAACCTTGATAGCCGTTGGGGTGGTTAAAATGACGGTGTAGGGCCCTTCCCACCGAGGTGAGAGGGGTTTTGGAGTGAGAGTTTTAATGAAGACCGAGTCACCGGGGGCAACTTTTCCCAGAGTGGGTGGAATTTCTGAGGTCTGAGGTATAGAAGCGTTGGCGTGTTCCCTGAGTAAATGTCTGAGGAGAGTAAAATAGGGGAGGTAGGTATTCAGGGGGGAACTTTCTGGAGAAGGTGGAGTAGATAGCAGGAAGGGTCGCCCGTATAGGAGCTCGAATGGACTGAGCTGTGAAGCTCCTCGGGGGCGGGCCCATAGCCTGGCAAGAGCTAACGGTAGTAAAGAGACCCACGACTGCTTAAGCTCGAGAGAGAGTTTGGTAAGCTGATCCTTGATTAGTCCGTTAGCCCGTTCTACCTTACCCGATGACTGGGGGTGGTAGGCCGCATGCAGTTTCCACTGAATCCCTAAGGAAGCACAGACAGCGTTAGTAACTTTGGAGACAAAGGCCGGGCCATTGTCTGACTGAATAGTGGCCGGAAGCCCAAACAGAGGGATGATGTCCTGGATGAGATGGGCAGCAACAGTGTCGGCGGACTCCGAAGTGGTGGGAAAAGCTTCGATCCAGCCTGAAAAAGTATCAACAATGGTTAACAGGAACCGAAATTGTTTATGTCTTGGCATGTGAGTAAAATCAATTTGCCAATCTTGTCCTGGTAAAGATCCACGCAACTGGTGGAGCTGTTGACGAAGATGACAGGCTCCTTGCGGGTTGGTCTTCGCACAAATGAGACATTGAGCGTGGACCTGGTGAATAAGGGAAGGGAGCCCTTCTGGATATAATATGGGTAGGAGGAAGTGGAGTAGGGCTTTTGGCCCGATATGCAAGGAATCATGGATGTCCTTTATGATGGTAGTTTTTTGTGCTTGGGGAAGTATCAGAAGGTTGTGGTTGAAGGCCCATCCATCCCTAAAGGTCACTCCAGGGTTTTGCTGTAAAAGTTCGAGCTCAGAGTTGGAATACTGGGGTTTGTAGCAGCGTGACAGGAAGTAGATTTCCTTTGGGGGTGGGCAGGTTTGTGCTGTTTCTCTGGCCGTCCTGTCTGCAAAAGCATTACCTAGGGCTACTAGGGACCCGGAAGTTTGGTGTCCTCGACAGTGAATGATGGCAACCTGCTTTGGAAGCTGGATGGCAGAGATAAGATCAGCTATAAGTTTTCCGTTAACTACCGGGGTGCCCTTGGTGGTTAAGAATCCTCTCTCTTTCCAGATCATACAATGGGAGTGGGCAATAAGGAAGGCATACTTTGAGTCTGTGTAGATGTTGACAGTTTTGTCCCTGGCCCACTTGAGAGCCCGGGTGAGGGCGACTAACTCAGCCTGTTGTGAGGTGGTTCCTAAGGGGAGGGAATGAGTCTCAATGACGTTTGAAGGAGTCACTATTTCATATCCAGCAATACGGGATTTTCCTGGGCATAGGAAGGAACTCCCATCTACAAAAAGTGTCGCTTCGGCCTTGATAGGAGTGGAGTGTAGGTCGGGCCGTGGGGATTGAGTTTCAATGATAACCTCGAGGCATCGGTGATCTTGTGTTGGAGTGGTTGGAGAAGGGAAAAGGGTGGCTGGGTTAAGAGCAGGACAGTGGGAGAGGGAAATATCGGGGTTCTCCAGGAATAGAAGGTGTAGGAGTTGGACCTTAGACGGCCCGAGGTGTGGTAAGGCCTGACCGGACACGAGCTCCTGCAGTTTGTGAGGGGAGAATACTGTGAGTGGTTGCTGGAGGTTGATCTTAAGGGCTTCTGTCGTAAGTGTGGTGGCTGCTGCTAAGGCTCGGAGGCAAGGTGGCCACCCCTTTTCCATGGGGCTGAGTTGTTTGGAAAGGTATGCTAGTGGAAGGAGGGTGTTGCCAACCGGTTGAGCCAGGACTCCTACTGCGATGTGGGCTTTCTCATCCGTATACAAGTGAAAAGGAAGATTGGGATTGGGTAGAGCAAGAAAGGTGGAAGCACATAGTGTTTGTAGGAGCATGTGGAAGGCTTGAGTCACTGTTCTCTGTGAAGTAAGTGGGCCTTCAGGAGTATCTGCAGCTGCTTGGTAAAGTGGCTTGGCCAGAAGGGCAAAGTTGGGCACCCAGTGCCAGAAGAATCCCACTACCCCTAGAAAGGAGAGTATTTCAGTGGCAGACTGAGGGGGTTGGAGGGCTTTCAGGGCCTGCAGTCGATCGGGGATAATGGATTTCTTTCCCGGGGAAAGCTGTAGGCCCAAGTAAATGACTGATGAGGTAACGAGTTGGGCCTTCTTTCTTGAAACTCTATACCCTTTATCTCCTAAAAAGTTGAGCAGGACAGTAGTGGCTCGGGTGCACTCTTCCTGGCTGGGGGAACAGACGAGTAGGTCATCAACATACTGAAGAACAATAGATGGGGCTAGGCGGCAGCCTAGAAGGTCTGTTGCCAGGGCCTGACCGAACAGGTGAGGGCTATCCCTGAAACCTTGGGGAAGAACTGTCCAGGTGAGCTGACAAGAGTTGTCAGTAAGTGGGTCTTCCCAGGTGAAAGCGAAGATGAAATGGGAATCTGGGTGTAAGGGAATGGTGAAAAAGGCGTCCTTGAGGTCAAGGACTGAGAAGAAGGTAGTATCGGAGGGAATTCTGGAGAGTATGGTGTACGGGTTTGGGACTACAGGATGTATAGGGACTACTGCAGCATTGACTAGTCGGAGGTCTTGGACAAGGCGGTATTCTCCTGAGGGTTTCTGGACTGGGAGGATGGGAGTGTTACATGGGGAATTGGTGGGTACTAGGAGGCTGCGGCTTTTCAGCCTTTCAATGATAGGGCGAAGTCCTAGGCGGTGTTTCCTGGAAATAGGGAACTGAGGTCGGCAAAGAAATCGAGAGGAGTGTTCCTGGAGGCAAATCTTGACTGGCTTGTGGTGTGTGGCTACTACAGGTGTGTCCATCTCCCATACCTTAGGGTGTACTTTGGGGAGGAGAATGCCTGGGGAAGCATAGTCTGAGTCGGAGTTGAGGTGGTGAGCAACTAACAGGAGGTGTTGGGGAGAGGCAGGGAAAGTGATGTGGGCTTTGAGTTTTGTTAGGATGTCTCGTCCCAACAGAGGCACAGGGCAAGAGGGGATAATGAGGAAAGAATGGCTGAATGGGACTGAGTTATACATACAGGTGAGCGGTGGAGTTTGGCGTGGGGTGTGTGCAGCCCCATCGATTCCCATAACAGAGACCTGGGAGAGTATGGTCTGGCCTTGGAAGGAGGGAAGAACAGAGTAGGTAGCCCCCGTATCGAGCAAAAAGGAGACGCTTTTTCCCGCTACCTGAAGCGACACCCTAGGCTCGGCGAGGGTTACTGGGGTCGACGAGCCTGGGCCTCCCTAGTCATCCAAAAGCCCCAGTAGCTCAGGGTATAAGCGGTCAGGAGAGCCAGACTCCCGAGTAGAGGGGTCAGGGGCTGGCCCTCCCAGAGAGGTACCCCCTGGTCCAGTACTCCGGCTTGCGTTGGCTGGGGTCCTGGATCCCTGGGGGCACTCTGATTTCCAGTGGCCACTGAGCTGGCAGAGGGGGCAGGGCCTGGTAGGCAGCCGTGGCTGAGGACAACTAGAGGCCCAATGCCCTTCCTTGCCACATTTGAAACATGCCCCTGGCGGGGGCTTGGAGCGGCTGTTCGGACCCCTGGCCCCTGCCGGCCATAGGGCTGCCACCAGGGCTTGGGTCTGGGCTGCCACTAGGGCTTGGGCCTGCAGCGCAACCTTTTGCTTCAATCGAGCTTGGCGGGCAACCTCGGCTGCATCTTCCCTGGCGTTAAAGACTTTAAAGGCCATCTTAACCAGGTCTTGTATGAGAGTCTCTGGGCCTTCTTCGGCCTTCTTAAGTTTTTTTCGAATGTCAGGGGCAGATTGGGAAATGAAGTGGGAAGCTAAGACAGTAGCCCCATTCTGGGAGGCTGGGTCTAGTCGGGTATAGCAGACAAGGGCTTCCTGAAGGCGGTTGAGAAAAAGGGCAGGGTTCTCATCTGGCTTCTGTGTGACTTCTCTTAGCTTATCATAGTTAACGACCTTATTGGATACAGCTTCTAACCCACGCAACAGGTATTGAAGCATGCGGTCTCGAGCTGGGATGTGGGAGCCAGCTCCATCCTGATATACCCATTGGGGATCTGTGGTGGGAATGGCTTCTGGACCTACTGGGACTTGGTGTGGGTTTATGGCATGATCTCTATCTGCTTGATGCCTGGCTGCCGCTAGGACACGCTTGTGCTCTTTGGCAGAGAGGGTCGATGTACAGATGACTCGAATGTCGTGCCAAGTGAGACTATAGGCCTGGGTGAGATACTGAAACTCCTTAATGTAAGTGGAGGGGTCTGCCGAGAAGGACCCGAGACGGCGCTCAATTTGAGCTAGGTCTTGGAGAGAAAAAGGGACATGGACCCGAACAAGGCCCTCCGCCCCGGCTACTTCCCGTAGGGGTGCTATGACAGAGGGAGGTGCTGAAGTCTTGGTACGGGTATGGGCCGCCACGGGGGAAGAAGGGGGAGAGCAGATGGGAGGAGGAGCGGTCGGGGGAGTAGCAGAAGGCGTAGGTGGAGAGGAGGAAGGAGGCATAGCAGGAGGAGGCACAGAGGGAGGGGGGTTAGGTGAGTCGGGGACTTCCGGAGTGGGAACAAAGGGGGAAGACAAATGGTCAGGCATCTCTTCTTGCATGATATATGGAGGTGGTTTGGTCGGGGAGGTAGGGGTCTGGGGTAGGGTGGTTTGGGCTAGGAGGACCTGGTGAGTAGAGCAAGTGGAACAGAGGTCAGGGTGGGAACGCAGGTCCCAGAAAGCCTGAACATAAGGCACTTCCTTATCTTTGCCAGTTTGGTGGCAGAAGTTATCTAGGTCACGGAGCACATTGAAATCGAAAGTGCCGGTGGGAGGCCAATGCGACCTGTTATCGAGCTGATACTGGGGCCAGGCCACCTGGGAGAGGAAGATGAGCTTTTTTTCGCCTAAGGGTTTGGGAGTAGCCCAAACGAGTAAAATTGAGAAGTAAACAACCTAGTGGGGTGTTTTTTGGAATTTTTGACTCCACGTTCCCCATGATGCGTGCGGCAAAGGGTTCCTGCCAGCCGAGGGCGGTCTCGGAACAGTATCCGAGCTCAGAACAGTATCCGAGTGGGCTGGGGTAGTGTGGGGGAGGCGTCCCTCCAACCCACCAGCTTCCCCAGAGGAAGGTGGATAGGAAAGACCAGAGAAGGCATCCCCTGTCTGATCGTTCCTATTTAATGGATTTGGATTGGGTGGGTCAGAGAAGGCGTCCCTTGTCTGCCGACCCAAGGCTCCTGGAGCCTGGTTGGGGGATCCTGCTCGGGCCGGCTGGCGCTTGGCAAGGGATCCGTGGATTGGGACTGAGAGGAAGGGCCTTTGCCACACGCACCACGGAAGGAGAAGGTAAGAAACAGGACTTACCTGGTCCGGAGTGCTGAGGCCGAATTGGAGGAGGGCTGGGGAGGTCGCTGGAGGGAGGGGGTCGCTAGGGGGGGCTAGCGACCCTCCGTCCCGGGTTTCGGCACAAAATGTGCGACCCCGATGTGATCCCCTGCCCGGTACCCGATCCCAAGTAACAGCTCGAGCGAGAGTTGGAAGCCGAGTTCAGGTTTATTGGGACCAGCGGGCAGGCCAGGAAAGGAAGGAGATGGGGGCTGGCTGCGACTGCGCAGCTGGGGTAGGAGGGTTTTATGGGGGGGGGGTGGACGGGGCATGGACACAGGGCTGGCTGAGTGTCATAGGAGCTTAGGATAGGCTGTCCGTTTCTGGGCGGACTGCTGAGGTAGCTCAGAGGGTTATGTGTCGGTTCAGGATAGGCCGAGGCTTGGCGGGCTTTCCTGCTGCGATGATTGGCTGCTTGTTGTTGCTAGGCAGAACAGAGCAGGCTTGGCGGGCTTTTCTCAGGGCAGCAAGAAGCCTGGGGGGAGGGTGGGGGCAAGAAACCTGGGGGAAAGATGGCGGGACTTTCTACCGAACACTATGTATTTCATACTTTCTTATAATAAACGTTCACAGCCAGGTACACTTATTAAGCCCTCATATACTGAGTGTTATATAAAATCGTATGTTAAATACAACTATTAGATGCAGTTTCAATTTAACAAAGTGATGCTAAGTGACTGTAAGTGGTAAATAGAGGTTTGTCCGGAACTCATATTATATCATATACTTGAAGTTTATTTCAGTTGATGATACACCCCAAAAAGATGACGTCTGCGCTAGGAGTTTAAAAGACCCCATTTTAAATCACGTCTTTCTAGATGTTTTAACTTGCACAGGCTACTTAACCTTAGTTAATTTTTCTTCACTTTTAAATGATCACTATACTCTTTAGATCTTGGTATAGGTGTGATAATTAGTTTAACAAAAGTGTTTTGAGAATTTGTTGATACACAGTAGGAGCTTCCTAATTTAATTCCATTCTCGGCAGAGACAAGGTCATGACACAGAACAAAAAGTATCCAAGATCAGCAACGGTCACATGATCAGAAAACTGTGTAGGTCATGTGACTACTTTATTATTTGGTTGAGTAGCCTGTCTTTAAAAAATTAACAACATGGTCTGCTCCAAAACAAATATGGCCATTGTCACCATCACTTATATAAAAACAGGGAGGCTTCTGGTCAGTGTTTATTATCAGTCAAGTCAGAGCTGTAACTTTTATTTACTTGAGTCCCTTAAGTGCATTCAGCTTAGGGCTGTCAGTTCAATCGAGAGGCACACCACTGACACAAAATTGTCATTTTTTATACCGGTAGTTCCCGAAGAGTCACTGTAGTCTCACGCAGCAGTGAAAGAATTAACTGAAGTTTCAAGATAATTTTGTATTCAATTTACATATGTGTAACATCATGCGGAGGTTTTGTCTTGGTCAAAATTTTCTCTCTGCTCAGTTTCTTTAGAAATGTAGTCACACAGATGCTTCACAGTTTAGACATACTCTTAGGTGTGTGTGCATTAAAGATTGAACTTTCCTAAAGCTGAGTGTTTGGGTTCAGAAAATAGTTAAGCAGTTTTCCATGAGCTTCATTCAGCTTCTGGTAGTTCAGCAGTGGTAAAAGAGTCAAACCTCCATTTGCCATCTGCTTTATCAAGTTGGGTCCTGAAAGTCTGAACTTAATGAGTAAACCAATGGTAAGTGTTCTTTTTCTTTCTTTCTTTGAGTTTTTAATGCTGATTCTTTTCATATTAGCTGAAAGGTTAAATACTTTGGAGTCATTGGGAGTCTCAGAGAACACTGTAACATCAAAAAGTCCCTAATCTGAGAGAGATGCTTATGAGAACAGCAAAACCGCTGAGAGCAGTCTGGGCAATGTGAGGTATGTAAAATTTATCAGGCCCAGGGAGACATGAGGATGGGACTTCAGTCAGGTTCTTCTCCCTTGCCACCCATGCTCAGGGATGATTGTTTAAAATCATTCTGTTCCTGACTGGCTTCCCTGTCCATTATTGTCATGTTCCTGGAATTCATGATACAAAGAACAATATACAGTCAATCAATAGCTTTTGTTATTTTAATGTAAATTCTTGGTAAACAATTTAGGAACCGCCTCTTTTTTTCTTTTAAAAATGCACTTGGTTTGCCAGTATTTTATTGAAGACTTTTGCATCAATGTTCATCACGGATATTGGCCTGAAATTTTCTTTTTTACTTGTGTCTCTGCCAAGTTTTGGTATCAGGATGATGTTGGTCTCATAAAAGCTTTTGGAGTGATAGCTCCCAAAAGCCAAGACAGGCACGTCCCTGAAAGATGGCAGGTGAACCCTTAGCCACACCTTCAGTTGCAGTCATGACGTCTCTTAGAAAGCCTATCTCTTATTTGAGGTTACAATCAATGCAATATATATTTTTTTCATTCTAACATGTCATGTGTTTGTTTTAATACTCTAATGAGTATTTTATAGCACTGGTTCAGTCAATTAGTTTAATTCTCCTAAATTTCTGGAAGAGTAGGTAATTCAGAAAGATATTTTCTGTCACTCCCCAGGCACACATGTCCCTGTCATCTCCCCTCATCCTTACCTTCAGCACGCCACGGTACTGCCATATGCATAAGCTCATTTTAAAAAGTAAAACCATGATGCTTTGGTGTTTGATCATGTAAACATGCAGAATATTTTTCACATCAATTACTTCCTCCATTTCATCAATGCCTTTGATTTGCAAAGCTCAGATCATGATCACTCTTGACAAATGATATGAAATGTAAAGTGTGTCACTCTTCTCTATGACTTGATTAAACATTTGAAATATTCTGTTTTCTAAATACTGCTATCATCATAGGGGCCACACTGATGTCAACGACCTGATCATTTCCATGTTTAAGACAAAAGTTTCAAATTCCTTACTGAGGTGGTTAATGCTCACTAGTTTATCAATACTAGCGAATCAGTTTGAAAGTGTTTCATGATTTAAAAATATCTCAGGAAGTCAGCACTTAGGGATGGAGACAAGTGGGCATAGTTTTATTGGAAGACTATCTTGAGTAAACCTTGTGGATTGGAAAAAAAATCTAAATTTAGAAGACTCAAGTGTTGCCAAATATTAGCTGGGTGATTAGTTTCATATACCCTACTCATAAATTTTAGATGATAAAACCTATCAAATCGTCCTCAAAACTATTATAAGGGTGAAATGGGATATTTATATTTCTTTCCAAGATTAAAGCATACCTACATGAAATGACATCTATATATCTATCTGTGTTTAAGATGAGAAAGTTGGTTCAGGAGATTAGTCATTGATTAAGCAATAATGCTTTGAATTACTTCTAAGTTACTGCTTCCTCTGGAAGAAAAGTAGTCAATTAAAGAGATGATTCACTGGGTTCTAATCATGTGCTACACTCACAAACTGTGCGGCCTTGAGCAAGTTTCTTAAATTCACTAACCTTCAGTTTCTTCATATGTAAATGAAGCTAATAATAAAAATACCAGCTGGAGGTGTGTTAACCAGGGATGATAATGTACACTAATGGATTATAATGACTGGCACAGAGTAAGTTCTTAATAAACAGTAGCCATTGACGTTGACTAGTGGTAATAGTACTAGTAAAAGGCTTCTATGTTTTTATTAACAAAGAATCCTTTTTTCTGGAGTGAAATAAAACATTGTGCTTCTCCTAAAGGTAATTACATACTATTCTCATGATCTCATAACAAGAGCAGGGACTCAGGGAGGGAATTAAGCTGTCATATTGAACAAGGTGTAGAAACGTAGAGTTCGGAACAATGGAGCTATGTAACTGCACATTTTCAGCCTACATCTATGGTGTATTAGAGGAAATTTTGTCTCTATAATGCCAGGAGGGATAACTCGACACAGGAAGACTGTTCTTGCAGCAATGTTCAAGACACTGAAGAAAGTTCAAGGCACTGATGGCATAGAATCCCAACTCTGCCCTCCACCTGAATCAAATGGTGATGTGCTCTATTGCCTGCAATAAACTGTGATATATTTGTTTATATCGAATATAGCCCTGTAAAAGATACCTAGAGGAAGATGGAAGTTTGCTTCATTTCTTCCTTCCTGAGGAACTGGCAAGATTTTATGTCTGGTAGAATTAAGCAAACTTTCCCAACGCTGAATCTCATGCTGTTCTCATTTAACTTAATCACTTAGGGGTTTCTGCTGCTATCCGCAGGCTCTTCCTTGCTAAATTTTGGATGCGGCTTATGTATTTCCTCAAATCTGTATTAATTGAGAGATGGAAGCTAAATATAACACTTCCTTGTAGCATCTCTCTGAAAAACTCTCCCTTTCCTCATGAATTGCTGCAGCACTTTGGCATTCTCGACTGGATCTAATGTTTCAACCTTCTCTGCAGGAATCAATGAATATCCATCTGCTTCCCAGTAAGGAGAAAGGGGTTGAAATGGCTAAAGTACCTTGGCTGGAAAAAGTCTTCCTCCTGTTTGGAAGTAAGAATAACATCTTTTTATTTGTACACAGAATGATAACAATTTAAACATCACTTAATAACTACCTTGTTGGAAAAAATGAGTTGGAGTACAGCATGAAATCATACCATACGTAATATTGATTGCCTTAAATAAAAGTAACGTTACAATTTAATATTGTGTCTAAGAAAATAGTGGTGGAAAATGTTATATCACATACTAATGACAGACTCTCTCCATCTAATCTAAGAGGTGTGCCTTTTGGCAATATGGTCCCCCTTTCCCATTACTCAGCTTCTCCACCACTGACAGTCTCTTTTTTTACGTGTATTTGTACATCATCAAAGTCATCAAGCCAAATTCTGTGGTATATTAACTTCCTTTCAAGGCCTACTGAATTTTACAAGATGTTTCTTTATCAGGTCAAGGATTGCAGTCTCACTTTTTCCCGATTTTTTATGAGTAAAGTTCCCAGAGGTAAAACAGCTCCCACATCAGAAGCTATTACTGAAATTATAGAACATAAAGTGACTTAGGTGGCTTCAGCAAGATCTGGATTTCTGCATGTGAGATCTATTTCATCTGGATTTCTGCATGTGAGATCTATTTCATCTGGATTTCTGCATGTGAGATCTATTTCATCTGGATTTCTGCATGTGAGATCTATTTCATCTGGATTTCTGCATGTGAGATCTATTTCATCTGGATTTCTGCATGTGAGATCTATTTCATCTGGATTTCTGCATGTGAGATCTATTTCATCTGGATTTCTGCATGTGAGATCTATTTCATCTGGGTTTCTGCATGTGAGATCTATTTCATCTTCTGTACAGTGACTGAGAACCTGAAACCACTTCTTTTTTTCTTTGTAATTTTCATTCATACTTCAGATTCAGGAGGTACCTGTGCAGATTGGTTTCACGGGTATATTGTTTGATGCTGAGTTTTGGGGTATGATTGATCCTGCCATCTAGTGAGCATAGTACCCAGCAGTTTTTCAGTCCTTGCACACCTCCCTCTCACTCTCCTCTAGTAGTCCTCAGTGTCTATTATTGCCATCTTTATGTCCATGAGTACACAGTGTTTAGCCCCCTCTTATAAGTGAGAACATGTAGCATTCAGTTTTCAGTTCCTGCTGAGGATAACGGTCTCTAGTTGCATCCAGGTTGCTGCGAAGAACATGATTTCATTCTTTATAATGATCGTATCATATTCCATGGTGTATATGTACTGCATTTTATTTATCCAGTCCACCATTAATGGGCACCTAGGTTGATTCCATGTCTTCGCTACTGTGAACAGTGCTTCAATAAACATATATATGCATGTGTTTTTTCAGCAGGCTCATTTGTTTTCTTTTGGATATATACCTGGTAATGGGATTCCTGGGTCGAATAGTAGTTCTGTTTTATGGTTCTTTGAGAAATTTCCAAACTGCTGTCCACAGTGGCTGAACTAATTTACATTCCCATCAAAACAGTGTATAGTGCTCCCTTTTCTCCACAGCCTCACCAGCATCTGTTGTCTTCTGGCTTTTTAATAATAGTCATTCTACTTGTGAGATGGTATTACATTATGGCTTGAATTTGCATTCATCTGATGATTCGTGATGTTGAGCACTTTTTCATAT
The DNA here is from genome assembly GCF_049354715.1 of Callithrix jacchus. Lineage (NCBI taxonomy): Eukaryota > Metazoa > Chordata > Mammalia > Primates > Cebidae > Callithrix > Callithrix jacchus. The sequence continues at coordinate 36,277,602 of NC_133522.1, read as the reverse complement.
GTTTGTTGGCTGCTTGTGTGTCTTCTTTTAAGAAGTGTCTGTTCAGGTCTTTTGACTACATTTTAATGGTGCTGCTTGTTTTTTGCTTGATGAATTGTTTAAGTTTCTTACAGATTCTGGATATTAAACTTTTGTCAGATACATAGTTTGTGAATATTTTTCTCCCATTCTTCAGAATGTTTGTTTACTCTGGTGATGGGTTTTTTTTTTTTTTCTGTGCAGAATCTCTTTAGTTTGGTTAAGTCTTACTTGTTGATTTTTGTTTTTAGGTTCTTAGTCATAAATTCTTTCCCAGGGTTGATGTCTAGACTGGTGTTTTCTAGGTTTGCTTCTAGGATTCTTACAGTTTGAAGTCTTACATTTAAATTTTTAATCCATCTTGAGTTCATGATTGTATATGGAAAAGGTAGAGATCTAATTTCATTCTTCAGCATATGGTGAAGGCATATATCTCACCACCATTTACTAAATAGGATGTTTTTTCTGTGTTGCTTATTTTTGTCAACATTGTCAAAGATCAAATCGTAGTAGGTGTGTGACTTTATTTCTGGGTTCTCCATTATGTTTTATTGGTCTATGTGTCTATTTTTGTACCAGTACCATGCTGTTTTGGTTTCTGTAGCCTTATAGTATAGTTTAAAGTGGAATAATGTGATACTTCCATGAAATTGCCACTTCTAAGAAACTGGAAGGTTTTTAACAAGGAGATATCTTTTTTTTCCATATCTTTTTCTTAAAAGCACAGTGCCTTAGAAAGTAACACACTGATTTCAACTTAAAGCACTTGTGTGTTTTATGAACATTTGCTTAGAATCCTTCTTTTGTACTTTTTGTTTTCTGAAGATGGAGTCTCACTCTGTCATCCAGGCTGGAGTGCCATGAGGCACTCTCAGCTTACTGCAACCTCTGCCTCCTGAGTTCAAGCAATCAGCCTCCTGAGTAGCTGGTACTACAGGTGCACACTGCCGTGCCCAACTAATTTTCGTATTTTTAGTAGAGACAGTGTTTCACCATGTTGGATGGATGGGCAGATCGCAAAGTCCTGACCTCAGGTGATCCACTCACCTTGGCCTCCCAAAGTGCTGGGATAACAGGTGTGAGCCACTGTGCCCAGCCCTTTGTATCTTACTGGCTCTGCCGGGTTCTGCTAGGCTGACTGGCTCTTCTGGGACTGGCTCTGCTCAGTCCCTCAGTTCAACGCATTTCTCAGCATTCTGTTTATTTTTCTTTTAATCCACCTACAGTTATTATTGTTTACCCTAAGTTTTATAGCACATGCTGCTTTCATTTTATTTAATCATCTATTAGTGAATCTCTTGCCTTCTGCATATTTGTATTCCTTGTCATGTTGTGAAAAATCATTTTTTTTTAAACTTGGGGCAGAGCCATTATTTCTCAAGCAGTTGGTATATACTAAGGAGCAATGCTGCAAAGTGCTCTTAATTGAAACGCTTAAGAATCCTGTGTTTACATTTATATTATAACTTGGGACACAGAAAAAAACTGTTTTCAGTCAGGGCAGAGGTCCCAGCAATCCATTGTAACCACATACGTCGTTGTTCAGATTTATCCCCAACTTGTTCATAGGCCTTTACTGGGGGAAAGGCAGTCTTGATTAATTTACATCTCTTATACATAATACTTGAGAGAAGACTTTTTAAAAATCACTGTTTTTGATTGTATTATTCATTCAACATATGCTACGTTTTCTTCTCTGTTCAAAGCTGGGTGGTCTGGATCTCTTCAAAATATGTCTCTGTCATGAGCAGTTGTATAATATTCAGAAGGCACAGTGAAGATGAGTAACAGGCCATATCTCCACCTACTAGCCTGACCCACACTTGATACTGGCTTGCTTCCTAAGCACTGGTAAAACCGGGGAAACAAGAGAGCATGCAATGTCCTGGCACAGGCAAATAGGAGGTTGTCTGACCAACAGCCTTATTAAAGTAGAATCTGTTAGGGGAAAAGTGAATCAGTGGAGACCAGTTTTGCTATGTTCACTTCCTCCTTTTTTTGGGTTATTAAGCAGTGAGAAATCAAGATGGGGGGCTCATTCACCGTCATAGCTCCACCAGACACGCTGTGTTCTGTTAGAGAACTGGTACATGTACCAGCTAATCTCCTTTTCTCATTTTTAACTCCAAGTCCCCACAAACATTTTATGAGCAGCTGGTAATTAATTAAGATTACCTTTTAAAGTAAAGACTGTTTTAGAAATCAGATTTCCATTTTTCTTAAGAGACTTACAAACTCTTCTAGGTAATTTAAAGATAGATTCGAGATGTGTTAGGAAAGTTCTAGAAGTTGATAGTGATTAGCTCTAACTGCTTTCTCCTTCACTGTGTGCAACATGCAAAACTGACCTGCCATGGTTTGGGTCAACTAGCACCACAAAATATTACTGATTACAATGTTTATTTGCACAGTTCCTTTATCCAAGGAGATCTAAGTCCTTCACAGGGCCATTAATTCTTGTAACATTCCACAGAAGCAGCAGGTTCTAAAACATGGGTGGATTCAACACCCATTCAAATAAGGAGCTTTCCTGATAGCAGCTGATATCTAGTGGTCACTGGGTTTTGACAAGTGGAAACTGGCCAACCTTGAGCCGAATTTTTGTACCAAATGTTTTGTTCAAACCCTATACTAGTGGCAACATTAAACAGAGAAGATGTGTGGTTTTTCTTTAAACGCCCAGATTTCTGACTTGTTAAGAATTGAAAAATCCAGTAACACTAGAGTCCACTCCTGTGGGGCCAAAATCTACTGCATTTGTGTAGCTTTTGCTTCATCTGAGGAGCAAGCACAATTTTTACTGTCCTGTTTTACTTTTCCCTCTTTCCTCCCTAGTCCCTGCAGGCGTTTGTATCGGGACACCTTGTCACAAATCTTGTGATTTTATCATCGGCTGAAAGGCTGTTCATGCCTGCAGCAACTGTTCTCCCCTGATCAGCCTGCAACTTCCTTGAGGGAGACACGGTGCCTTCTTCATGGTTCGGTCTCCCAGGACTTCTTTTTCTTTTTCTTCTTTTTTGAGACTTAGTCTTACTCCGTCACCCGGGCTGGAGTGCAGTGGTGCAATCTCAACTGACTACAACCTCTCTCTCCCAGGTTCAAGCTATTCTCCTGCCTCAGCATCCTGAGTAGCTGGGACTACAGGCACGCACCATCACACCTGGCTAATTTTTGTATTTTTAGTAGAGACAGGGTTTCACCACGCTGGCCAGGTTGGTCTCAACTGAAACTCCTAACCATAGTGATCCGCCCGCCTTGGCCTCCCAAAGTGCTGGGACTATGGGTATGAGCCGGTGCCCAGCCCTGGTCTCCAGTACTTTGAACGGTGCCTAACCTATAGTTACTAAGTAATCAACATTTGATGAATTTAAAAAGTGATGAAGTAATGAATGCTTTAAAATGACATTTGAGTCAAGCTGTTAATTACTGAAACTATTTATGCCAGAGAAGTCTCTCGCCATATGGAAAATTGACTCAGGAGGTTTTCAGAATTGGACTTGGATAATTGATTGTACATTTTCTAAAATGACCAGTGTCTGACAGAAGAGACTCATAGTAGTTGGGATTTCAACCCTAGAGTCAAGATGGTAAAGCCTGGCCATAGAAAATAATCATGTAGATGAGTGACGTTCAATGTAGTTAGGTAATAGATTGTGAGAACAGAGCTTGGAGGTTTGGAAATGCAGCTGTTCTGCTGCCTTGTTCTTCTAGTCTGCTCTGTTGTGGATGTTCCTCCACCATAATTTCTGAGCATTAATTGTGAATAGCCCCAAGGAAAATGTCCCTTCTCTTGTAAAACTTGCACCAACAACTTCTTTTAATGGCAGAGTCTACGCGAAAGGGGATTTTTCCATTGCCAAGTTGAGGAGTAACCTAATTTAGTTACAAAAATATATGTAATATTTTTTGCATGTGATAGAAGATTAATAAATATTATTTAAATGGAATCTGGATCTCAAGTGAACAATAAGAACTATATTTAAATTTAGATCGATGTTGCATGCAAAATTGGACTGTATGTTATTTATTTTTGTACTATGTAAACATAATCTCATGTTCTGAATTCTGCCACCATAGAAGAATGCACAGCAAAATCTGACAGCGATTTTTCATGACAACATACCCAATAGGCTTCTGTTCACATACACATAGACACATCTGGGTTACTATCTAGAGGATAGCTATTATCAAAAATTTGATATAACAAAAATTTGATAAAGCTTTTTCTGTTTTGCTAATTGTAAAAATAGTTGTTGAAACTAGCATAAAATTTGAAACACTATTTGATTGAAAAGTAAGGGAAACACAGGAACAAATGGTAATCCATGCAAATTTCTAATTATCTCCACATTAAGTCACAGATTCAAGTTTTATACTTAAGTTAGCTTCTTCGTTGGAATCCAAAGAAGACACCAATAATGGTTAGCTAATGAACTTATCATTCACTTACTTGTAGTGAAGTAAGTGTTCCTTTTCTGAGTTTACAGTAAATCACAAGGCAAATTGAGACACATAGGCTGATACAGTTGAGATTGCTATTTAAGCAGCTTAATGCTTCTTCCAAATGAAACCCCATTCTTAGCAACATCATTAACTCATAAGAATTCTAATTTAGTGATGGTCATAAGAACACTAAAGTTCTCTAAGACATCAAACAACTCTTAAAAAGCAACAGCAGAATAAAGCTTACTTCAATGAGAAAGTGCATAAAACACACATATAAGTTATTTGCATAAATATACATATAAGTTCTCTCTAAAATTTAAAAATATATGTGTATTGATTTTATTATGTATTATTCTAAATAGTATTTTTCTGTATTTGTGTTAATGTACTTAGAGAAAAATAATTATAATTAATGATGCCTTGGTATATTAAAATTATATCTTAAACAAAAATGGCCTAGAGTCCATCAATATTTGCCATGGTAATTGGAAGGATATTGGATTAATAATAATAGGCATTGGAAAAATGGGGATTTGCATACTGAAAAGAGAAAATGAGATAGAATAAATGAGAAAATGAAATCAGTTCACAAGGTGCACTTAGGAAACATAAAGGAACCTGAAGCAAAATTCATGAACCCACTGTGACATAATGTTTATCTCTTTTTTTTTTTTTTTTGAGACAGAGTTTCGCTTTTGTTACTCAGGCTGGAGTGCAATGGCGCGATCTCGGCTCACGGCAACCTCCGCTTCCTGGGTTCAGGCAATTCTCCTGCCTCAGTCTCCTGAGTAGCTGGGATTACAGGCACACGCCACCGTGCCCAGCTAATTTTTTGTATTTTTAGTAGAGACGGGGTTTCACCATGTTGACAGGATGGTCTTGATCTCTTGACCTCATGATCCACCCGCCTTGGCCTCTCAAAGTGCTGGGATTACAAATGTTTACCTCTTAAGAAAGCATATTCAAAGGTGTCGTGATGTGTCAAAGCTGAGTGTTGTTTTAGGTTCTTTTGTGCTTAGGTATCGACTTGAAAAAAAAACACTAAAAATATTATATAACTTATATATAGGAGAGATTTTTTTTAAATATAATGTTTGGTGCATAAGTTATTTTTCTTAAATTACATTCTTCTTTTATTTATGAAATATTTCCTGAGCTCTTACTATGAATGAGGTGATGTTTTAGTAGTTGGAGATACATTATGAGCAAGACATAATCATGTTGCCCATGACATTTATACTCTGTTTTAGGGATTTTTAAAAAGACAAATACATGGGCCGGGTGCAGTGGCTCACGCCTGTAATCCCAGCACTTTGGGAGGCCGAGGCGGGTGAATCACGAGGGCAAGAGATCGAGACCATCCTGGTCAACAAGGTGAAACCCTGTCTCTACTAAAAAATACAAAAAATCAGCTGGGCATGGTGGCACATGCCTGTAATCCCAGCTACTCAGGAGGCTGAGACAGGAGAATTGCCTGAACCCGGGAGGAGGAGGTTGCGGTGAGCCGGGATCGCGCCATTGCACTCCAGCCTGGGTAACAAGAGCGAAACTCCATCTCAAAAAAAAAAAAAAAAAGACAAATACATAAACAAGCAGCAAGTAGTTTACTTGTCTACAATGTCATAGTTTTCCAGTTACCAAGGAAATATCAATAACTGGGTGCAGAGATTTCAGCATTTTTTGTGTGGTATTAAATACTCAGTGCTCTCTGTTTGCCAGGCACCACACAAGTACTTTGACACAAAGATGAATAAAACAGAGATGGTTCCTGTCTTCCTGGAGCTTTTGAGCTCCTCATGTTCTGAATGAAGTGTACATCAGATGATCCTTTATATCTGTTCTGGGTCTAATATTTCATCCTGTTGCCATGTACAAAGGTAACATGTGCTTCCCTGTTCCAGGCTCTTGACCTGGAAAGAGGCCTTGTGGGGGCCTCTTTAGTGACCTAGGAATAAGAGAAAATATTGTTGTCCAGTGTGAGACCTCAGAAGTCCAGTTGAACCTATGAGAGAAATGCTCAGAAGCCAGTCAGATAATCACACACAGCTCCTTATAGCAGCAGTTCTAAAGATATCTGGAACATGGGTCAGAGAAAAAGATAACAAGAAATAGCAGTTGAATGAACCAGGAAGTTGTGTGAGGACATGAGACAGCCAGCTTACCTCTGCTGAATGATTATAGACTCCTGACAATGCTTTTCATGGATTGTTTGACTTTGTTTAAAAGGCACCAAAACCCTGGAAGCTGCTTTTTTTTTTTTCAGTAAAGGATGGCCGTTCTCACCTGTTTGTGCAGTTACTCATATGCTTTTTCAAGGTGAAAAGAATGGTGTGGGCGATTGATGCCATGTTTTACCATGAAGACAGCAATACCTACTGATCAAATGAATACCAAATCCATGACTGACTCTTCTTGGCACAGAAGTTACCCAGGGCCTTCTATGGTCCAAGTGCTGGTGGACATGGGGAATATAATGGAGGGGAAGGCTCCTGCTCTTGAGGGGCCTAGAGTCTGGAGTGATGCAATGACACTGCAAGCCTATGAAAACACACAGGTGCTCTATCACAAGGCCCTCAAAAAGAATATGTGTTAGTGTTCTTGAAACTCCTTCCAATGGACATACCCATAAAGGAACAGCTGTTGTTTAGCATGCTCAAACAGATAAATCCAGTATCTTTAAAGCAGGATAATAATGATGGACTGACATTATTATTATTTCATCCAATGACTTGATTTAATAAAGTTAAACCAATGTCAAAAGACACTGTGACTTTTCAATAGGACATCGTTCTGTTGAATGTCATTGGTAACAAGTTTAACCAATGACAAAGTTAATTGACTCAGCAGTTCTTTCTTCCACTGGCCTCTCAGTTCTGTGTATGTAAAATTACAAAGAAAAAGGTATATCTCATATTTCTTGGTTCCCAGAGTCCATCACAGGGCCTGGTACATAGTATGCTTGTTGAACGGTGGGAAAAGAAGTGTGCAGAAGATGTTTTATAAGACTTCATCTTGAAAATTTTACAGAAAGTAAAAAAATCTCTATAAATATTTGAGATGACGTTTTGAACAACTTTTAGTTTTACTCATATTCTCATTGAAAAAATTATTAGTGCACCCAGTGTATTTTTATATAGTGTAGTATTTCCTCTTAAAAAATAACTGAAACCAAGAATGCCATGCACTGCTTATTCCAATAATATTCTCACCCAGTGCGATGTAAAGTTGGTTTTAAGTAAGGCACTTAATGTCTTGCCCTATTAAAATCTGCAAACACTGGTTGCCTAAGGCAGACAGAATCTTAATTTGAATTTTAAGTGGAAAGTTAATTGTTTTGTAAATTAATCAGTAATGTGGCTTAGCTCTATTTGCCTGGTTAATTACTTTTCCCTGTCCTGTTAACTTCGACTTTACAAGGGGAAATCGTTTTGTGCTCCTATGTTCATGGTTTGCTTATAAGAATTTTGCGTGTCTGTGTGTGTGTGTGTGCACACTTGCATATGTTTTCCATTTGTGTGGACTTTTCGCTTATGTCTTATGGTTTCCCTCATATAGTTTTTCATATTAAACAATGCATTTTGCTACAGAAAAATAGAAATACTTTATTTCTCTTTATACTGCTCAAAATCCTATTGAAAACTCACAATGTGAAGGACGTTGTTTCAGATAACTACTGATCTACCAAAGCTTTTATGCTTCATGAGAGATAGTTATGCAGTAATGTAAGCTTTCAATTAGGTTTACAGGTGGATCTATAATGGCTTGTAGCACATAGTGGGTCAAGAGCATAGCCTTAAGGTGTCTGAGAAAATAGAGTTCCCATATTGGCCTTTTGTGAGGCTTTGGGTCAGTTATTTAAACTTTATAAATTCCAGTTTCCTAGTAAAACTGATATAATAATAAGTCCTTTCTAATAAGGTGGTTGGGAGGCTCATATCATACAGTTAATTAATCATGATATCACTTAATACTCTTAATTGTTCATATAGTTCATATAACTTAGTAATTATTAAGTAGTTCATATAATTAGTATTAAGTAATGTTTATTAAAATATATTATTTTAAGCATACATAGTCATATTAAATACATTATCCTACATGCCTTTTCTCTTCTTTTTTATAATTCATGTGACTTAAACTTGTTGTTAATTGCTGTGAATTCAAAAAATAATGAAAAATGCTCTGTTTTGATTACATTATCTGATGTTACCATTTCTATTACTAATTACAGTCTCTGCGTGGCCGGAAACTTCTGTCTTGGACCCTTTGATCTCATTCAAGGCTGCATATTATACTTTATATTTCAGTAGAAAGGATTATTACTGGAGATCAAGAGATTTTGTTTAAAAAATTTTTTTTGCAAGCAATTCCAAAAATAAGCATGTGGAATACGGTTTTAGGCAACCTAAAAATGTGTGTGTGTTTTTTTTTAATTTTAGCCTTTGGAAAAGGTAAAACAAAAGTTGTTAGTGAGTCACCTGAAAAAGCAGTTTTAATGGACTTATGAAGATAACCATAGACTCATGCATCTGTTAGTAACTAAGAAGTCCCTATAAAATACGAAGGAAAGTTTCTCTGTATTAGTATTAGCTGAGGACTCAGAGACACGAAACTGTTCACTTCATCGCACTGAAATGAATGCTTACTTTAGCCAAATACTTGTTCAGTGGTGGGTAGGTCGTTTAGTATCACCACCTAGGCTGTAATTAAGGAACTCTGAAGACGAGGACAAGCACGGAAGGTGGAGAAAGGGATGTCAATGATAAATTCAGCACAGGGAACTCTCTTAAAATCTAAATAAGGAATAATTTTATAGAAATTGCCGGCCGGGCGCGGTGGCTCAAGCCTGTAATCCCAGCACTTTGGGAGGCCGAGGCGGGTGGATCACTAGGCCAAGAGACCGAGACCATCCTGGTCAACATGGTGAAACCCCGTCTCTACTAAAAAAAATACAAAAAATTAGCTGGGCACAGTGGCGTGTGCCTGTAATCCCAGCTACTTAGGAGGCTGAGGCAGGAGAATTGCCTGAACCCAGGAGGCGGAGGTTGCGGTGAGCCGAGATCGTGCCATTGCACTCCAGCCTGGGTAACAAGAGCGAAACTCCGTCTCAAAAAAAAAAAAAAAAAAAAAAAAAAAAAAAGAAATTGCCAAGATTTCCCCAGTAGAAACTCCTTTGAATAGAGTAAAGCAGTAGATTTTGAATTTCAGTGAAGCATGTATGTTCTAAAAATTGCAAAGGTTGGCCATGCAAAAGTTTTTCAACAATGTGCTAAGCAAAGAAAGAAAATGTTTTAAACACATTTTATATCCTAATTAACTGTGACCATATATGCCAATATAAGAAATTTTATTTCTCTAGTTCTCTTTCAGGAGATAGTAGGCAATACAGAAAAGAACATGAGCTTTAGGTCTACCTCTGAATTTTATTTCCGTAGATTCAACCAGCAAAGTCTGTGTGGCCTTAAAAAAGGCAGTCTCTCCCGAGTTTTAATTTATTCAATTATAAAAGGGAGTAATGACCCCTGCTTTCTTAAGCTGTTTTAAATATAAATTAGAGTGATATAAAGAACCTATTGTATAGAGAACATTTAATACTCAGTAGCTGCTATTCCTAGCAAATTCTTCCTATTTTAATTTTTTTTCCTGAAATCATTAGAATTAGGGTGTTTCACATCAATTCTGCACATATAAATTGCTCATTGACTTATAGGAAAATTTCCACAGTATGCAGCTTTGTTTCGGATTTCCAGTACTTTAGTAGAGACATCAAATATATCACACAAAGTACACAGACCCGTCCTTCAAATATATCAGAATTCATCCTACAGTCAAGTTGTAATTTTTAAAAATGCAATGAAAAGCAGAAGAAAGGTAAAATCATGTCCATAACACTATTTCATCATCATCATAATCATTGATTTTTTAAAATTCATGTTCACCAGGCTTTATTCATCTTGGAAAAATGAAGTATTTTTATGGTTGATATAATATGGGTGAAGTCCCTAAGCACGAATAGACCCTTCTGAATCATACAGTTTCAAGTTTTTGAATTTTGAACATCTATCCAGCTAGATGTTATGGGCTGGATATTTGTGTCCCTGCTAAATTCATATGTTGAAATGTTAACTCCCAATATGATGGTATTTGGAGATGAGGTATTTGAGAGTGAAACTTTGGGAGCTGTAGATGAGGCCATGAAGGTGAAACCTCCACAGTAGTATTAGTGTCTTTATAAGAAAAGAATGAGACTAGAGCTCACTCTTTCTCCCTGCTCTGTGAAGTCACCTCATAAAGACAGCCTTCAGTAAACTGGGAAGCGGGTCCTCACCAGAACCCAACTACACTGGCACCCTGATCTGGGACTTCAGAAGAGTGAGAAATAGATTTCCATTTTTCAAGCCACTCGGTCTGTGGTATTTTGTTAAAGCAGCTTGCATTGGCTAAGATATTAAGCAATTTCTATACAGGAAGGAGTTCGTTTTTAAGCAGAGCAATTAAAAATAAATCACACAGATGTGGTGAAAAGAGCACTCAGGCAGGATGGTTCACTCCTGTAATTCCAGCACTTTGGGAGGCCAAGGTGGGTGGATCACTTGAGGTCAGCAGTTCAAGACTAGCCTGGCAATCATGGTGAAACCTCACCTCCACTAAAAATACAAAACTTAGCCAGGTGTGGTGGTGTCCACCTGTAATCCCAGCTACTTGGGAGGCTGAAGCAGAAGAATCACTTGAACCTGGGAGACAGAGGTTGCAGTGAGCCAATTTGAGCCACTGCACTCCAGCCTGAGTGACAGAGTGAGACTCTGTCTAAAAAAAAAGACAGAGGTAGTAAAAGGAGAGGGCTGCTAATAGATACAGAACACTTTGAGGATAGAGAACTGGAAGCACAGCTGGCCATCATTAAAAACAAACAAGATGGTGGCTCAAGAGAACATACAGCAATGCACAACATTGTTTTGGGAATAACACAGAGATCTACTGATATGTTCATGTATTCTCTCAGGACAAGATGGTTGGCCAACTATGGTTAATTAACAGTGAAACATAGTTAAAAATAAACACACTTGAAAAACTGTCATCACCACAGAAAACTACAAAGCAAATCCAGAAAACAAAAGAAATTGACAATTGCTTGATAGGCAGAAGCAAAAATTATTTCAAACAGTCATAAAAGAATCAATAGAAATTCAAGACTGTGGAGTTGAGTTAGGTTAAGGGTTAAGGGGCATCAAACAATCTGATAGTGATTTGTATGCTGTAATTTATGAATAAAAAGCATTTGCCTGTGTTATGCAATTTTCAGGGCTGAATATAATTAAGCAAATTTAATTGCTAAATTTAAATCATGCCTTATGATAATGTTGACAGAAAGAAAAGCCCAAGGGAGGGTGCACAGGGGGTCGACATGAGCTCTCATTTTGCTCTTGGGTTCTTGGTAATATTGTGGTTCTTCATGGAAATGGAAGTACAGAATATTGAACAGTCGATGTTTCTTGCTCTGTAGTTCTAAATTAGAGTAAACATGTTATTAATTTGTTGTATCTCTATTACTCCTAGCTGAATATTGTAGCCAAGTTAATCATTTCAGCAGGACAGAAAAGTAAATAGTTTACTTTTATCTTTGAATGTAGGCCCCCTCTGTTTTTAGCAAACTCAATATTGCCATTTTTTTTCTGTCTTTTTATTCCAGTGTCTTGTAGGACATGGTTATTTAGAAGGATTATGGAGTTAACTGTATCATTGTCCGATAAGAAACCTATTTGGATGCCCTGGGTCATCACCTAGCAGGAAGTGAGCTCTACAATAATTCTAATGTGAACCAGGGTTAATTTCTCATTCAGATCCGTGTCTTTTGGCTAGAACAATATGAGTAGTAAAGTACGTAATATTTTTTAAAAAAGGAAGATATTTTTATGTAAAATAAGTTCCTGATAAAGTTCAAGGGTTAAAGGAAGAGAGGTTTGGAAATACACAAAGCCAAGAAATATGAATGCATACCTGGGACACAGCTCTCACAATGGCTGAGGCACTGAGAGGCGGAGTTATCTGCTTCTGTCTCATGTGTTCCTGTATTGATGTGAATGGTCAGCAATATTTAAAGAGAGCTCCTAAGAAATATACTGCACAGGAATTTAGAAAAGAAATTTCAAAGAATCGATATATGCCTTGACATCCCTCACAATGCAGCTTTATTTGGTTTGTCATTATCTGAACCAGTTATATTATTTCTTTTTTATTTTTCAGTTCTGTCAATCCTTCCCTTTCCTCAGTTTTAAAATTAAAGATTAAAATATTTCCTGTTTAGATGTCATTTTTCTGTCTTTTTTTTAAAGCTGTACTTTATTTTCTTTTCTTCTTCACATCATAAAAATTACCTTTTCCTTACAATTTTACTTTCTCTCTGCTTCATTGGATGACTTTAAATTCAAATATAGTAAACAATGTTTTGTGCTCACTTCTTAAACTTTGAGAGTTTAAAATCTTATTTTCTCGAGATTAAGTCCCCCTCCACCACAAATCTGTAACTGATGGAAACCTGATGAAGAAAATGTCACATATTTTCTACATCAGCCTAAGGGATACCCTGAAGTTTGGCACTTAGCAGGTCAAAAAATGAGAAAATTTTTGTAAATATTACATTTTTTAACTATTTATTACATTCATAATGTCAGTGTGATAAAATTATAACAACTCGGACTACTATGCATCATACCCCTTTTTTAGAAGACAGTTTACTTTATTCTCCTTTCGCCCTTCCTACCATAGCTTTTGTTTCAATAATGTCCATAAGTAACTCAGATTTTTTGAACCATTAAACTCTCCAAGTTTAATAAACTAGAAGAAAACATTTTCTCCCTTATTTGGATTTAAGGTAGTCTAATCAAGCAGAGAGAAAGTAAAATTGTAAAGGAAAGATCAGTTTCCATGATGTTAAGGAGAAAAAACAAATGGAATACAGCTTTAAGTTTGGAAAGATCGGACAGAGGGCTCAAGCTGATCTCCAGAAGAAAATTGCTAGCGGAGTCTTCTCAGATAAACATTTATGCTTCGTACAGCACCACTGTTAGATTATCATTATCTTGAGAGGAAAGTTCAAATTGTCTTGCATTTAGGGGTTTTTATGTCCTATTGCAGACATGATATTAAAAAGTAGGAAAGCAAATTTGGTTAACACCTAATATAATACAGTTTAGTAAGTATAGTTCCCTTGTCTTGTAAATATTTTATTTTAAGTTATCACCCATTTGCATAGACCCAAGGCTCTTGTGCCATCTGCAGAATTCTAGTTCCTTCAGCCCAGGAAGATAAAGCAGCAAGAATAACACCACAAAATATGCTCATAAGCTAGCAAGCTGTAAATCACTTTATGGTTTAAATGCTATAGTGCGGGCTACATAAGAAAATCATCTGGTGATATTTATTTTGGCAAAAAAAATTTATAAATGAAGATTATAAAAAAAAATGCCAATGAGTAATTTTTCTGGCTTAAAAAACTCCAATATGTTTTAGGTGCCAAGGAGAAGGACAGCCTTGTGTATTTAATTACTTTAGCTTATTTTGTCTTCTGGCATGAGCTGCTCCCTGATTTCACCCCAGCATAGAGCTTGCTTTGAAGTTGTACACAAATTAAATCAATCACTTGGATCACATGTGTCCCAAAGAATGTGGTTTCCCAGGTAAAAGCAATCTTTCAATCCCCTATCCTCGTTTCACTTTGGCATTTCGACAGCGTTGCAGAATTCTCCGGCAGTTATTTTATTTTATCCCTTGGTCCCAGCAGCTCTTACTAAGAGTATCAGAATTGCCTGTACAAGGTGCACCTTTCACATTACAAGGGATTGGCTCATTTCTGGATGCTTATGCAACCACTTACAATTATGCCTACAGGTAAACATACTGCTGTCTTCTTGGAAGACTGTGAAGTATAAAGAATGTTTATGTGCAGGTCTAGCCGTTCCAAGTACCCAAGTGTTGGTTTAGACTCACCTCGGTTACCATCCAACTCTCATTGGCTGAGAAAGTTGCCGCACCTGATTTGTAAGTTTCCCTGTTGAAGTCAATAGCAGGGGCAGCTCAGCCAGCCAGCACTGGATTTTATCTAGCCAGAAGTAGCAAAGCAGCTCTTATTTGAAAAACCACTGGGTTCTGAGTTCATTACTCCAGGAAAAACTGTTCTATCCTGTGGCACAGTGAACCTTGCTTCAAAGCAGACCTAGCAGCTCAAGAGTCCAGGCGGCTGAAACCCATCCCAGAGGATAATGGCAACCTATGCCTTACAAATTGCTGGACTGGTGATTGGTGGTGTTGGCATGGTGGGCACAGTGGCTGTCACCGTCATGCCTCAGTGGAGAGTGTCTGCCTTCATTGGAAGCAACATTGTGGTTTTTGAAAACCTCTGGGAAGGACTGTGGATGAATTGCGTGAGGCATGCTAACATCAGGATGCAGTGCAAAATCTATGATTCTCTGCTGGCTCTTTCTCCAGACCTACAGGCGTCCAGAGGACTGATGTGTGCTGCTTCCGTGATGTCCTTCCTGGCTTTCATGATAGCCATCCTTGGCATGAAATGCACCAGGTGCATGGAGGACAGTAAGGTGAAGGGTCACACTCTGCTGACGGCTGGAATCATCTTCATCATCACAGGCATAGTGGTGCTCATCCCTGTGAGCTGGGTTGCCAATTCCATCATCAGAGATTTCTACAACCCAATAGTGGATGTTGCCCAAAAACGTGAGCTTGGAGAAGCCCTCTACATAGGGTGGACGACGGCACTAGTGCTGATTGCTGGAGGAGCCCTGTTCTGTTGCGTTTTTTGTTCCAATGAAAAGAGCAGTAGCTACAGATACTCGATACCTTCCCATCGAACAACCCAGAAAAGTTATCACACGGAAATGAAGTCACCGACTGTATACTCCAGAAGTCAGTATGTGTAGTTGTGTATTTTTTTTAACTTTACCTATAAAGCCATACAAATTACTAAATTCTCTATTATTTTCTCAAAATGGACCCCCAGGAAACTGATTTGCTGTTCTTAACTGCCTAACCTTAATCACAGGAACTGTGTATCAGCTATTTATGATTCTACAAGCTAGGTCAGCAGAATAAGATATTGTTCTAGAAAGTACTAGATTGTTCTAGAAAGTACAGTAATTTGTTTTCTAAGACGGTTCAAACATTTACTCTTTTTATCAGTTACTTCAAAATGACATTGCTAATGACTATATTATTTTACCATTGTAATTTCTCCATGACTTAGCATTACATACATAGATGAGTGTAACATTTATATCTCACGTAGAGACATGTTTATATGATTTTATTTAAAATGAAAAACCTATCCATTACACTGAATAAATACAACTCAACTATTGCTTTTCCAGGAAATCATGGGTAGAATTGAAGAAGGTTAATATTAATTGTATAAAAACAGCTTAGGGATTAATGTCCTTCATTTATAATGAAGGTTAAAATGAAAACTTTAATCAGCATTGTAAAGGAAATTGAATGGCTTTCTGATATGCTATTTTTTAGCCTAGGAGTTACAAATTCTAACTCCTTTATCCTCTTCTCCCAGAGGCTTTTTTTTCCTTGTATATTAAATTAACATTTTTAAAAAGCAGATATTTTGTCAAGGGGCTTTGCATTCAAACTACTTTTCCAGGGCTGTACTCAGAAGAAAGATAAAAGTGTGATCTAAGATTGTTTTAGGAAAGTGAATTTTTTTTTTCCTATTATGTTTTTGTATTTGAAGAAGAACGATGCCTTTTGGCAAGAAATCATGTATGTATGGGTCTATTTAATACATATTTGAGTACAGACCTTGAGGTTTCATCAACATAAGTAAAAGAGCAGGAGAGTATGTCTGGGTTTTCATTTGGCTACCATAAAAACAACAACAAAAATAAAGTTAGCCTTTGAAAACTTCACCGGCTCCTTTGCAAGTACATAAATCATTTAGTGTCATTTTAGTTCTGTGAAAAATAAATATCCTACTTGTTCCATTTCTGTTAAGTTTTACCAAAATCTGTAAATAGTGTGTTTGTGTGTATTCCAAATTTGATAAAACTGACAATCCAATCTGAAAGTTTGTGTCTACATCCGTCTAGCTTAAATGAATGTGTTCTATTTGCTTTATACTTTCATATTAATAAATTGTACCTTTTTATAATTATTTGACATTCTTTCACTAGTCTCCTTTTGTTTTATTAATTTGCAGAAGAGTTGAAAAACCTGATATTTTTTATTGTCCAAATTGAGAATGTCAAAGTTACCTTTGAAAGATAAACATAGCATTAATTTTTGAAAATATAAATTACTCTATGCTATTTATCAGCAATGATCCTTATAATCATTGGATCTCTATACCAATATTCAATGCAGATAATGTATTTATAATTTAAGATAGTACTATAGATTCACACAAATCTATATGTTATAAATATTATGTATATAACAGCTGTGTTTTAAATTTTTTCTGTAGCTAAATATATATTTCTACTTCTGGGAAATAATAAATAACAGTGGCTAATGTTCTGGGGGCATATTTTGCTGGGACCTCTAATGCTTATATGAATTATGATATTAAATCTTTTACAGGACAGATAGTTCAAAGGTGAGGCTGACTCTGAACAGTTCATTGATTACCCAGTAGAATCAGGAGATATAAAAAGGGCTGTCTGATCTCATAGCTCAATACTCTTTCTCTCGGGGAAAGTGAATTTTTTTTTCAGCAGTGTCTAGTTTAGAAACTAATTTTTGTGAAAATGACACGCTTAACTACTATGAGTTGGGAAAACTTATAGTTATTTATTTTTTTTTAATCGAGACAGAGTCTCACTCCGTCGCCCAGGCCGGGGTGCAGTGGAGCAATCTCGACTCACTGCGACCTTCATCTCCTGGGTTCAAGGGATTCTCCTGCCTCAGCCTCCTGTGTAGCTGGGATAACAGGCACGTGCCACCACACCCAGCCAGTTGTCTTTTTCCATATTGGTGATTCCCTTATACCCCAGTGCTCATTCATCTTAGTCAATTCTGCTTTTTTCAGGTCAAAACATTTGTAAAAGGAAAAATATAGCAAAAATAACTGAGCACCCTGGAGAAGAAATCCATAGGTCCCATCTTCTAAATACCAGTCAAATATTTTTTCTTTTACCTAGAAAGTCCTTTAATGTCCCAAACTTAATTTATTATTTCTCTCCTCTTTTCTCTGAAACAGAATAACAGTTCTAGTTTTTCTAATGGGATCACTTTGAGTATCTCTGACATCTTTCTACAACTTGCCACCTTTACCATCAGCTCATCTCTTACTTACACGATTGGAAAAGACTTCTAGACTGTGTCTTCATCTGCAGAGTCTTTTTCTATCAGCTGTCGTCCATCCTTTTATCTTAATTATTTCTAAAATGCAAGTCCATTTGCATCATGGTCTGCCCATAAGCTCTGTAAGACCATCCCATTGCCTATAAGGCAAAATCCAAATGTCTTCTTATATGCTAACGGACAGAAAGGAAAAATTATCTTATAACTTTCAAGGCAAATTTTATCAGAAAGTTTAACATCATTGTATAACCAGTATAAGAACAATTATGAAGTTAATGTGCCCAAATTAGAATAATTAACACGCCAGAGTCCTCTTTAATATTCTGAAAGAGATACAATGACAACTATGAAATGATTCAACTTTTGGCAAATTACATGCAACAGGAAGTTTTATAATGTATTTGTATGGAAAAAAAAGCCCTGTGATGGAAAAGACAGGGGAGGCAGAGGAGGTGATGTTAAGTATTCACATTGTAGCTAGTTGGTTTTATGACTTGAGGCAAAGTTTAGAATCCAATGTATCTCAATACGATTATTACTTTTCAATTATCAGACAGAGTAATAGCCTGCAAGGTCCAATAGGATTATAATAGGGTAAAACATTCATTGTGTTAGTGAATTGGAACATCAAATATGTTGTGCCAATGAAAGGCAATATAAGGAGAAACACTTTTGAAGGAGTCAAATGAGAGAACTACCCCATACCCACCCCTAAGCAGTAAATTTAGAAAAGTTCATTAGCTTCAGTCTCAATCTTTTCTCATTCATAAAATGAAGGTAGGATTATTATAGGAAAGAAGTATATAAAATAACTAGTCCAATGCTAGAGCGAAGAAATAGTGGGTCGCTTCTCTTTTTACAACATTCCTCCTTAAAATTCCTTGGAGTTGTATGTAAAACATGAACATGAATAACATAAGCAAAAATGGAGAATAAAATATTAAAATAAATTTTTTTTACGTTAGATATTGTGAATCTTACCAACAGGTTATTTTATAATTAATTATATAGCCCTGGAAAATGGATCTTCTACTAAATTAAGAAAAAGATAGAGGTTGTTTCATAATTTTGCCATTAATCCAGAAAGCAAAAACATTAATATGCTTATATCTTTTTTCCTATTAAGATTTAGATAACTGCTTTAGAATATGCATTTAAAATATTTTCCATTTATTTTTCTAATCCATTTGTCCAACCTTAAATTACTAACATTATTTACAGCACACAAAATTTCCAGATGTTTTGGAAATGTTGTGTTCTAGAGGGTTTCTCAATACTCATAGACTACTCAAAAATGACAGTTTGCCTTAGTATGTTGAAGATTCCTTTTATGAAATAAAAAATAAGAAATGTGGTGATTACTGAAGCTACTGGCTTTTGATAATTATTTCCTTTCACATGGGAACATCAGTTAAGTTAGGAACCCATTACATTTTCTAAAATGTTTTAACCTTGCCAAAACGTTTATGTCTTGGATAAACGTACTACCATTTCATCATTGGTTATGTTGTATGCGCTTTGGTTTGTAGTGGTTTGGAGCCCAGGAATGAAGTCAGGCAACTGCATATAGATCCCAGCTGTGTCACTTATTACTGTGTGGCCTTAGGCAAATTACTTAAGCTTCCAGTGTTTTGTGGTCCTCATCTGTAAAATGGGAGTCAAAATTGTGCCTGAGTCCTAGGGTTGCTGTCAAGAGTCACTGAGCAGATATATGCCAAATCCTTAGCACAATACTGGGCAAATAATAAATTAGGTATCAATCTTGGCTATTCTAGCTACTTTTTCAAACCAAAACATTAATAATAATAATAAATAATATTTTAAAATTATTTTATCACATTAATAATATTTTCTTTTTTTTCATACTATACTACTTGTTATCCTCATCATGACCCCACTTCTGCTAATTCTGTATCCAAAATGACTGCCTCATGCATTGCGAAACAGTTATTAAGCTACAGCACTGTAAGGGCTAGGGAATGCAATGATGGACAAGACACAGTTTTTGCTTTCAAGGAATTTAAAGTCTACCAGGAAGAGACAAGAGTGAGGAATGCAGCCTTACTGCATGCCTACCTATGTTTTTGGTGGTTTTCTTTCCTGACCTCATTGATCCTTTAAAAATTCTATGAATTAAATATTAAATTATGAGAACATGGAGTCTCAATGAAGTAACATACGTATATAAATACACATGTACTTCATATTATCTCTTTGACATTAATTACCTTGAATTAGGGAGACTATATATATATATTCTCCCTAATATGTATATATGTATATATATATTCTCTAATATGTATATATGTATATATATTCCCTAATATGTATATTATGTATATATGTATATATATTCATACATGTACATATTTATGTATATATATGCATATTCTAATATGTATATATGTATATATATATTCTCTAATATGTATATATGTATATATGCATTCTCTAATATGTATATATATATTCTCCCTAATATATGTGTATATATATTCTCTAATATGTGTATATATGTGTATATATATATTCTCCCTAATATGTATTTATACATATTATATATATATACATATATTAGGGAGAATATATTTATATTATACATATATATATATTCTCCCTAATATGTATATATGTATATATATATTCTCTAATATGTATATATGTATATATATTCCCTAATATGTATATATTATGTATATATGTATATATATTCATACATGTACATATATATGTATATATATGCATATTCTAATATGTATATATGTATATATATATTCTCTAATATGTATATATGTATATATACATTCTCTAATATGTATATATATATATTCTCCCTAATATATGTGTATATATAGTCTCTAATATGTATATATATGTGTATCTATAGATTCTCCCTAATATATGTATATATATATAATATGTATAAATATATATTAGGGAGAATATATTTATATGTATAATATAAATATATTCTCCCTAATATGTATACAGTATGTCTCAAGTCTTCCCTGTGACTCACTGGTCACAGCATTCTTTCTCCCTGCACTCCAGAGTGACCTCCTCATCCATCTTTGCTACATTTTAACTCCCTTCTCCTTCCCCTCCTAACCTCTAGATGATTTACTGCTTTTGGTGTCTGACATCTATTACCTTCACCTGTGGAATAACATTCTATTTTTTGAACTCCAATTGTGAATCTTCCACTTCTATTCACCAGGCCTCCTTCCTTGTTCTGAGAAGGACTTCCCTTTCAGTATCCCTGCAACCCCCTCCTCCCAACCATGATCCAACTGCTGAAGCAAAGCCAGTCGGCTGCAGAGGCCCAACAGGCAGAGGCTGGAAGCTTTCTGAGAAGTTTCGGGAGCTGCTACCTTCCAGGAAGAAAGAGAAGCATTGTGTTCAACCCTGAGTCTAAGAAGAAGAAAGGGATTCCTGGTGTAGCAGCTCAAGGCCAGGCCTGAATCTCTGCTAGTAGTGAGAGGGTGGGAGAGAAACTCAGACCCTCCTTGCTTAACAAGTAGTCCTGGAAGGAGGGAAGCCTTTGTTCACCTCTGTTGTCTTAGGGGGATAACCTTGGGGGCAGAAAAGCCTTGGGAGACTTATTCATAGGCTGAGTTCCTACTTAGCCTGGGGCCTTGGAGACTATGGAGAGATGGGAGTGCCGGGGGCTGCTTACTAGGCTCCCAGTAGCCAGATAGCAACTTTCAGGTCACTAGATCACCACCTACAGCAAAAATTCCTGCCACTCCAGGGTTTGCTATTGCTGATGGTAGCAACTTGACTTCCATAGGGTAAAAGACACGGAAAGTTTTTAAGGGAACACCAGCTAGGATCCAACAACTAAAAAAGTGGAGGAAACTACTTCGATTAAGGCAAAGTTGATCCTCAAATCCAGAACTCTTCTTTCCCAGCCCTACAGACAAGCTCAACATCTTAAATGTGGGAAAACAAACCGGATAAACAAAACCACAAAACATCAAATGGTCTAGCCTTTCCTTCTTCTGGTTTTCTGCCATGGGCCCCACAGTGCCCATATTCTAGTCTTGTTAGACTCCATGATGTCACTTCTTTGCCATCCAGAAATTCTGTCCTTCAGGTATTTGATCACCAGCAATCCCCTCGTCATCCTTTATTTCAGGGCTGGTTGAAACCTCAGACTCTGCTTGTCCTCTTTCTTCCTGGCTGCACCCACGCATCTTCTCCTGTGCCAGACCACTCTGTATTAGCCCAGTCCTGCTGTGAGATAGAAGTGTGTCAACCACCCCATGCTCCTTCTGGGAAGGAGATTTACCCTACATTATGGCTCTCTGGGCTCCCTTTCTGTCCTTCAATTCATCCTGTATTGTATATCCCTTCATCTACCTATATACACCTATGGGTAGATACCTCTTCATAGCTGTATGGGGATCCTCTTTGAAGAAGCAACTATAATTTATTAGATGCTCATTGCACATTGCTAAACCCACTCCTTGCCCCTTTCCTAACGGCCAGTCTGCTTCCTTCCTTCCTTCCTTCCTTCCTTCCTTCCTTCCTTCCTTCCTTCCTTCCTTCCCTCCTTCTTCCTCCCTCCCTCCCTTCCTCCCTCTCTTGCTTTCTTTCATGTAGGTTGGAGGGCAGTTGGTGCAATCACAGCTCACTGCATCCCCAATCTTTCGGCCTCAAGCAATCTTTCCACCTCAGCCTCCCAAGTGGCTAAGTCTACAGGCTGGAGCCACCATGCCCAGCTATTTAAAAACATTTTTTTAGAAATAGGATCTAACTATGTTGCCCAGCTGAACTTGAACCCTGGGCTCAAGCAATCCTCCTGCCTTGGCCTCCCAAACTGCTGGGATTACCAGTATGTACCACCGCGCCCTGATGATTCTTTTTCAGATGCCAATAAAGTACATATGAAAATAACTTACTAGAAAAATAATATCATAATTGAGCATTTTCCTGATTCAGGGAAGAGTTTATACAACCTTTCTTACCAGCGGGCTAAAAGAAAATAATAATTGGCATTCCTTGTTTAACTTTTTTTAAAAGATAGAATAAACTTGATTAACACAGGCATCGAGCAAATAATCCCAACCCATCTCCGTACTCAGCTCTTTCTCTCTTGCTTGTTTTTTCTGATACCCATCCTCCTCCTCCCCCACCAACCTCTGTGGTTATTAAACTCTGTTGCCTAGGGTTGCTGCTCTCTTTACCGACCTCTGCATTTTGCAGTTAAATTGTTGAAACCCTCCTGAGCGGGAAGGGGGTCCATGATTGAAGATCTTTTTCCTTTGTTTTTCTCTGTAACCTGGTGCAAATATATTTTTGTGAGCATCACAAATGAATCTTTTCCCCTATTTTTTCCAGAATTGGGCTATTTTTTATGTTGCTTTTTTATTTTCGATTTGAAAGTATTGTTTCATGGCTGCATGGAGATCCTCTTTGAAAAAGAAACTGTATTTTATTAGATATTAAAGTAAAAAAAATGCTTTAGAAATCAAACTGCTCTCCAGCTTTAAAGCTGAGAAGCCCTCCGAGGAAAAGGAAGCCTAACCTCATAGTTCAACCGCAGCCCCACACTGAATCTTAATACAATGCTTTTTTACTTTTATTAAAGGAAGAAAAGTAAAAAAGAAAAAAATGATTCAGCATTGGGCCCTGCTCTGACTATGAAACTGTCTTCACAGAATTAACAAGAACTACAAGTCAGCTTCTGAAACAGAAATATAGTTACAATTAAGCATTAATCAGTCTTCACTTTGGTCCACTTCCTTGTAACCAAGAGTCACATAGCACCAGACACTGACACTTTGCATGCCCACTGTTTCTCTAGGTAGGATTTCTGAAATTAGAATCATAAGGGTTTTGTTTAAGAATTGCTCAAGATGTTCTTGAGATTCTGAATTCCAGCAGAAGGCTGATGTAACCAGTTCGCAGAGCCCCAGAGAAGAAGGAAATCAGCATGATGACACAGTTCTTCCTCTCCTCACCCCATGTCTTCATTCTGCACTCTTCCACCAATCAAGGATCCCACATTTCTGCCCTCTCTTAGCTCCTTAAAACCTCAAGCTCCATACTCCTTGGAGAGGCGGGTTTGAGGTTTCTTCTCTTCTCCTCGTTTGATTATTAAACTCTGTCTGCTGCAGTCTCTGGTATCTCAGTATATTAACTTACTGTGCATTGAGCAAATGAACCTATTATGGCTACAATTATTACTTGCTATATAACACAAAATCTCACAACTTGGTGACTCAAAACAAGAACTATTTTTAGATACCATGAGTTCATGGGATAGGAATTTAGGCAGGGCTCAGCTGGCCTGGAGCATCAACTTCAGCTAGCAGCTGATGTATAAAGTGTCAACAATTTTCCTCACTGCCTGGTGCCTTGGCAGTGATTCCCCAAAATGTGGTCTTAGGGCCTCTCCACCCTGTCTTTTCACCAAGGGAATTTGTCAGCAGGACAGCTGAGAGCTTTAGGAATCCAAGGGGGAAAAATACAAGTCACGTTCACCATATGCAATTGGTCAAAAACAGCCCCAGGTCAAGGAAAAGAAAAATAAACCTTCTCAACGGAAAGACCACCAACAGTTTTGGAATCATCTTTGGTCAACTCCAGGCACTCAGTAGAGTTGTTAAGAACTGAAAGGGAAATTTTTCTTTCACAGAGTCTTAATTCTTGAAACGTTAAGTATAAAGGTGTGTTAGGGGCCAGGCATGATGGCTCATGCCTGTAATCCCAGCACTTTGGGAGCCTGAGGAGGGCACATCACCTGAGGTCAGGAGTTCAGGACCATCCTGGCCAACATGGTGAAACCCTGTCTCTATTAAAAATACAAAAATTAGGGGGGGCATGGTGGCAGGTGCCTGTAGTGCCAGCTACTGAGGAGGCTGAGGCAGGAGAACCACTTGAACCTGGGAGGCGGAGGTTGCGGTGAGTTGAGATTGCGACACCGCACTCCAGTCTGACAACAGAACAAGTCACCGTTTCAGAATTAAAAAGGTATATTTTATATTTTAAATGAGATAAAAAAGAATATATGTTTCCTATTAAATAAAGACAGTTGAAGGGAACTTAAAATTTTCCCCTTGAGGAAAGAAAATAACTTTTATCTGAGGAATGTGAACTCTTTTAAATTAGCAGACCCAGAGAGCGTTATAGTGAGACCTCAGTCATGTCCTATTTCCCTCCCTTGAGCTATGTATTCATCGCTAAACTGCTTGCTATTGCCACAAATAGCTATAAATTATTCTAACTATGCCACACCATACACTATAACACACACCCTATAGCTTAAGGATGTATAGCCAATTACTAATCAATGTTACTTTTGTAAAGCAGTGAGTGTATCTGGCTACTCCCTATCCCTCCCCCTCCTTTTCTTTTTTTTGACTTTCAAAGTTGAATAGAGCTCATACTCAAGGTTACTTGGGTCTGAGTCTTCCAGGCAGCCAGCCTCTCTTTGGCTCAAGCAAACTCTTTAAATCATCTGTGCCTCAGCCTCTTCCTTCCTCAGCCCCTTCCTTCTTCAGCCCCTTCCTTTTAAGCAGACACCCTGAAGTTTTGGTAATTTCCGTTCATAAAACAAACTAATAATAGAGATTAACAGGGAAACAAGGCATACAGATGGTTACTGCCTTTGTCTGTGTGAGTCTGAGACAGAGTCTTACTCTGTCGATCAGGCTGGAGTGCAGTGGCATGATCTTGGCTCACTGCAACCTCTGCCTCCCAAGTTCAAGCAATTTTCTTGCCTCAGCCTCCTGAGTAGCTGGGATTACAGGTGTGCATCCACATGTCTGGCTAGTTTTTTTGATATATTTAGTAGAGACGGGGTTTTGCCATGTTGGCCAGGCTGGGCTCAAATTCTTGAACTCAGGTGATCTGCTAGCCTCTGCCTCCCAATGTGCTGGGAGTACAGGTGTGAGCTACAGTGCCCAGCAGATGAGGCTTTCACACCAGGCTGCGTCCACAAAAAGAATCGGGGTTTGAGGGTGCCAGACAGGTTAGGGATGGAGAGAGAAAGAAAGGCATGGGGCAAAGGAGGTGTTGGTCTGAGGATGTCTCCCAGGCAGCAGCTCTCAGAAAAAAAAAACAGACAGTAGCTGTGGTAACAGCTTCTCTGTCAGACCTTCAAAGCTGTCAGACGTAGTCCTCTCTCTGGTGAGTTACTCTTTCCTGGACCCAAACAAGGGGCTTTCAGAGACAGCCTGTTTGCATCTGCTGTTTACTTCACGTTAATTCCTCGGCATCCAAATTCCTTCCATAAAAGGCAACTTTGCAGAACTATTCTGCCTGCAGGACATAGCCATTTAAAAATATTTTAGATATATTTTGGGGTGAAGTTTTTTTTTTTTTGGTATTCTTTACAGGTAAAAGGACAAATACAAATTAAAACTAAGAGAGTTAGGCTCGGCGTGGTGGCTCACGTCTGTAATCCCAGCACTTTGGGAGGCCGAGGTGGGTGGAGCATCTGAGGTCAGGAGTTTGAGACCAGCCTGGCCAATATGGCAAAACCGTGTCTCTACTAAAAATACAAACAAACAAAGAAACATTTGCCAGGCGTGGGGGTCCATGCCTGGAATCCCGACTACTTGGGAGGCTGAGGAAGGAGAATCCCTTGGACCCAGGAGGCAGAGGTTGCAGTGAGCCGAGATTGCGCCATTGTACTACAGCCTGGGCAAGAAGAGAGAAGCTACATCTCAAAGAAGAAAGAAAGAGAGAGTTAATTCTCCCTTGTTACAAACTAAGAGGTTTCTGCTTTTTCTTGGAGCATTAATTTTAATTATGGCTGTAAGTGCTTTGCACTCTCATTGAAATGTATATAAATCCTATTAAAAGTTAGATAGGCCTGTCCAGGCACAGTGGCTCACACCTGTAATCCCAGTACTTTGGTAGGCCAAGGCGGGTGGATCATCTGCAGTCAGTAGTTCGAGATCAGCCTGGTCCACGTGGTGAAACCCCATCTCTACTAAAAATAAAAATATTAGCCAGGCATGGTGATGGGTGCCTGTAGTCTTAGTTCCTTGGAGGCTGAAATAGGAGAATCACTTGAACCTGGTAGGCGGAGGTTAAGGTGAGCTGAGATCATGCCAGTGCACTCCAGCCTGGGCAACAGAGGGAGACTCCATCTTAAAAAAAAAAAAAAAGTCAGGCCTTTCGTCAGTTTTATGACCCAGGACTGTCTTGCTCAATGACCTGGGGACCATCTCTTTGTAATTTAAATGTGAATGGAGACAGCACTCCTATCTCCAGTTTCTGGGGAAGGCTAGGAGCCTAACTTCAGTGGACATCTGCTCCAAGTTGCAAAACAACTCATGTCATAAAGACACAGAAAATTTGTTTCCCCTCTGGATGAAGCTAATGAGCTAACACAGATGGTCACTCCAATTACCAGGTGAATTTAGGATGGACTCTGTAACAAATGGTGCCAAGTTCTCTTCTTTGAGAACAAGGTATTGTTTGTCTTGAAATCATATAACATGTTGCCTGTGTGCAGCTATGCAAAAACGTAAGGTTTGTTTCTACCTTTTCAATCTCTGAGCAGACTGTCTATGATGTACACCACATTCTAGTTTAATGCTTACTCAAAAATAAGGCCAGGCACGGTGGCTCACGCCTATAATCCCAGCACTTTGGAGGCCAACATGGGTGAATCACTTGAGGTCAGAAGTTCAAGACTAGCCTGTCCAACATAGTGAAACCCTGTCTCTACTAAAAATACAAAAATTAGCAGGATGTGGTGGCACACACCTGTAATCCCAGCTACTCAGGAGGCTGAGGCAAGAGAATCGCTTGAGTCTGGGAGGCAGAGGTTGCAGTGAGCTGAGATCGTGCCATTGGACTCCAGCTTGGATGAGACTCTGCTTCAAAAAATAAAACAAAATAAAATTTAAAAAATAAAATAAATAAGATTGTTTTCTTTCTCTATGACCTTTGTAGAGTTGGCAGATTTCGTTTTTAGTTACATTTTCCCCAAGAAGCCAAGATTTGTTTTAAAAAGGCATATGAGAAAAAAAATTGTAATCTAGAAATGTATGCTTAGTAATAATCAGAGATGTTCACTAAAGTTTTGTAAATGCCTATTAATCTCAGCACTGTTTATTATGATGGAAAGTTGGAAAGAGTCTGTGCGTTCCACAGGGTGAAAAGTTAAATTAATGATACAGTGTCCATCTATTCAATGCATATTTCCCTGCTACTGAGGAATCAGTATATAAAGGCATGAAAATAGGACAAAATCAGTTCAAAAGTGCATAATTGCCATTATCATGATTTAAACTCCCTCTCTTCCCTCTTTCTCTCTGTCTCTCATTCGGACTCTCTCTCACACACACAAACAATGCACTTGCTTGTGTATACATGAAAGGATTGGCTGAAAAGAGAAAGATGAAATGTAAAAATAAGTGTGATTACTTTTTAAAATACATTTTTAGCTTTCATTTTTAGTTAATATTTTAATAGTGATAAAAATCAACAAATGTATGCAGTATATTTTATTTATAATTCGTGTTTAATGTTTTATTATTTTTTAAAGAAATGAGTCTTCTCATGTTGCTCAGGCTGCTCTTCTGGACTCAAGCAATCCTCCTGTTTCAGCCTTTCGAGTAGCTGGGATTACAGGCATGCCACCATGCCTGGCTAAATGAGTATATTTTAAGGATATGTATATCAAGCCGGGCATGGTGGCTCATACCTGTAATCCCAGCATTTTGGGAGACTGAGGTGAGTTGAGAGGTAGAGATAGAAGAATCACTTAAGGCCATGAATTCAACACCAGCCTGCGTCACATGGTGAGATCCTATTTCTACAAAAACAGCAACAAAAAATAGTAGATATTTAACTTGGCAGAAAATCAAAACAGGACTGTGAAGGAAAAAGATGAAGAAAGACCATTAAACTCTGAGGAACGTAATCAGACCATGAGAAAAGCTGATGAGAAATTGATGAGAAATTATACAGGGAGATTAAAAAATGACAGGTAAGCAAGAGACAAAAAGATAAATCAAAAATATTTTTGTTCCTTTTTCTTTTTTTTTTTTTTTAAGAGAGATGGGGTCTTGCTCTGTTGCCCAGGCTGGAGTGCAGTGACTTGATCTTAGCTTATCACCATATCCTCCAACTCCTGAGTTCAAGCCTAGCCTTGGCCTCCCAAGTAGCCGGGACTGCAGGCATGCACCACGACATTCAGCTATTTATTTTTATAGAGAAGAAGTTGCACTATGTTGTCCAGGCTGGTCTCAAACTCCTGGCTATAAGTGATCTTGCCACCTCAGCCTCCCAAAGCATTGGGATTATACGTATGAGCCACTGAACCCAATCAACAATATTTTCTAGATCTCTGGAAATATTTCGGATTGAAAGACAGCTGGTTTACCATGTTTCAAGAAAAATTACTCATCTTAAGTGAAGGCTGAGAACTAGTTTGACAAAGGCTTCATATTTTAAATTTAAAGGGTTTTAGAAATATCCAAGTGGGAAAAAAGTTGACAGTTAAAATAAAATAAGTTGCACTTTGATTTCTAGTCTTAAACCATAATATGATATATTCAGTTTTTTGTTTTATTTCGCTCTTTGATTTTTACATTTAAACCAGGAAGCCACCTTATTTCACAGAGAGAATTCACTTTCTTAACGTGGTAAAAGGTGAGTATAAAATTTTAATTTCCTAAGTAGTAAATTTTTCAGCTTCATTTGTTAAATAATCCATTCCCTTTAGTTTACTGATGCATTATTTATCAAGTAGTAAATGCGTACATATTTCACTGTCTGTTTCTGGGCTATTTATTCTGCTCCATTGATCTCTGGATCTTTTAAAAGTAGATTATCACTAATTGATGTAAAGGCTACTGGTTTCATCAAGTTCTGGGATACCTGTCTTGAATATACTTTACATTCATATTCTACTGACTTTGTGATGGAAATAATTTCACAGAGTGCTTGCCCAACTCAGTGTAGAATGTGAGCTGAGGAGAAAATATTGCATTAATAGTAAGGAGGCTCAGATCAAATCTTTTCTTTTTTCTTTTTTAGCAAATATAGCAGGCATATTCCTACAGTATGTCTGTCCCATCTATTCTTGTAAATTTCAAAATCAGCTATGACAGAAATGCAGTCTTTTGGCATTTAGAACACAGCTGGCATTATTCCGTCAGAGAATGCTTTTATAAACCAAGATTTAATCAGAAAGCTCTCCTCCCGAATCTGTCAAGCCTGGTGTTGATTGAAGAAGACTAGAACCTCACTCAGGAAGCCAGTGTTCCAACTTTCCCCAACTAATTGCATAACCTTGAGCAATGTATGTAACTAATTCCCAAGTCCGCTTCCTCATTGCTAAATCAAAGACTTTTGAGGGGGACTAGGTAGTACATTAAAACCCAATCTATGCCCAACATTCTGAATTTTGGAGGAGAATGGTGTAAAGGTAAAAGATAGGGATCTCATTTTATTTTGCCAGCTGCTCTAAACCGAAGGACAATAATGCTGTTTTAGAATCAGAAACTCTCTATGCCTTTTGTTCCCATTTTGCCTTCCCACAATGATAACCTGGAGACTTAGAAGATTACTCTAGATTCCCCAAAGCTAACAGACAGGCCAAACTACATGCTTAAGGACACGAGAACCTCTGACAACCAATAATAAACCTTTCTGATTTTTTTTCTTCTCAAGTGCCTGGAGAATATTTTCAAGTCTTTGGAGAATATTTACAGAAGAGTCAAGTTCATAAATAATAATAAACGCTACTAGATTTTGTTCATATACATCAAGGAGTAAAGCAGTAAACCCCACAAGCAACAAACAAGTATTTATTGAAAACTTATTACATAAGCAATGGTCTCTTTTCTGCTTTTTAATTTTAATTGACAAATCATTGTACATATTTATGGTATACTTTATGATATTTTGATACATGTATGCAAGCGGTAATGCAGGGTAATTAGCATATACCTCACTTCCAAATATTATCATTTCTCTGTGTTGAGAACATTCCAAATCTATTCTTCTGGCTATTTGAAAATTTACAATAAATTATTTTTAATTAGAGTTGCCCTACCGTGCTAAAGAACACTGGGACTTATTCCTCCTATGCAGCTATAAATCTGCATCTGCTAACCAATTTCTGACTTCCCACTTCCACCCCACCCCCAGTTTCCAGTAACCATCATTCTACTCTTTACTTCTATGAGATCAATGTTTTTAGCTTCCACATGAGTGAGAACATGCTGCATTTGGTTTATTTCACTTAACATAATGTCCTCTGGGTTCATCCATGTTGCCACAAATAATAGGATTTTGTTTCTTTTTTTTCATGGCTGAATTGTATTTCATTTTAAAATATGCATTCGTCTGTGATGAACACTTAGGTTGATTCCGTATCTTCGTATCAGGAATAGTCCTGCAGTTGACATGGGAGAGTAGATATCTCTTCAAAATACAGATTTCTTTTTCTTTGGTTATATACCCAGTAGTGGGATTAAGGAATAGTCTTTTAACAGTAAACCCTTGGAGAACCCAATGAACTGAAAGACCATCCAGAAGCAACAATTTGTGACTGTCATGTCTTCAAAACAGCCCCACAAATACCCAGAGTACTATGAACTCTCTCTGAGTCATTATGAATGGAATGAAACTTGTTTATCAATACAGGTGTGGATAACCCTGGGTCTTAAGTGCATGGCATAACAAACAACTTAATAAAGGAGGGTTGTGGCTTGGATTAGCCCAGAACAATATTTTTCCTTGAGGCATCTTTGATCTACACCCAACTGTATTTTAATTGCTTCATAATCAAAATCAATTTGTTAATTGGCTCTGTTTCTGGTAATATATATTTGTATAATATAAAAAATTGTATGGAATACTTTTCACTTAAAAATGAAATTATATGCAAAACTAAAAATCATCTAAAACTCCTACCTCAAAGAGATAAGCAATGTTAACATGTCAGTATTTGGTTTTAAATGATCACTCTTCCCAAACATAGTCAATGATCAGAAAGGGAAATATGAACATACTATCAATCATGGTAGCCCATCTTTTCATGAGGCTACATTCTGGGGTTGGACTTTGACTTTGCAAAATGACACACAATCCTCACATAAACAATGAAAAGAAGCTCTTTTACCTGAGGAAAATGATTTTCAGGACGGCTAAGGAACATATCCCAAATCACATGGACAGTAAGTAGAGAAGCAGTGAACAAATACAGATATAGCCAAATCTAAAGCCCTTTCATTACCCTGTGCCTCTCACACACCATTTTCTCTTCTATTTCCGAGGCAGACAAGGCTGGTTTGTATCCTGGGCACGTCTACAATTTTGGCATCTTCAATTAATATATTTTAAACATTCATTCATAGTTATATAATGGAAGCAAAAAAAAAACTGATTTGTTTTTTGTGAGTGTGTATATTTAGAAACAAATTCACTTACCCATTCACTTCCAAGAACAAATGCAAAGCCAACATTTTAAAAATATTTAGTAAAACATTCTCTACCTGTCAGTGTTTCCTTCTTTATTTGAGATGCGTTTGTGGTTTTCCAACCTAGACCACTTGTTAGGAGGCAAATTAAAGGGTTTTAACTTGAGATGTGAAAATTATTACTTATTCCCAGTAAACAGCATCGCTCAATGCATTAATGTGTTTCAGAATTTCAGCAGAATTGGACTTCATTTACAAGTGGTAAAAAATATGAAACCAAGATGGATATTTGCCAGCAGAAAGATCTTTTGGCAAAAGTGTTTTGCAAAATCCAGCATCTCTAACTTTGAGGTTTAAAAAGAATCAATGATGGTTTTGCAATATATCTAGATTTTTTCTGGTTGTTGGGATCAGAGAGACGATCTTTAGAGACTGTCTATATTTGAACTGGGAGAGGAATCCTACATATTGTTGCTTAAAAGGAGAAAACAAAAGTATAGCATAAGAGGACAGAATTATGAAGAACACACTCCCTAAACAGCGGTGGAAGCTTTTCTTCAAGCATCCACAATGCAGTTGAGTCTGAGACGTCCGTCCAACACGCTACTCTTTCTTACGTCTTGGTGTTGATAGGCCCACCTAACCTTAGCATCACTCTCCGAAAATTTCATTTCTTTAGAAATTACCCAGCGTGGCAATTTGGAAGATCTAGTCCTTCATTCAGCAAGTTTTTCTGGATGGTCTAAACTAAGCTTAGAGCCAGAGACCCCCCAGTCTTTCTGGGACAGTCTGGAGGACTCCAGCATGACTCCCCTGGTCAGTTCTGTGAAAACCTCTTCGGTGGTCTCTTCATGAGGAATTCACAAATTTAAATGTTAGACCCTTAAATGCAAAAGTCAAAAAACCTAGTAAATAATAAAATTCATGTTCTGGATGAAGTGGATTGAGGAACCCAACCTGAGTTATTCAGAGCTCAGGCAAATAGACGGATTTTAGCTTTTGGTCATGAAATCTCATCACACACACACACACACACACACACACACACACACACACACACACACAATTTCTTGAGTTTTACAGAGTACTCTAAATATATATATATATATAAAACCTTCATTTATGTATAATTCATTCATTCAAAAAGTAATTATTGAGCACCTACTGTCTACAACATTCTAGATCTTGACTTTTAAGAAGGCCTGGATTACCTTGAAGAACTTTTACATTTAAAATACTTCTTATTTTATGAACTTTCAAATGGATTATTGCTGTATTCGCTGATGTTCAAAAAAGCATATGAGAAAAGCTAAAATTAGATGATAGGTGACGAAGGGAGATTAGACTGAAATTGCAGCATTCTTGGGACCTAAATATTTCATCTGTTTCGTAATGTTGTTTAGGATCAGAAGTGTCTGTTAGTATTAGAACTTTGGTTCCAATTAAAAGGACCACATGGTCATTTTTAGAAAGTAAGGGATCCACACAGATGTTGTTGTGGTTGGGGGACTGGTTTGTTTTTGAAGCCAAGCGTAAGAACAACTCAAAATAAAACATGTAACAATGAGACTATATAGTAGATCAGGTAAGCTGTCTAATTCATAAAGTCATATAGAACTGGCTGCAAATCCCACCTTTGCAAACCACTAGTTGTGAAAACCTAGGAGTTGTTAAGCCTCGGACAGTGTCAGTTTTATTATTTGAAATATATTTATTATTAGAAATAATAACAGAACCTCATAAGTTAGTTTGTGAAGATTCGATATCATGATGCCTAAAAAACAGTTATCGGCAGCTCAGAATGGTGTAGGTGTTCTCAATAATATTGAAATACAAAGAGTTCTTCTTGAAATGTAAGGGGATAACTGTATATCGCTTAAACACTATACGTAAGTGTTTAGATATTTTGGGTGAAGATGCTAAAATTTAGGGAAAACCGTTGGAAATTCTGAGCTCAGATGGGAATTAATAGTGGTGCCCTGAAATCAAGATGGTTATAACACAACTGATGAATCCAGAATTCAGTATTAAGTGCCAGAAATTACAACCACAAACTTCTCTCGTATTAACACTTCATGCTAACGTAGGAATCCCTTTCTGAGTAGTATACTGAGGAGAGTAGTAATGTCACCCAAACACCAGGGGGTGCTCTCGTCTACTTTGTGCAGAAGATACAAGAATGAGTTTGCCTTGTAAATTAAGACAAAATATATATTAAGACAAAACATATATGTCAAAACATGATAAATGGTAGGACATAGTCCTTTGGAACAACTCGCCATTGTGGTTCATATCTAGAATTCACCATAACTTTATTTTTCCATATTACTTTGGCTTTGTAAGCCATGGTAGAGGGAAAGGAATGCAAAGCTGTTTCTAGTTATTAAGCCAATATTGCACAGTATAGATTGTATCACATGGATTGTTTTAAAAAAACTTTCTTTAGAGAATTCATAGATTTAAAGGTTATTTCCAAGTCATTTGCAGGCAAGAGAGACTTTACACAAACAAAATTACTGAATCTTGGCTTCTCAGATTACTTTAAGTAATTTAGTCCACTTCATGTGACTTATCTTTCATTTAACCACTAAAAGAAATAGGCATGACCATATATGGCCCCCTTTTACTCAAGTATTTTTTCACCATGGACTATGTGCAAGGCACTAGGAATAAGAAAATTCATAGACATGGAATCCCGGTTCCTAACATAATAAATACCCTGACACTGTCTTTGCCCTAAAGTTTACATGTAAGTAGGAAGACAGAACATTTTTGTTTTTGAGATAGAGTGTCATTCTTGTTGCCCAAGCTGGAGTGTATTTGGCGTAATCTCAGCTCACTACAACCTCCGTCTCCCGGGTTCAAGTGATTCTCCTGCCTGAGGCTCCCAAGTAGCTGGGATTACAGGCATATGCCACCATGCCCAGCCAATTTTGTACATTTAGTAGAAATGGGTTTCTCCTTGTTGGTCAGGCTGATCTTAAACTCCCGACCTCAGCTGACCCGCCCTGCTCAGCCTCCGAAAGTGCTGGGATTGCAGGCCTGAGCCACTGTATCCGGCCTAAGAGAGAACTATTATACATTTAAAAAAAAAATATGTGGGAAACTGAACAACATATAAATGGACAACGGTCAAGCCATATGCAAAAGTAGAACTCTGACCAACAACCTGCAGGAAATTGCCCAGAAAACCAATTTTTATTTACAATAAACATCGCAGAAAGACTGACTGCTGTAAGTCCGACGTGTACGGAGTCAGACTGCCATTTCTAGTAATGTAAGCTAAACCAAAACTTCTGTAACAATCAGCCCCACATGACCAGAATTTGATTAATAACTGACAGTTTCTCGTATTTTTGTCACTGCTTTCACTATAGGACCAACCAGAAAAAGCCAAAAATGCAGCCCTACACAATCACATAGAATATCCAGCTGCCAGTGACCCCACTTGCAGCTTCTCCATATTAAAGTCTCCAATTAAGGGATATCTGAGGCCTTCCCTTTTTCTGCAATTAGAGTGTACCTGAAGCTTTCCCTTTTCTACACGATGAAGCTTTTCCATTCCTCTGCCTGCCTTTAAGTCTTTGCCAAAATGCAAACAGTGGTGGCTGACTTCCTGGCCATGGCAAGATCTGAATAAACGGACTTTGCTTTCCTTATTTGGTTCGTCTTTGTTTACTTCCATATAAATAATATGACAAGTTGAAAGAAGTATTATTGAAAAAAAATATGAGGGTCAAGGAATAGGAATACGTGTGTAGGAGAAAGGCAAAACTTTTCAAGCACAGACCTAAAGAAAGCCAGGAACTGAGCCGTGAGAATATCCAAGGAATGGCATTCCTATGTGGGAAGAAGAGAGTGCGGCCTTGAAGAGGAAGGCTGCTTACGTGGTTTGAGTAACTGCCAGGACTTCAGCTTCTCTTGGGAAATACGGGCAAGGAAAAGAATTGCCAGAGATGAATTCAGAGTGGTAGTGAGCCATTGTAATGGGTTCGATTTTTAATCTGAGTAAGAGGAGATGCCTTTTCAGGCTTACGCAGAGGAATGACATGATCTGACTTCATTTCTAAAAGATTATCCTGGTTGCTGTATTGTGAATAGATTGTGGGGGTGCAAGGGCTGGGAAACCAGAATGTTGAAAGACAAAAAATGACAGTGGCTTGATCAGCTGATAGTGGTGGAGATGGTGAGAAGTGGTTTGATTCCAGACACATTTACAGGCAAAACACTGACATGTGCTGATCAAGGGAATCTGAAGAGAGATACACAAAGATGCTATGAGAGATACACAAAGATGCACCAGTGTTTTTGGATGAATGCACTCTGCAGGAGAGAAATTGCCACTGAGATGGGATGAGCAGTTTGGGGTGGTTATTTGTAACAATTGGCAATTTGATCCTCATCATTCTAGATTTGAGATGCCTGTAAGATTTTCAGGGAAAGTTGCAGAGTTGACATTTCCATATGTCTCTGCATTTCAGGGGAGTGCTGCAAGCTGGGGATAAACATTTGGAAGGCGTCAGCACATATATAGAAATCAAAGCATTTAGATTGTCACTTTGGAACACGTGGTATTTTAGAGGTTGGGGAAATGAGAAAAAAAACTCAGAAGAGATTGTGAAAAAGTAACCAGAGAGATATGAAAATAACTGGAAGCAAGAGGGACATCCCTAGCCTTTAACACTGAATGCGTAAGGAAGCTATCAACGGGACACATTCTTCTCATCTGTTAAGTAACATGAGAGCTAAGAATTCGTAGCAAAATTTAACAATGTGGAAATTATCAATGACTTTAAAAAGAGTTTTTTTTAGGCCGGGCGCGGTGGCTCAAGCCTGTAATCCCAGCACTTTGGGAGGCCGAGGTGGGTGGATCACGAGGTCAAGAGATCGAGACCATCCTGGTCAAAATGGTGAAACCCCGTCTCTACTAAAGATACAAAAAATTAGCTGGGCATGGTGGTTCGTGCCTGTAATCCCAGCTACTCAGTAGGCTGAGGCAGGAGAATTGCCTGAACCCAGGAGGCGGAGGTTGTGATGAGCCGAGATCGCGCCATTGCATTCCAGCCTGGGTAACAAAAAGCGAAACTCCGTCTCAAAAAAAAAAAAAAAAAAAAGAGTTTTTTTTTTGTTTGTTTGTCTCTGTTTTTTTTTGTTTTGTTTTGTTTTGTTTTTTTTTGTTTGTTTGTTTTTTTTTACGGGAGTTATAAGGAACAAAGTCTACTTGAAAATAATTGAGAAGAGAATGGGAAGAAATATATCAAAGATAGCAGAAGAGGAAATTCTATCAATTTTTATTTTAAAAAGAGCTGAGGAAATAGCAGCAGGAAGGAGTTGTCGTTCAAGGTAAGGTATTCATTTGTTTGAGTTTAAAGACTGGCTGTATTGCATAGGTTTGAATGCTTATGTAAGGCAAAAATTCTTACATGTGATAAGATATCTTGACGAGATTGTGTGATAAAAAAAATCTTGAAATGAAGATGTGATGAAAAATCTTGAAGAGATTGTGTGGGATTATTTAGGTCGGCCAAATGAAATCACTAGTTCTTTTTAGGGAAAGAAGGAAGCAGAAGAGTTAGAAGAGATGTGGCAGGAAAGAGAGAGAGAGAGAGAGAGAGAGAGAGAGAATAAATGCTACACTGATGAATATGAAGGTGGAAGAAGGAGCCATGAGCCAAGGATGATGGCAGCCACTAGCTGAAAAACGAAGGCAGCCACTAGCTGAAAAAAGACAAAGAAATGGATGTTCCCCTAGTGCTGCTAGAAGGAAAACAGCCCTGCCAATCTATTTTGAACTTCTGACTCCAAGAAGGGTAACATAATAAATTGGTATTCTTTTTTATTTTTGAAGGTAGAATACAAACTTTTATTTTTCTTATTCTTAATTGATCTTATTTATTTTTCTTATTCTTAATTGATCTTATTTTTAATTGTCCATCATGATAACAGCAACAACTGCATTTGATTATATAAAATATATGTGTATACATATATATATTATGTATAAAAGAAATGAATGACAGCAGTAATAGAAGAGGGAGGAATTGGGAAATGTTTGTTACTCACATACCTGTAGAATAGCATAGTGTTATTTCTTCTTATTATTATACTTTAAGTTCTGGGGTACATGTGCAGA
Source organism: Callithrix jacchus (assembly GCF_049354715.1). Classification (NCBI taxonomy): domain Eukaryota; kingdom Metazoa; phylum Chordata; class Mammalia; order Primates; family Cebidae; genus Callithrix; species Callithrix jacchus. Next base: position 36,239,289 of record NC_133522.1, on the reverse strand, counting down.
TCATGCAGGATTGTTACATAGGTATACACATGCCATGGTGGTTTGCTGTCTCCATCCCCCCATCATCTGCATTAGGTATTTCTCCTAATGTTATCCCTCCCCAATCTCCCCACTTACTGCCATCCCTCCCCTAGCCCCCAAACCCCAAAAGACCCCAGTGTGTGATGTTCCTCTCCCTGTGTCCATGTGTTCTCAATTGTTCAACACCCACTTATGAGTGAGAACAGGCAGTGTTTGGTTTTGTTACAAGAAATAACTAAGATCAGAGCAGAACTAAAGGAAATAGAGACACAAAAACACCTGAAAAAAAAATCAATAAATCCAGGAGCTGTTTTTTAAAAAAGATCAACAAAATAGATAGACCACTAGCCAGACTAATAAAAAAGAAAAGAGAGAAGAATCAAAGAGATTCAATAAAAAATGATAAAGGGATATCACCACCGATTCCACAGAAATACAAACTACCATCAGAGATTACTATAAACAACTCTACACACAAAACCAGTAAATCTAGAAGAAATGGATAAATTCCTGGATACTTACACCTTCCCAGAACTAAACCAGGAAGAAGTTGAATCCCTGAATAGATAATAACAAGGTCCGAAGTTGAAACAGTATTAAAAGCCTGCCAACCAAAAAAAAGTCCAGGTCCAGAAGGGTTCACAGCTGAGTTCTACTGTACATACAAAGAGGAGCTGGTACCATCCCTTCTGAAACGATTCCAAACAATACGAAAAGAGGGAATCCTCCCTAACCCATTTTATGAGACCGGTATCATTCTGATACCAAAACCTGGCAGAGACACAACTAAAAACAAAAATTTCAGGCCAATATCCATGATGAACATCGATGCATAAATCTTCAATAAAATAATGGCAAACCGAATGCAACAGCACATCAAAAAGCTTATCCATCATGATCAAGTAGGCTTCATCGTGCAAGGCTGGTTCATCATGTGCAAATCTACAAATGTAATCCATCACATAAACAAAATCAAAGACAAAAACCACATGATTATCTCAACGGTGCTCCTTTTAGCCACTAAATATTTGGAATTCGTTACAGGAATTGGGAAATGTTTGTTACTCACATACCTGTAGAGTAGCATAGTGTTATTTCTTTGTTACAGCAGCAATAGGAAACCAGTAATATCATCTATTAGATTGGAATAATTACATCAAGAGAGATAACATGGAAATGCAGAAAGGAGGGTAGGAACACCTGGAATGGTATCTTACCACCTATGTCCCTGACATACGGGATGGGATCTGGTGAGTGCACAGAGCAGACATAAATATAATTTCATCTGTAATAACAAGAAGAGAGAATCAGAGGCAGTCAGCTGATGGATTCAACGGAAGAAGGACACATAATATCTTCAGTAAAGAAAATATCAATGCTATCAGCTAAAATTAGGGAAGAGGAAGCGATGTGGAGGAGAGGCTACTCAATAGTCCTTTATGAATGTGAGCAAATAATGGACTGGGAAAGAGCAATATGATTCTATAGCAGAAATAAGGACCCACTTAGTGTTTTTGGAAATGGATTATCTGCATATTTGCCTACTGGTTTTACCACAAAGTCCATGTAGAGTTGGAATTTCCAAGACTGTAGTTTTGCCAAAGGAGGAAAATAGAGAAAACTGGGGTTAGAGATTGAAATGAGGCTGTTTTAGGGAGGAAGTGAAGACATGACAGAAGTTAAGACATTGAAAAATAGGGTGAATCAATGAATTGTAGATTTTGGTGCCGTCGAAAAGATATTGTAAATACCGTAAGAAGATAGCGAAGGCCAGAAAGTGTAACGCTTGAGAGTCATCTATGAAGGGGGTGTGAAAGGAAAATAAATCTCTAGATTCAAAGTCACTGAGCCAAAGGAACAGTCCATCTGGGAACCATGTCAACCACACTTGCCTCCATTTTGTTAATAAATAAGATAGCTACAAAGATGCAAAAGCTACGTACCTTCTCACAATTTACCCAAATTGTGGGCAAAGGGCAGAGAGAACTCAAAGTCATCCTTTGATGTCCTGGCTCACCCGAGACAAATGTGTATCTGATTGCTTCCTCTGCCCTAATATTTATGTAAAAATGCAGATTCAATGAGCCACATTAAATTGTGTATTCAATGGAAGGCTGATCAAGGACTCAAAAAGAATGCAACTTTTGTCTCTTGCTATATATGACATGGAACAGTGCCACCCCCCTCCCCGACCAAGTTGTTCCACTTTACTGGGCCAGACCAGTATACATCTTACACATATTGACAGATATCTCACATGCCTCCCTAAAATGTATTAAAGCAAGCTGTGTCCCGACCACCTTGGGCACATGTCGTCAGGAGCTCCTGAGGCTGTGTCTGGGGTGAGTCCTTAACCTTGGCAAAATACACATTCTAAATTGACTGAGACTTGCCTCAGATATTTTGGGTTCACTTATTATTGCGAATAATAGGGGGTGAAATTATTGAGAATAAAAATGTCTAGGCAGTCGTTCTCTTGAGCTACATATAAGCCCCGCATAGTAAATTTAAATCAAAAGAATGAAATCAACATATGGGAGGATAAGGCCCAGAAGTTAGTATTTTCTTAAATTTATCCTGTAATTCTAATATTCAGTTAAGATTTGTGTACCTTTCAAGTAGGTGGCTGAAGTAGAAAGTAGGGTCATTGGAGTTGATGGTGGGGAACTGAGAGGACAGGACATCAGCAGGATTATGATAATGTATCAGGAAATCATTTTCAGTAAACATCAAAATAACAGTAGGGAAAGTGACAGAAAGGCAAAAGCTAAAATTTTCAGAGAATAAGAGAAAATGACCCAGGAGTCTTTAAGTGACTATATCAATAGCGAAGAAAAGGGACAGAAGTGTATGACATAATCTGGTAGCAAGATCTTTAAATTTGTAGGTTTTAGGACAACAGGAAAGGTATTGGTGTGAAGTTGGCAACGACATGGAATAAGAGGATAATGCCTCTTTGCTTCAAAGCTGAAATCAAGTTTAGCTGAAGCATTTTGGGACAGTAAAATAGCCTTCCCCTTTCTCTAGATCACTGCAGGCAAAAATACATTTTCAGGTTTTCTGGGAGCACAAGAGCAACAGGAATGTTCATAACAGAGGCTGGAAGAAGTGATTTGACAGATTAGGGACCATGTGATCTAGAAGGAACAGGAGATGACAGGTATATTGTAAAGATGAATGAGATAACATGTGAGCTGGAATTAACCTCTTCAAGGAAAAGCAATAAGGAAATCTCAGCTGTTTACTGATATAGTTCTTGGAAACTCTCATTATTGTCCCACATTAGGCTTTTGTCCCTCTTAGCACAAGAACAATTGAATTAATTATTTTTCCAAGGAATCTTGGGTAGAGTATTGCCTGGCTGTTATTAAGGGTAGAAGAAAGAAATAGATTAGTCTCTCTCTATTCCCATTACATATGGGAAATGTTTATGGAATTGTAATTTAAAATATTTGACAGATATATGAATCTAAACTACAAGTTGTATGTAATCATAGTTTTGTTTAAAGACTCGCACTTATACCCAGAGATCCGTCCCAGGCATTACTGAACACTTAATTACCCTTGAGTAAGATATAACTCTTATGCATATGTATAATTCTGTGACAGACACAGATAGTTGCCTGCCCACTATCTATTTTCCCTTCTTCTTTTCTAAGAGGACCCTAATGTTTTTCAGAGTATAAACGTTTCCTGTGAAAAATATTCTCCTATCAATATTTTCTTGACCTAGAGATTGTTGTATGGCCCATGTCTGGCCTGTGAGACCTAAGTGAGACTCTCCTAGGTTAGTCTTCCTGGAAAGTTTTGTATTTTGTGATAGTGACAGTCTCCGGAGCATGAGCACATTTGCCTTTCCTTTGCCTGCAGGTGACAGCCGTTCTGAGACTCTGAGGACAAATGGCACATTCTTGGTTGCTAGAATCAGGCCTCCAGACAGAGTTTCTGTCCTTGAGGACTTAATAGAGCAGCTGCACCAGCCTGAGCTGCCAAACCCTAGAGATTTTTTTTTAAGAGAGAAAAATAAACATCTTACTTGTGTAAGCAGCATGAGTGAGTATTACATAAAGCCAATCGTAATTGCAGGCAAATATAATTTACTTCAGAAAAAATGTTCAAAAATGTATTACTTTATTCTCTACTATAAGTAAAAAAGATATTTAACCAGTAGATTACATAAATTATGCTTATGCATATTCATACAATGAAACACAGTATCATCATAAATATAATGAGGTAGACAAATGTATGATGATATAACAAATGTTCATGAGAGAGTATTAGGTGGGGGAAAAACAGCTAAGCAAACAGCATGTCTACTATGTCTCGATGAGACTGATTTTCTTCTAAATCTTATCTTTTTTTAATTTTAATGTTTTTTTCACTTTTATTTTAGGTTTAAAGGTAAATGTGCAGGTTTGCCATATAGATAAATTGTGTGTTGAGAGTATTTGGTGTAAAGGTGATTTCATCACCCAAATAATCAGCATAGTATCTGATAGGTAATTTGTCTTTTTTTCAGGTTTGGTTGCAGTGAGTCAGGGTCATAGTCAAGTTCACAGATAGAGCCAAAAGAGGTGTCCTGAGAACCAGTCTCTGGGAATATGAGAAAGACACCAGTTTGTTCAGTCTGGAGCGAGTGGCTGCATCAAAATGTAAGAAGCGTATATTTATCTCCTCTACTTTCCAAATTCTCAAAAATCTCCCAAAGCCAATAAAAAAGTTTTCATTCATTTTTCTTTTTTCCTGCTTAAGCATATTAGCTTTTTTTTTTTTTTTTTTTTTTTTGCCATGATACAGCTTATAACTGCTTCAAGCAAAACCTTTTACCTGTGATTTTGGGGAAATCAATATTATGTAGCTATTACTTAAATTTATTAAATAATATTTAGATTTTGGGGGTAACATTTTTAGAACGCAGAAGACCTTATGTCTCTAATAATTGTTAATGTTGAACTCATTTATTGGCAGGTAAAAATTGTGTTGTAGTCTGGCTTCTAAATTCACATGTGATATGCTCCAGGGAATACTGTGTTTTCATGTTTTTTAAAAAATACTCTTTAATTGCTGTATGTTTAATTACAGAAAAAAGTAAAGTCTAAAACTACTCTGACTCATAAACTATGCGTGTGAGCAATTGCATACCTAAATAATTAGCACTTCTATTTGCAAACACCAGCTTAATACCAGAGAAATACCCACTGCAAAGTCTAAGATGGTTTAATGAAGCATTTTACACACACTTGAACTCAACTCACAAGTGCTTGGGAAACCTAACAGGCTTATTTTATAACCCTTCACATCATCTGCACAAGAGTTATGATTGCTGTTGAAAATATATCCACCATGTTTACACCATTTTTCCTCCCCAAAATCACTGATTAGTAAATTTACGGTCCACTGAGAGATGCATGGTTTGTTTTTTTTGTTTGTTTTTTTGTGTTATGTTTATGGCTGGTAGCTTTTGCATATTCTTTGAAAATACTGTGCTCTAGAGATCACTGCTTGATTGAATTTTGCAGCCTTCACCACTTGGCATTTTATTGCCTTTGACATGGATCATACACAACAACAAACCCAAAGCTATTTCAATTTACCAAGGGCCCCACATCTAAAATATTAGGTAAGGTGAAACCTTTTGTGATCAGTAATTCTCTTAAGCTTCAGGTGCTTTTTTTCCATGCAGCTTTTTTTACATTTCTCTAATGATTATATGAAAAAGTACAGCAGATTTATGTGGTTGTCTGCTATCTCTTAGGCATGACAGAGAGTCGCCTGGGAGAATAATGCCCACCTGTTGTTTTGAAAGGACAAATCTTGAAATGCCTCAGGAGTAGAGTCTGGTACTTCTGACAGATGACAAAACATATTTTGATTATAGATTATGTTTGTGTATGACTGGTAAATTTAGAAATAACCTTTTAGAAAGATTATTTAAGATGCCTTAGATGTAACAACAGAGGAATAAAACAGTAACCCTCTGATTTCTGTTAAAACAGTCATCACATTTTGTACTGCCATCAGTTTCAAAATAAAATTAATTTGACATATTCTTATTTTTATTTTATTTTACTTTAAGTTCTGGAACGCATGTGCTGAACGTGCGGGTTTGCTATGTAGGTATACATGCGCCATGGCGGTTTGCTGCACCTACATTCTTATTGATCACAGAGTATTTAAAATGTGTTCAGTGCTGTGTAAAGAACCAACATCAAATGGATGAGTGACAAGCCACCCTGAAGACCACTGAGTCCAGGGACAGAAAGAAAGGTGGCGCAGATTGACACATGACTGTTACTTTAAGGGGCAGACTGTCATTCAGAAGAACAGTGCTACCGGTTTCCACTGAAAAGATCAAAAATCACTCAGGGAAGAGCGAGCTCTAGCTTTCAATCTCTGTTGCTCTTGACTTGCATCCAGTGCCCCAGTAAAAAGGAGCCATGCTTGGTTCCCTGAAGATGCCAGTGGGTTCACACCTCTGTGGCCTGGCTAACACTGCCTTCATTCTGCAAACAATGCCACATGTCTACTCCTTACAAGGGAGCACCTTTGCTATAAGAGGCACAGACACAGACCCCAGGACAGCAGGATTTCTGCTATTGTGAGAAGTAACAAAAAGCACAGGGTGACTCTGAGTTTGATGATGCCCAGTGTTCTCTCAAAGCCTGTGAAGGGAGCATCCCATTTAGACCCCAGGCTTGGGGAGTAGGGAAGGCATGCCAAGTCGGGAGAGATTACTGGTGAGCTGCTTTGCCTGGAAAGCACACAGGTTTCCAAAGTTGGCTCCAGTCTCATTTCTCTATAACAACGTTTCTGTTCCTTTCTTCTTTACTGGGTAGAATTCTCCATGCTGTTCTCTGGGTCTTACACGTACATTATAATACTCATTTTTTAAATCATTCATGAGTGTTCTATAGCAAATGATCCTCGGGAAACAATATAAACTAATGTAGGTAGTTTCCTATTGCTGCTGAACAAAGTGCCACAAACTTTAAATAATATAAACATATTCTTTTACAGTTCTGGAGGTCAGAAGTCCAAAATGAGTTTTACAGGGTGAGATCAAGTCATGGTGTCAGCAGGGCTGCGCTGTTTCTGAGGGCTTCACTCCAGGGAATAACCTGTTTCCTTGCTTTTTCTAGTTTCCACAGGATACCAGCATTCCTTGACTTGTGGTTCCTTCCTCCATCTTCAAATAGCATCATTCCAGCCTCTGCTGCTGTTGTCATCCTCCTTTTCCTAATGTTGATGTTCTTGTCTCTCCTATATGAATTCTTATAATTACATTGGGCCCATTCAGATAATCCAAGATGATATCCCTATCTCAAGATCCTTGACTTAGCCACATCTGCTAAGTCCTGTTTTCTATCGTAAGGGGATTAGGATGTGGACATCATTGGGAATGGGGAGAGAACGTTGTTCTGTCTGGCATAACCTCTAAGGCTAGGGCTAAGTTTTATTTACTTCTGAAATCAGAGCAGGTAGCTCGTTCAGTAACATCGCTTAGTAAGCAATAACCACTGCATTTATATTTATTACATGTATTTGGGGTTTGGAGAAGTGGAAATTAGCAAGACAAATTAGGAAAATATTTCTTTGCTCTCGAAGAGAAGGTCTCTGTATCTGTTCCTTCAAATACTGTATTCCTGCATTTCCCTTAGAGGCAAAATCTCTCCCTAGTTTTAAAGATAGGGAGGGATATTCCACTGCCTTCTGGTTTAATTTTTGCTGCTGAATAGGTACCTATCATTCTAGTTGTAGTTCCTTTGTAAGCAAACTGTCTTTCTTTCCTTCAACTGATGTTAACATTTTTCTGTCTTGTCATTAATGTTCTGTAGTTTGTCACAACATATCTGGCAAAGAATATATTTTTCTTGCTTAGAATTAAACATGCTTCCTAATTCTGACAAGTTGGGAATTCTACTTTCAGAATCTGACTTTCTGAAAAATTCTCACTTATGTTGAACATGGCCTTCTCCATTGTATATGTTGATTCCAGTTCAACATAACCCCACTTCGACTTATGCTGGATATTCTCTATCCTCTAAAACACTCCAACTTTTTTGTACTATTCAACTTTTTCTTAGTTATGTATGAATAATTCTTTAAATGTGTCTTCCAAATAACGAATTCTTTTTAAATTTCTTGTAAAAACTTTTTTCAGTTTTTTATTTTAATATTTCTTAAACATTTGCTTGCTTTGTTTTGTGTCAAATACCCCTGCTTATTCTAATAAACTCTTGCCACTGAGTCTATATTTTATTTCATTGCACAGATTTCACTTTACTTACTGTACTCAATGATTTCAACATCAGGTGTTTAGAGGTCTTATTCTGTGGGGTTTCTTTGTGTGTAGTTCCCACATATCATGATATTTCCTTGTATATTTTGGGATTTGTGATTGTGAATCCTATCTAGTGGGGACCTATCTGTGAGAATTCATTGAGGATTCTTTCAGAGAAATGTTTCCTTAGTTTTTGTTACTCACCTTTGGGCACTATCAACCCAAATTCATTTTAGATGAAAATTCCCAGCCTGCATTTTGTGAATCATGCAAATAGGGTTAATCTAGGCCCAAATCTCTATAGGGAATGTCTTAGGCTACCTAATATTAGGCTGAGATAAACAAATTTTCTTTTTTGTCTGACTCAATGGCAGAATTTTTATCTAGTTTAATATTTCTCCTTCAGATGTTTTTTTTTGAGAATCTTAACTTTATTCTGAGACCTTTAGTCTGAATCCAGGCGTATGCCCCAAGCCCTGTGCACCAAATACTCTAACTGCAACTCTAGCCCACCAGGGAAAGGAAGGTTTTCTAAGGGCATTCATAGCTTCCTCTTCTGCTGGTCTCCCCAAAATTATATTTCTTCTTGGTTCTTATTTAAAAAAAAAAAAGTTTTCTTATTTTCTTGAAAACTTTCTAGGCATTAGACAGTGTAATTTTTTCTGCAAGAATATTTTAATTTTTTTTCTTTTGAGACAGAGTTCCACTCTGGTAGCCCAGGTTGTGGTGCATTGGCCCAATCTCGGCTCACTGCAGCCTCCACCTCCTGGGTTCAAGTGATTTTCCTCCCTCAGCCTCCCGAGGAGCTGAAATTCCAGGTGCTCGCCACCATGCCCAGCTCTTTTTAGTATTTTTTAATAAAGAGGGGGTTTCCCCATGTTGACTAGGCTGGTCTTGATCTCCTGACATCAGGTGATCTATCTGCCTTGGCCTCCCCAAGTGCTGGGATTACAGGTGTGAGCCAACATGCCCAGCCCCCAAATTTTCAATTTTTATATGAGGGAATTTAAAAACTTTATATGAGAGAATTTTAAATTTTCATATGAGAGAATTTTAGAATATTAGCCTGCAATATCAGGAGAAATTTGTGAATATCAACTGAGGTGCTGAATTGATATTTTATGCTTAATAGCACAAGAAGATTCCCTAACTAAAATCAAATAGCCATTGATTTAAATTTAACAAAAATACAATAAATATTTCCCAGGTTTTGTGTTTCATCTTAATATCTTTCTTGTCAAGTAGATAATCTGGTTAAGAAACATAATTGACCTCGGTTTTCTATCTTAAAATGTCTAATCTCTTTTGCCTAGCTCTTAAGGCTCTCAATGTTTATCCCAACCTCATCCCTTTACTGTGATTCTTACTAAAAGGTGTGAAATTAAAATATTCAATAAGTTTAAAATATGACACGCCATTATACAATGAACATGTTTAATACATTTTATGTTTAGGAATGCTGACTGCAGAATATTAGAAGACAGCCATACTGAAATAAGCTTGCGATGTTAAATCTCTTTACTGTCCAAAGAAAAATAAAACCAGAACTTATCTTTCTGCTGTTCACAAAGACAGCAGAAAATCCATAAGTTATCATGCAACTGCACAACATTCGAGCCCTAACCAACAGTAAATACGGAATAAAACAAAGGTGTAGTCCCCTAAAGAATTAAATAAACTTTGGTTGAGTTTGTTAGGCAATGTTCCAGTATGATAATGAAAGGATATGCATTTTGTCTTATTTCTAAGTAGTGGCTAGTTTGTTTATTACAAAGTAAAGGCTATTAAGAATAAGGAATTTACTATTGTTATTCACTGAGGACCAATGCACAGTAGTGTAGGTTGACACTTAGTAGATACTCAGAAAATATGTTGAAATAATGAAAAAGTGAATAAATAAAACTTCTCTATGCCTCACGCCCTTTCTGCTTGCATTTATCTAAACTAGGACATCACAGCTCAATCATACCCTTTTATATCAAATATTTTATAACATCCTATTGCTTATTCTGGAATGAAAGTCACAGATGAAATAAAATCATCATTTGGAAATAGCCCTACTTATAAGGGAAGCTTTAAAGGAAAATAATTTACTTAAAAGATATTGTATTATGTGGTTGACTAAGAACATCTGCACTGAAAGATATACAAGTTAGTCAGATGCTTGTTTTATAAGTGAATTCACTTATAATATGAGATCTAGAAAAACCAAATGATATGGATATTAGATTCATGACTCAAATTCCATGGCTACTATTGCCATAGGTGATATGATTTTTTAAAATGTTGAACAACTCTTAGTATAAGTTCAAAACAAATCAAAAGTCAGCCTTCCTTTGATTTACTAGTTTCTGTATTCCTGGAACTTCACTGTGCATTAAAAAATTTACTTTGGGTTTTAATATAAGAGGACTAGAGTTCTCTGTTTATGATCATAAACACATCTTTCAGTTATTATTCAAAAGATCATTGGAAAGTTGCACAAGACACAGGATAAGGCGTCTTTCTTTGTGCAGAACTGATGATTTTATGTCTTGCTTATAAAGAAAGACTATTAGGCCTCCATCTATTGAATGCCCAGGAAGTTATCAATCATTATGGCAACGAAATTCCACTCCTCCAAACACCCACCCCAACACACACAATTTCAAAACACAAACACACACATGCACACACACAATTTCAAAATGTTCCTTAGATGTCATATCCCCAGTCCAGGACCATTGATTAAGGCATATCTTACTCATTTTTAAAAGGGCCAGTTTGAACCTTGAGTTTTCGTCAGTATTATCCAGTGATTTCTGTGGACACTATTCTCTCATTTCTCCACTAATTGAGAGATTTTAAGGTCTGTGCATTTGGCAAAGTGATTGAGGACATGTGCTCTATTGCGTCCTTGTGTGGGTTTCTATCTCAGACAGCTCCTGTGTCATTAGGCAGCTCACCTAGCCTCTTTGTGTTTCAATGTTCTCATGTATAGAGTGAATAAAACTGGTACCTATATCTTTGGATTGTTGTAAAGAGAAAATTCACGTCAGTTGCAAGGTGTAAAAGGTAATTTAGTACATATTACCTATTTTTCTTGCTATCAGTCGGTTGATCTCTGAAACAAATACTACTCATCTTGCGTCTTTAGGTAGATGGGCAAACTTCTAGAACACAGGGTGTTTTCACAGAGCTCGATAAACTGTTGATACTCCATGAAAACATATTTGTCAATTAAGTATATTTAGTTTGAGCCATTGGAAAAGCACAAAATTCTTGCAAAAAACACATGAAAATGTAAGTGCTAAAAATGTGAAGAATACTATCAGTTTGTTCCTTAATAATTCAAAGAAGAATGCTCAAAAGCAAAGAAAAATACATTTTTCTAGTTACTGATTTACAGAATGTCTTTGGCCAAGTCAATGCACTACTCTGTAGTCTCATTTTTCTCCTACGACTCAGTGCAGATGTTACACCTGCTCCTTCCCTTTCTCTTGAGAATGTTGTAAGGTTAGATAATCTGTATTAAGCCTTTGTTTCTCTGGCCATAGTATAATTATCTGTCCTCTTATTGATATTGTCCTGTCTTATGACAGCAGCCATAATAAAGAGTCTTGATAAGTCAGGTCCTCTTCTGAATTTTCTTTATTAGAGGAAGGTGTGTCTGTCTCTTTTTTTGCACCCACTAAACAATACAAAATATTCATTATTTCATACCTGGGCAGTATTACGTAAAACTTCAAGTGTCCCCATGATCAGCTTTTATGAACCCCATAAAAAGTTCAGGAGAAAGCAGTGAACTCAGATGACAGAGAGCTTTGGTTTTACATTCTCATCTTTCACAGTGAAACATTAACTTTCAAATTAACTGGGAAAGAAAGTGACCCAGGAGATGGACAATTTTCTATCCTTATGCAATTAAACTAATAAATACATGTCAATTATTACGGATTTTCAATTTGTTCTTGTAAGATAAATTCATACATTTTTAGGACTGAAGGAGACCCCAACTTGAATTTAACTAAATGAAACACACTTCAAGTGGTATATAGTATTATAAAATGTGATTCCGAGGCCACACTGTTCAAGGCTGAATCTTGGCTTGACCTATTAACTGGATGACTCTACACCCTGGTTTCCCATGCTCAGTGTCTTCTTGGAAAAGATGAGGATGAAGATAATGTCAATCCCAGAAGGTTATTTTGAGACTTGATGACAATGCAAGGATTACACGGGTAAAATAGTCCGTGTGTGTGTGGCATTTCCAAATGCTTACTTGAGTGTTAGCCAAGATTCTTTGCTCAGGGGTCTATCCTGTTTGATGTAGGACATTCAGTAGCATTGGTAGGCTTGCCCACTCAATATCAGCAGAAACTTCCCAGTGTGACAACCAAAAATGTCTCCAAATATTTTCAAATTATCCCTGGCCAGAGTAGGGAACATCCCCCAACTGGGAATTACCCTTTTATGTTGTAATAGCTGTTGCTATGGGGACAGGGTAGATAAGTCAAGAAATAACACAGTTTCTGATTATTTGAGCTTACAGTCCAATGGGAAAAAGAACCTGAAAAACATAGAATTTGAACTGAGGTAAATATGAGCTTGAATTAACTGACTCTAGTTGTTTCATTTCACCATCTGTAAAATGTAGATAACCATTAGAAGTACATAGATAGTTCAGGAACTTAGCTAGTGGCAAAATGAGAGCATCAAATTAATAATATCCTTATTTTACAGTTTAAAATTATAATAGTTAATAATCTAATTTATAGTGTCAACAAAAATATGACCCCTAGGAATAAAACTAATATCTGCTCCTCCCCACCCCCAAATTCAAACTACCTAAATAATTATGAAAGGATATAAATTAGAAAACTTTAGGATATAACTTATAAAACTTCTGATCATCCCCAACATGATCATATCATTTACATATACATTTTTTTTTTCTTGAGACCGAGTTTTGCTCTTGTTGCACAGGCTGCAGTGCAATGGCACGACCTCAGTTCACCACAACATCTACCTCCCTGGTTTAACCAATGCTCCTGCCTCAGCCTCCCAAGTAGCTGGGATTACAGGTATGCACCACCATGCCCGGCTGATTTTTGTAGTTTTAGTAGAGGCAAGGTTTCTCCATATTGGTCAGGCTGGTCTCAAACTTCTAACATTGGGTGATCCACCAGCCTCAGCCTCCCAAAGTGCTGGGATTATAGGCGTGAGCCATCACGGCCATCATTTACATATTTTTAATCAGAATCCTATGTGGCATTTTTTCTGTTTTAATTTAACAGAACAATCTTGAAGTTCAGCTGGAAGAAAAGCCAAAAACATTTAAAAAGTAGAAAAAGAGAAGATTAAGAACTTTTAAATTATATTTTTATGACTGAAATACTGTTATTAATGTGAAAATAGACTAAAAAATCCAACCCAACTATAAAAGCAGACAAAGAATTGAATATGAATAGATATAACATATTACATTGTATAAGTTTGTGAAGGGGACTAGAAAATCCAGAAAAAAAATCCAAGTATGCTTCTAATAAGTTAAATAATTCCAAAAACCTTTGGCAAACATACTACATTCCTGGCTTTTGTCTAAATATTGGAGATATATTAGCACATACAACAGAATAGGTTATTCTTCTCAGAGTGAGCAGACAAACAATTTAAAAATCAACCTATAGATTCATTATATAATGTGTGATAGTGGTAAGTCATTAAAAATATGTAAAGCAGAGTAAAGTGATAGGGATGGAGAAGCTAAAATTTAGACAGAATGGCTATGAGACAGAGATGATTTCTTTGAATAGGTAACATATGAACAGAGATCTTATAAATGCAGACAGGGTGCCACACACATATCTGAAGGAAGAACATGAAAGGCTTTGGGACCAGAGCAGTGGGAGATAAAACAACGAAGTAACTAGTGGCCAAACACTGTAGGATTTTATTCCAAGCATGATGGAAAGCCACAGGAAGAAGCAAGCATGAGTCATGATCTGGGTAGAATAAATAGTGAAGAAGAAAATGGCAGCAGTAAGTTTTATCAGAAAAGAGTGTCAACAGTTCAGTAGGTGGGAAGATAAGATTTGCAGTGGGGAGCAATGAGAAATAAATTAGGGACTTGAAGACAGAACCTGAGTAATTTCTGATGTATTTTAGGCTGGATGTGAGATGAAGAAGTGAGTTAAGGGTGCCTTGCAGTTTTTTGTTCTGAGAAAACAGGACATGGAGTTGTACCTACTCAGAGAAGGAAGGAATAATTTGAGGGAATTTGTGTCATCAAGAGTTTGGTTATGAACAAATTCTCTTTGAGGTGAACAGTGGATCCCAACGTGGAGAAATGTCCAACATGCTATTAGATGGAGTCCAGAGTTCAAAGAAGTGGCAGTGACTAGAGGTACACCTATGAGGATGGTTTCGTAGCAACAGGCTGAATGAAGACACAAGAGTGTGCATGAAGATGAAGAAGCCTAGAGAGCCATGGTGCTGGATGCCTCAAGTACAGGCTTGTGATATGATATGACAGGTGAAATGTTTCCTATTGCTGCTGTAACAAATTACCACAAATTTAGCATTTTAAACCTTACACATTTGTTATCTTATAGTTTTGTAGGTGAAGTCAAAAATGTGTCCCACTGGACTAAAATCAAAGCTTCAGTGGGGCTGTGTTCTTGTTGGAGGCTTTGGAGAATCGGCTTCTTTGCCCTTTCCAGCTCGTAGAAGTTACCTGTGCTCCTCAGATCGTGACCTCCATCCTCCATCTTGAAAGTCACACATGCTGCTATCACTCTGGTTCTTCCTCTTCGGTCTCCCACATTAAGGATCCTCTTGATTACTTCAGATCCATCCAGCTAATCCAGGACGATCTCCCTATCTTAAGGTCATGTGCAATCATTGAAGTTTACTTTCAGAAATAATTCTTCTTTGTTGTATAACTAACATAGTCACAGATTCCAGAGCTTAGGATGTGAACGTCTTTGGGGAACCACTATTCTGCTTACTAGAAAATGTAATAAAGACAAATAAAGAAAATTTGTTGAAAAAAGTAAGACAATAATTTATTCAATAAAAATTGTTGATAAGTAAAAAGCATAGATAAAACTACAAAATGTGGAAAAAGGAAATGAGTTCCTCCTCTCACATTATACATTAATTTAACAAAGAATGCATTAAAATGTATATGTACAGATCTTCCTGAGAACTAGAATAGTTACAGAAGAATATATAGAGGAATTCAAGTAAAATAGAAAGCATAAAGGAAAATATTAGCTGATTTCACTGTAATACATTAGTATTATATTACTACAGTATAAAGTTTATATATCAAAAAAATCATAAATTAAATTAAAAGATAGACAACAAATCATGCTATTTACTTGGATTTAAATGTCATATTCTTATTTCTACTATGTAAAGAGTTGCTATAAATAATTTTAAAGCATATATACCAAAAGCAAAAATGATCAAAGAAAATGAATATGTTGAAGAGACACAAAAAAATAGTAGTTTTGTCCCACCAGTAATCAAAGAAATGTCGTTTCTAACAATAAGAAAATATAATATCTCATTTGTTAAATTGAAATTTTTCATTGTATCATAACTTTAACAGTGATGGTGAAGAAACAGCATATTTGGATACTTTCAAATAACTGCTGGAATAAAGCAATTAAAAATATATACCAATATTTTGTATAGTATTTGTATTATATTTTATTTGGTCTGATAATTACAAGTCCACAAAAACAATCAGAATGACTCAAAAGATAATTTAAGCAAATTAAATATTAGGAACAAGCTATGGGCGACTGGACAAATTAAGGACTTTCTTGGGTACATCCTATTTGTTCAGCATTGAATGAGTTCCTTTATATATTTTATCTTTAATATTTAGAATAACAAGGAGTGATATAATAGACTGATACTTAATCCTAAACAATAACTCATAGAGAGATATTCAATGAAATAAAGTTTTTCAGAATATATAATGAAATGCTCCCTTATTTCTTTATCCAGTAAACTGTATGGCCATCTTGCACTAACTTATATGCCTGATGTTTTGTTTGTTGCTAGAAAGACAACAGATAATAAGTTTCATGCATCTACTCTCATGGCGTTTACAAAGTCAATAAACCAATAATTGCAAGGGTTTGGGATCTAAATGTGTTGGAGTATGTGTGCTTGTGTGTACGCACAGGTTAGTAGACCTACACATATTTCTTTGCTATGTTAGCAGAGTGGATTAAAATAAATGGAGAAATGGCTGATTTTGGGACTGGGACAGGAAACACAGAAGATGAACATGGAGCATTTTGTATTGCCATAAAGAAAGGAAGTATAGTTTTAAAGAAACTTAGAAAACAACTGAGGCTAGGCGCGGTGGCTCACACCTAATAATCCCAGCACTTTGGGAGGTCAAGACAGGAGAATTGATTGAGCACAGGAGCTCGACATCAGCATGGGAAACATGGCAAAATCTTGTCCCTACAAAAAAGACAGAAATTAACCGGGCATGGTGGGGTGTACCTGTAGGCCCAGCTACTTGGGGGCTGAGGTGAGAGGATCATTTAAGCTTGGGAGGTCAAGTCTGTGTTGAGCTATGTTCCTGCCACTGCACTCCAGCATGGTGACAAAGTGAGACCCTGTCTCCAAAAAGAAAACAACTGAAAGAACTTCCAGTGGCCAAAGCTAGAGCAATTTGAACAAGAAAACAAGGTAGTTTAAGATGACAACTCAAAGAATAAAACATATGTCATGAATCCATTCTGATGTAATTAAGTCATTAAATGATTTAATACATGGGGGATAAAAGATCTCATACGCAGAAAAAGTCTAAACCGTTTATACCAATACTCCACTCCCTAAGTGTGTGCTGGGTATAGTAAGCTCTTTTTGAAGAGTACAGTATGGGAAGTAGAAGAGAGTAACTTAACAGTGGAGAAATCTGACAAACCCTACCTCAGCCAGATGAACACGGTCAGCACCAACAGGCACAAATCATATAGATACTGTGTACTCGATATGCTGTGATGAAAATGGCACTTTACCTCTGTGATCTTCTTTCCCCGGACTCATAATCTCAGTCTAATTATGACTGAAACATCAAACAGATTCCAATAGAAGGTCATCCTATGCAGTAACTGAGTAGTACTCCTTAACTGTCAAGGTCATCCAAAATGGAAAACCTGAGAAACTGTCACAGACAAGAGAAACCTAAGGAAGGAGACGTGACAAAGGTCACGTCTGGATGGGCTCCTGCAATAAACAAAGGACATTAGCTGAAAACTAAAAAATCTGAATAAACTATGAGCTTTAGGTACTAATACAGTACCTGGTTTATTTATTGTGAGAAGCGTCCTATTTCAATTGACAGTGAGCAATAAGGGAAAGTGAGTGTGGGGTATAAGAACACTCTGGATTAGGCAGGCTGGGCGAGGTGGCTCATGCCTGTAATCCCAGTACCTTTGGAGGCTGAAGCAGGTAGATCACCTGAGATCAGGAGTTCAAGACCAGTTTGGCTAACATGGTAAAACCCCATTTCTACTAAAAATACAAAAATTAGCTAGGTGGTGTGGCACATGCCTGTAATCCAAGCTACTCATGATGCTGAGGCAGGAGAATTGCTTGAACTCAGGAGGTGGAGGTTGTAATGAGCCAAGATGGTGCCATTGCACTCCAGGCTGAGTAACAGAGCAAACCTCTGTCACCAAAAAAAAAAAAAAAAAAAAAAAAAATACTCTGTACTATATTAATTTTTGTAAAGTGAAAACAGTTCTAAAATTAAGTCTGTGTAAAGTATAATAAAATTGACTATTTAGGTTACCTTAAAGGAATATCATAAAAAAAATTATTAAATAAACGTATTTGGATCAATTTTTAACTATAAAATTAATATGTGGATTATACATTTATTGTCAGCACCAAGTTAATCTCCTTGTGTTCTTTATCTCATTTAATTCATTTATGCAAAAGCAGGAACAGAGGATTAGAAAGACAACTTGATAACCTTTATACTGACATCCATAAGGAACCTAGAAGTCTCCAAAATAATATTTAGAGAGACACATCTACTCAATTTAAGTTTTTAGATATTTTACATTACCTGGATGACAATTATACTTCCTACTGCTGTATGAGTTCATGTCTGGATTAGCAGTGTGTTAATAATCATATTGACCCAAGTTATTCCCTGAAATAAAAATGTTGCACACTGAATGTTCCTGATATGCATCTGATTTCTTTCAAGTTGACCCATCTGAAATGCAAAGTAAGCGTATTTGGTCTGCATATCTTGTTTATTGATTACATTATTTTGTTATTTACACACTATGATTTTTCAGTGAGAACTTGCAATTTAAATATATTCAAAATGAAGGCCGAATATGGTCATGTGACCCTGTACATATGTAGAGTTTAGTCATAAAGCCAGTTAGTAAGATATTGAGTCTTTATGATATACAGAGATAAGCAATACAAAATTTTTTAAAAAGTGCTGTACTTTTCTCATATTTGGATCAAATATAAGAAGCCGATCTGATCTTTGTGCAGCTTGTTAGTAAAGGTGTAGAAGTAAACGTGCAATAAAGCACAGTATTTTTTAGTTTGCTTGTATTTTACTTAGAGGCATGACTCAAATGTTTTGGCTCATTAGAATATTGAATCACATTAAGGACAATCTTATTGTTAAAAGAAAAAAATGACAGTTATAAACGATTGCTTCAAATAATGGTGTACCACACTTAAAATCTAATAAATAAAAAATGAGAAGTAGAGGATAAATTATGAAAATACATCTTTCTTCTAGTAAATCTAACATCCAGAATTTAATTTTTAAAAGTTCAGGATTAGCTACCCAATAGAAGTAACGTTAGTAATTTAAGTTTTATTGTTAGTATTTATAATTGTTTTGGTTTTATGTTTTTGGTAAGTTTATACAATGTCTTTGTCTGAAAATAGTTAAAGTAATATAATATAAATATGTTTCTAAACATCTTGTTTTTCTAAGCTATTTGAACATCATTCACAGTTGAGAAGCACTGTGCTAATGCCCCAGTTAAAGTGTTTTTAATTATAATTGATAAACATCATACTTTCCTGTTTTTTAAAAATAACATAAAACAATGAATTCATTATTTTTATATCAAAGCTTTTTACCACCTACTCACATAACACTGAATTTAACCATTAATGTAAACTGTTTACACTCTAGGTTCTTGTCAAGGGGTATAACTTCAAAGTTACCCTTAATCCTTAAAAGCTATGGGAGAAACAATAATACTGCAAAATTGCCTTAGGGTTATACAATCCATCCATTCACTATAGGTCAGTGGCTGTCAACCCCAGCTGTCCACTAGAATCATCTAAGCCACTAAAAAAAAAAAAAAAACTGGTGTCTGGTCCTATCTTTAGCTATTTTGATTTCATTGGTTTGATGTGAAACCTGATATGGTTTAATAAGTCTCCCTAAATAATTCCAATTAAAAACCAAAACTAAGAACCACTGGAATAGAAACTCAAAGGAGTGCTTCTGATTCCAGTCTGCATGTTAGTACTGAAGGTAGTGCTTTGAAAATACTGATGCAACTATAACAAAATAAAACAAAAACAAAAACAAAAATGCTGATGCTAGAGCCCCACCTCCAGGTTCTGGTTTAATAGGCCTGGGGTGGGGCCCAGGCATTGCTATTGTTTCAAAGCTCCCAAAGGTGATTCCAATATGAAGTCAGGGCAGAGAACCATGGATTAAAATGTTTAAGACCTGAACACCTGGACCACATTCTTTGAACTCCAGTAAAATAAGAAACACCTGGGCAAATGTGTGAACTATATTTACTATAAAAATGTTGTTCATTGTATTCCACAATGTAAGAAGTTTCTTTCTAATGTCAGAAACATGAAGAGTTATGCAACTCCCAACAAAAATGGGATTTTGTTGCACAGACATTGTTCCTAAAATTTTTACAGGCAAATTGATGGCTAATGTTTAGCAAACGTGGCATTTATTTTGTGGACAAACCTCATGGCATTTTTATTTCCTATTCCCTAGCTTTGTTTTACACTGTCACCAAAATCCTCATTTTCTTTTCATGAACCACAAGTGATTTTTTTTTTAGTAGTCTTCTTAAATTATTTGGCAGCTATTTGAGATGTGAAAAAAAAAGAGAAAGAGAAGAAAAGGATAGAAGAAGAAAAGAGGAAAAGGATAAATTCAAAGATTTCTATAGTATATACATAAATCTGTACACAGAATTAAAACACACACATATTTAATACATTAGCTCTGTCTGGAGTAGACTCTGGGTTCTCTGGATTAGTTTCACAGAGAATTCTATTTGCAATGCTGATTTGTTAGTAGACTTAAAATAGTTGAAATTTGAGGTTACAATGTGAGTTAATAAGATAAATTTGGTTCACTGGGTGGTAGTATTAAACTTTATTTAGATGGTTTTAAGTCACCCCGAATACACTTCTGGAATACAAAACTTCTTTTGTTTTATTTTTTAAAAAAAAGAACAAAAAATAAGATAATACTTTATTATATAAATTCAGTCTTTAATCATATAGAAAAGTACTCAAACTGAAAATTTATGATTTAGGAAAACATAATTAAACATTGAACCTTAAAGGATGGCCCAGCTAAATAAAACATTTTTTTTTGTATTGATCAATTACTTCATTATTCATTCAAACAATATTTCTTGGGCACCAACTCTGGATCAAAGAATCCATGATCTGAACTGGGAATAGAATTGTAATAGAATGGGATAGAATAGAACAGAATGGAATAGAATATGTGGGAAGCCACTCAGGGTGGGGGCAAAAATATTAAAGAAAAAATATTAGAGAAAGTTATAGAATATAGTCTCAAATCCCTTTGGAAGGCCTAAGAGTTTTTGCATAGTTTCAGTAGAAGTTTCTACTGAAGGCAGCCTAAATTCCTTATACGTTTAGTTAGTAAGTAAAGCAAATAGCTGGCATATATGGGGGAGTCTATCTGAATAACTTGTTTTCTCATGTGGTCTTAAAAATAAGCTTTGAGTGGAATGGCCCTCTTGCGGGAGGTTGACCAGGGGTATTACCCACTAATGATGTTTGCCTTGGGCATCCGAGCCTGAGCTTTAATTTCTTCACTCCAGTGGTGTTGACTCAAGCCTTTGTCAATTAGACTTTACTAAACAAACACAAGTCTCTCCGGCTGGTGGGGGTTGGCAGTTGCAACTGTTTACAGCACTCTCCAGGGAGTCTGTAAGCAGCCAAGGACCCTCAGCTGAACTGGCAAAGCATACTACCTTTGTGTCAATGTACTTTATTCATCCATCACTGGGTCAGGGTCTGCTGGACAACCCTTGCAGGTGGTGACCCTCATAAGAATAGAATAGAATAGAATAGAATAGAATAGAATAGAATAGAATAGAATAGAATAGAACAATGTACATAAGTCTCTATTCTTATACAATCTGTACTCCATATGGGAAATGACTTAAATAAATGTGAATGAAATGTATATTTATATAGAACTTGTGAAAAAATGCTGTGGAGAAAAATGCATAGGACTATGAAAGACTAAAACAATGGCAGGAATGGGGATTTTCTCGAAGTTGATATGATCTGAGAATTCAGGGAAAGTTTCTCTTATAAGTAAATTTGTACCAAAATCCAAAGGAGAATGAATAAATATTAAATGGACAATGTGCGTGTGTTAACATTAATAGGAAATTGAGAAAGATCTTTAGGTAGAGGGAACAGATCAATGAAAGTCAATAATAGAACGAGCAATAACAGAGTAGGAGTGTGTGTGTGTGTGTGTGTGTGCATAAATATACTTAAATACAACTTCAAATCAGCCTAATGGGCATCCAGTTAAAGTTTTTTGACTCATTTGTACTTGTTAAAATTTGAACTAGCTACTCTGGGAGACACAGGATATTCTCTTTCAAAATAGGCCAGGTGCAGTGACTCATGCCTGTAATCCCAGTACTTTGGGAGGCTGAGGTGGGCAGATCACCTGAGATCAGGAGGTCAAGACCAGCCTGGCCAATATAGCAAAACCCCATCTCAACTAAAAACACAAAAATTAGCTGGGCTTCATGGCAGGTACCTGTAATTCCAGCTGCTTGGGAGGCTGAGACAGAAGAATCGCTTGAACCTGGGAGGTGAAGGTTGCAGTGAGCCAAGATTCTGCCACTGCACTCCAGCCTGGGCAACAGAATGAGACTCCATCTCCAGAAAACAAACAAACAAAAAAACAAAATAGACAAACAGTAAATTCTTTGAATATTTTCCAGTTTGGAACCCCTGAAAGGGGAGACAAGGCAAAAGGAGGATGCTTTGTATCCTAATATTTCCATTTGGACGTTATACCTCTACTCCTATTCATTTCAAGCTGATGCTGCAAGTAAAACTAACACATTTTTACAGAAGAAAGTAAAAAACTCCTCAACCTAAATTAGATTCCCTAAGACCTCAGTACAAGTCTCAGGAGGACATAAGAATACAAGTAGTCAGCAGCCCTTATTAGCAGATTCCTCTCACCAATTATGATCTAATCAGAGACAATTTGTGGACAGGATGGAGGTTATGGATTCTTGCATATTTATACGGCCCAGATTGTCCCTAAGTGCTCCAAAACATCTAATTCCTACAGATTATTTTCTTGTATGGCTCACAGGCAGCTCACACTTCACATCTAAAAGCCAAACCCTTAATCTTTTTCTAAAAGGTCACTCGTCCTTCATGAGGGGATTCTCATGTAATGGTAAATACACCTCTGAGTACAATGATGCTCATGTCAACAATACTACAGTCATCTCTAAAACCTTCCCTACCTCCAGTCCATTACCCACCTTCACAATCGTAATTCCTTTACATAATGTAAATCCATCCATCTCTACATTGCCCCTACTCTAACCCAGCTTCTATCATTTCTTACTTGGACTATTGCAATAATGTTCTAACTGCTCAGTTTCTTCATGCTCAGTTTTGTTCTTTATAATTAATTTCTCCAAAATAGCCATATTGTTTTAGTGGTTGGTTTTCTTTCTTTCTTTCTTTCTTTCTTTCTTTCTTTCTTTCTTTCTTTCTTTCTTTCTTTCTTTAGCAGACCTGAGTCTTGATCATGCAAGTCCCATGCTGAAAATCTTTGACTGGATTTGCACGGCTCTTAAGAGATTATTACATATTCATGTGGCTTTGCATATCTGGACCTTGTCTACATTTGTAACTTCATCTCAGTTCTCTCACCCTCCTCTGGCTTAGTCTTTCATTTGCATTAGGCCCAAGCTCTCTTTGCCTGCAGTGCTTTCACCCAGATGGTGTCCTGTGCCCAGAATTCTCTTTCTCTTAGCGAATATCTGGCTAATTCCTACTCAAGCCTCAGGTTGCACTTTAAATCTTGTTTCATCAGAATGTCCTTCTTTCAGAGAACCCTTAAAGTTAAAATCATTTCTGTTTATACTCTATATTTTTTAACCATAGCTATACCTTAATTTTTAATAATACGTATTCTGGCAATTGCATGTTTCGTATTTATCATGCTCACTAAAATGTAAGCTCCATGAAGACGTGGAATGGATCACAGTCAGAGGCTACGTTTTAAAGTTGGACAGGAGTCATTCCAAAATTTGTTTCTTGCTCCATGCTAAGGAATTTTTGGATCTTATTTTATAGGCAATAAATCATAAAAAGTTTTAAGTAAGGTGGTGGCATGTAGAGAGTTTGATTCAGCAAGCTTGTATGGTTCTTCAAGAGAATGTCTGAATCAGAAAGTAGGAAGGAAGGACAGGCAGAGGCAGGGAGACCAGGCAAGACATTCTCGAAATGGTACAGGTAAGGGATGTCAAGGGGCTGACGTAGGACACAGCATAAAACAGGAAACATATTTAATACATTTCAATAAGGTGTTAATCAGTGGTTGGGTTCCCTGGGCATGAGACTCTGAGGCAGAGATTAGTGTGCATTATGTTTCTTATGAGATCAACACCTTAAGAAAAGAAGGGAAGAAAGAGGATTGGCCATACAGAGAAGTTTAGTTGGGATGCAAAGCTTATGAAGGCCTTAGCTGACCACATAGTGAGCTCTTGAGCTAGAATAACCCCTTAACCTATGGGGTTAAGATGGCTAGCAGTCAGGACCATACTGCTGAGTCACTAGATATGGGCTGCATCTATGAATGGGGAATAGTTTGAGTGACGTGCCTAGTTCTAGTTAATACCGGAATAAGGCTGAGAGCTGAGGGTGTTCTGCCCACAGCACTCTAAGGAGCTGGAATAGATATCTGCGTGAAACATCACAGTGTCTACTATAGGCACATATTTATTAAAGAATAAGACAGAAAAATGAGCTGAGGGTAACAAACAGAAATAGGCTTGGGCCAGAGACAACAAATTTCAGAACTTGTATCTGACTGGAGGTAGACAACGCTGTGCAGACATAGGTGAGGTGCCTTAGGGAGAGTGTGCTGAGAAGAGTATGGAGGTATATCAGAAGCCTGGAAGAAAACAAACAAAACAAACATGGCGAAAGGCACTTAGAGAAGGAAGCGTGAGAATGCGCAGGTGGAGAATTAGTAAGGATGATAACGCAACAAAAACAAAGGAGACATATTAACAGAAAACCTTTCCTGGGTGTTCGCTCAGGACCAGGTTCTTGGCACATATTCCATTTAATCATCAAGGCAGCCCTGTAAGTTTGATGCTTTTATTATCCTGATTTCATAGAACAAGCACTTTTGGGGGGTTCAAAAACATGCCCAAGATGGATGACTAAGGCATCAAGCCAAGACTGAAACAAGTCTCTCTCCAGATCACAGGCCTTCACTGTCTCTCATGAGAAGATAGTGGTTTGTTGCCACCTTTACTGAAACAATAAGCAGAAATATGGAAGGGTTTTTGTAATGATAGTAGTTAGGTGTCCGAGAAGTCTATAATATTTCTAGGAAAGTTTTTGTGGGTAGCAGGATGACTCAAGGCAGATTTCAATGTGTGTAGCAGTGGGAAATTTGAGAGAGGGCCACGAGATTTGTAGAGATACATGGCAAGGAATACAGGTCTGGCAAGAAGAACTTTCATTTTATTGTATTTTATTATTTTTATTTACTTCTATTATGTTTTTATAGTTTCAACTTTTATTTTACAGATGGCACACACCTGTCATCCCAGCTACTAGGGAGGCTGAGGCAGGAGCCTCATTTGAACCCTGGAGGTAAAGGTTGCACATGTGCAAGTTTTTTACTGCTGCTGAGATTTGGAGTGTGAATAAGCTCATCCCCCAGATAGTGAGCATAGTACCAAATTGCTTGCTTTTCAACTCTAATCTCCCTCTTCCCTTCCCTCTCTAGTAGTCCCCAGTGTCTGTTGTTGCCATCTTTATCTCCACGTGTATCTGATGTCTAGCTCTCATCTGTAAGTGAGAACATGTGAGATTTTGTTTTCCATTCCTGTATTAATTAGCTTAGGATAATGGCCTCCAGCTGCATTCATGTTACTGTAAAAGACAGGATTTTATTATTTTATAAGGCTGCATAATATTCCATGGTATACATGTACCAAGATGGAGTTTTAAAATAGAAGAAAACCAAGTATGTTTATTTTCTAAGGGACAATTCAGAGAGAGGGAGAAGGTGTCAGTATAATGAAGGGAGGGGATGATCAATAAAGCAAGGCCCACTGAGGAGGTAGAAGGGGATGAGATTCATAGAAAGGTTGGAGAGAAATGCAGTATCTTCCCCTAAATACAAAGGAGAGAAGGTTAAAATGTTTTTAACAATTGGCTTTGCCTGTGAGAGGCAGAGACCAAGAGCCTCTCACAGGCTCTTCATTATTTATTTTTTTCAGTTTGTTTATTTCTTGAGGAGGGGGAGTGGGAATAAGGTCTCACTCTGTTGCCCAGATTAAAGTGCAATAAAGCAATCACAGCTCACTGCAGTTTTGACTTCTCAGGCTCAGCAATCCTCCCACCTCAGCCTCCTGAGGAGCTGAGACTGCAGGTGTGTGCCACCACAGGCAGCTAATTTTTATTTTTATTTTTTATAGAAACAGGGTGTCTCTATTTGCCTAGGCTGGTCTCAAACTCCTGGGTTCAAGAAATCCGTCTGCCTCAGCCTCCCAAAGTAATGGGATTACAGATGTGAGCCACCATACCCAGCCTCAGATTATTTCTATATTTAGGATATATCTCTATATCTTAAACAAATATATGTTTCACTTATGTTTACTGGTAATACAGATAATATGCTCTAGCTAATGAGAAAGCAACTAATTGAGAAAAAACGTTGGAAACTTCCAGGACAAAATGAACATAGGAATAAAAATGAGATAGAATGAGGAAGAGGAACTAGAACGAGGAAGAGGACCCAGAAGTAACAAGTCAGCGTGATGCTGGAAAATCCTGTCCGGGATGGAATGGTTAAGTCTACGTCTCAGTAACCATGAACAAAGGGCCAAGGAAACCCTTCATCCAATCTGGTGTTGGGAAACTATTAGCGATGCAGAAGTCATCTGTTTGCTCAATGATTCACATTCCTTAGAGAAGGAGTTCTCAGACCAATCATTTTGAAAACTCAGTGATTTTCACATTCATTAATTCAGTGAATGGACTCTTCAAATCTGGATGTCATTGGACCACCCATTAAATCTTTGGCCTGTAATTGACTGAGATGGAGGACATTTTGCAAACTGTAATGTCTCCCCACCTGGAGTGCAGTTGGTGTGCTTGCTTTGGAGTGGTTTTCATACTTACAATAAATCTCTTGACAGTGGGATGTAAAAGAAGAGGAAAAAAGGTCCACTGCTCCCATATGAAGCTCCCTACCACCTCTGGGGAGTGGCAGGAATGTGGCAGTCAAAAATTACAACTTGACTCAAATTTTGAAATAATCTCAATTGAATTTTGCTTCCTTTGAAAACCATTTGAAAATCTGTAGAAAGGATAGTGTTAAATGTTCACTAGGTTTAGTCCCACTCACATGAAAAGATTCAAAAAAGCATCTCTCCTTCCTGTTCTTGAATCACACTAGACAGAGGAGGTAAGCATCGTGAGTTAGAGACCCGGGCTTGTTCCTGGATCAGTTAACACATGGCTTGCCTTAGCCAAACATTTCACATGACTCCTGTTCATCTGGCAAGTAAGAGTCTTAAATTTAATGGCCTTGAAGATAACTTCTAGCACTAAAAACTTCTCTAATGTCTGAATTTTAAGCATAGCCAATTTCAAGGGCCACTTTTATATTGCTCTACAAAAAAGAAAGGTACATGCTTGGCTTTAATAAATGTAATATATTTCAAGCTGCCATTGAAGAAGTATTGAATGAAAGTTTACATACTGAACATTTCAACAGAGGGAGAGGTGTTACTTAATAGTTAATGCAATAATTAACAGTCCATTCAAATTAATTATAAGGAGTGCTTTTCTATTTTCTTCCTTTCTGGATCTTAAGAATAAACTATGAAATGTGAATTTCTTGCTTAGGTCTCCTCCTAAGTATCAATAGTTCTAGTGGGTCTTCAAACTAACACCTAAACATTTCTCCCTATTGAGACATCTTTATTAAAACCAGAATTGTTTAGCATGTTAAGAAAAAGTGGCTTAGACTAGAAAAAAGTAATAAAGTCCAAAATGTTTTTTAATTACTCTCCAATAAACTGACAAGGTTTTAACATTGTCTTCAGCTGTGTCTTAACACATATGTTTATACTATTATATCAGAGTGATTTTTACACAGGAATTTTCAGCTCTGTAATTAGCAATCCACAATGGAAGCTTTGACCCTTAATTACAGCATTACTAAGACAATAATATGATAAATCCTAAAGTTGAACAAAGTATTTCTTGACACACCTCTAGCTACCTTCTTATTGGCTGGGAAACAATTATATATGACTAGTAAATAATCCATACAGAAATGAATGTGTGTGAAGAAAGGCAACATGCATTTACAACAGGAATTTCTAGTTAGGCCAAGTTCAGTCACAGCCACTGATTTGGACTAAAACGTTATGGGCACCAACCAAGGAGAACATCATCAAAGACTTCTCTAGACTCAAGAGCCTTCCACGTTCTGCATTGTGAGCATCTTCTACCACTCCGAATTGGACCAGTCTTCAAAGAAAAGACAATGGCATTTTATCCCCTGCAAATTGCTGGGCTGGTTCTTGGGTTCCTTGGCATGGTGGGGACTCTTACCACAACCCTTCTGCCTCAGTGGAGAGTATCAGCATTTGTTGGCAGCAACATTATTGTCTTTGAGAGGCTCTGGGAAGGCCTCTGGATGAACTGCATCCGACAAGCCAGGGTCAGGTTGCAATGCAAGTTCTATAGTTCCTTGTTGGCTCTTCCACCTGCCCTGGAAACAGCCCGGGCACTCATGTGTTTGGCTGTTGCTCTCTCCTTGATTGCCCTACTTATTGGCATCTGTGGCATGAAGCAGGTCCAGTGCACAGGCTCTAATGAGAGGGCTAAAGTACACCTTCTGGGAACTTCGGGAGTCCTCTTCATCCTGACGGGCATCTTCGTTCTGATTCCAGTGAGCTGGACAGCCAATATAATCATCAGAGATTTCTACAACCCAGCCATTCACATAGGTCAGAAACGAGAGCTGGGAGCAGCACTTTTCCTCGGCTGGACGAGCGCTGCTGTCCTCTTCATTGGAGGGGGTCTGCTTTGTGGATTCTGCTGCTGCAACAGAAAGAAGCAAAGGCTCAGATATCCGGTGCCTGCATACTGTGTGCCACACACAGATAAGCGAAGAAACATGGCAACGCTTAGTAAGACCTCCACCAGTTATGTCTAATGCCTGCTTTCACCTCCAAGTATGGACTATGGCCAATGTGTTTGAGAAAGTCCTGACAGAAACTGTAAGTATGTTCAGGCAGGAGAACTTGCTTTACGACTACATTTAAATTGATATGAAAGTTTCAATTTGTTACTGGTGGTAGGAATGAAAATGACTTACTTGGAAATTCTGACTTCAGGTGTATTAAATGTATTTGCTATTGTTGAACTCAATCCGTGTTCCAATTTTCATATTCCAAAGTCAAATATTCCCATCATCATTAGCAGGTGTACAATGATGGACTACTCCTTTTTGACCATCATGTATTATCGGATAAGAATCTAAAGTTGAAATTGATAATCCATAACAATAAAACATATATCTATTCTAAAAACCTATTTTTTTCCCTCTACATTGTTTCTTATACTACAGACTAACAACTAAGTAATGATCATTTTAAAATGATTGTCATGGAAAATTGTAAATATCAAATAATGATTTTCGTTGGATTTGTCAAAATATGAAAATGTTCATCTAATAAAAAGCTTTGTTCATCAGACACTTTAGTGAAAAGGGAGCTCTGATTTCTCTTAGGACAATTAAGAAGACAGATTTTAAGGTCTCTAATTTATACAGTTAAATTCAGCTAGAATTTTTGTTTAAAGGAAAATAATTTATAAATGAAAAATAATATTTTTTCATAGCCTATTATCTGCACCTCAAGCAAACAGAAGCATCTACCTTGATAAGGCACATCAATAGAAGGCTATTAACACTCAATTCTTATCTAGAGTTTATATGATCCCAATTAGAGAATTGCGGTTTGGGCGTTGAAAGGAATGGTTTCTATTCTTTGTTTTATTCCTTAGTCACCGCACAGGTATAAGCATGCTAAGCAATTCGAAGAATCAAGGTTATGATTCAGGCAAGTAATCAGGCTAAGATAAAATACCTCTTTTGTATTATCTAGTAAACAAATAGGTATGGTGAAGGTATTTTGTTTTGCTTGAAGTACATGCATTATTTTCTCAATTTTTTTTCCCCATGTATACGTATCAATATCAGGGTTAAAAGTGTGGTGGGCCAGGTGGGGTGAGAGTGAGTGGGGAGTGTTTACCAGGCAAGGTCACCCTTGTGTGTTGCTTCTGAATAACTCTTGGATTTTATGAGTCAATCATAGTTTATAAGTTCAGTTTTAACTCTTCAAATATTATGCTTATTTCGTAATAAACTTGTATTTGATTTTGAGTATATAATTGCAATGAGAAGCTTAAATTTATTCACCAAATATTTATTGTACATTCATCCTTATTATAATAAAATAAAATAGTTTCATATTACAATGGTGTTGGTCTATTTAGCTGTGGGGTCAATTAGAATGAATTTCTGTCCTCAAAAGATCACCTAGTAACTCTGAAACACTAAATCAGTAATAACTCAAGACTAGATGTTAATATCCAAACTTCTCTCCATTCTGCCAACCACCAGGAAGACATCAGTAGGTCAAACCCCGGTAATATAAAACCATATTTCAAACACTGGTAATATTAAATGATAAGTCACACAAGTATAAATATCTTCAAAGATTAGCAATAAAAATAAGAAAACCAGTGATTAAGATGAATTTTTCTTCAGATTTTTAAAAATCACACTGAATTCAGAAAGGCCTAATATTGGGTATGTTGGAAAAGAGTCATTTGTCTTTTATAGTCAAATAAGTAAGCCATCAAGACAAGCAAGATATATACCTAAAAGTTGTCATAGAATCATTTTTCTTACCTATTGGCTCACCTAGAAGTAATTAGCTTTGCAAGAATGGATTCATCAGCCTAAATGGGGATGTATGTTATTCTGCTAGCCACAGGATCAGAGAGTAAAGGTATAACACTTGGTGCAATTATAAGATAATATTAGCTATTGAATATGTAGCAACATTTCAGGAACTAAGTTTTTGTTGCTTGCCCTTTCATTTATCAATGTGTAGGTTTGGAAAGATTATTTTTCCCTGCTCCACTCTGCTGTAGTAGTTTTCCAATTACAACAAAAATAAATTTTACTAATTTTCGACGAATTTAAGGATGCATTAAGAATGCACATTTGTTACTACAAAACCAGGTATGCAAGAAATTTACCTTTATTTTCTAAAATTTTACTGAAGTTCAAATTCTCGAGTACTTCCCCACATATTACACATTTCTTGGCATCTTCCATGGGGCTAAGGGTCAGACCATGATCATCAGTCCTCACAGGTATCTTAGAAGATGTCTATTTTATCTGCCCGCAGAGTATTTTTAGGCTTCTTAGCTCTGTCAAATCAGTCATACTTGGCCATTTTTTTTTTGAGACTTTTGTTCTGGGCTGCTTGAATCAGTTCATTTCAACTCTAGTTGTATATTAGAGTTGCTTGGAAAACTTTGAAAAATGCCAATAGAACTGGTGTTGAGATGATCTATGGTATCATTTTCCAGAGTCATAGCCAGGAACTTGACCCGCTGACTTGGTTACCAGCTACCCATGAGCAGTGGTAGAGAAAATGCCTACTTCCCGACAAAATGTTTTAATGTCTGTCACCTCTGTAACCTTTCTTCTCCTTCTCCACTGTCAAAAACTTCGTATAATTTCATAGAGGTTTTCAGAAACAAAATGCATAGACTAAAACTCTTCCCAGCTGCTTTTGCCTTCCATTTTCCTAGATACTCAGTGAAATGCTTTGCTGACTACCTTCTGGAATGGGCACCAGGGAAAGATGGAAAATATAAGGATAGAAAAAAATTAACAACACAAAATATTTAATCACATATGGCTGAAGATGTTTTAAGAGAGTAATACTTTTGTAGTTTACATATTTAATTAAATGTACACCAATATTCTTTTTCATTTATAAAAAAAACCTTGTTGTATTTAAAAGCATTTTTTGGACTGCTTTATTTGTAAACACCATGTGCTGTGGTGTAGATATCATTACCAAAAGATGCCAAGTAAAAGAACTGAGACATACAAGGCTATCTGGCTCAACCAAGTCACATAACTAAGATGCAGAAATCAAGAATTCAACAACAGGACTAAGTTGTGATTTGATAATAATTTGAGGAATGATCAAAGAACAGTACACATACAGCACAACGGTTTGAAGTTTTAACTACTGTGCATTCCCTTTTCCCCGAGAGAAGAGATGAAACTATGGAATTCAGAAATGTAAAGATAGTTACTGGCTTTTAAGTATGAAAAGCATAGATTTTTAGAAGATTGTGGGCCATGAAAAACATGGTTATCTTTAAGATTAAGAGTATAAAATGATGTCCTTGGAAGAAGGTAAAATAATAAAGAGCAGACTTTAGAGGGTCTACATATCAGTTTGTCCCAGGAAGTGGCCTGGTGGCCACTCCCTAGTCCAGTTCCTGGGGACCGAGGCACAGGGGAACAATAAACCCCCTATGGGTTGAGAATCCAAGGGCGGAAATGATCTGTGTCCTGACTCAGGTGGAGCTGAGAATGTCGATGTAGTATTCCCTGTGATCTCACAGTGCTGGAGAATAAAGGACATCTCTGTGATGTATTTAGTCTGACAGCCTAGAAGATAATCTTGCCAAGTTCCCCACAGCTGGAACACCGTGGGAGTAGGAGAACATTCCCTACCCTCCTGAGAGGGGCACACAGCATGCCAGACTCAAAAACGTCTAGTGGCTGGGACTAAGTGAGACACAGCAATCATACACATAAACAAGTGGCTGGCCCATCCATGCCCGCATGCCTTCAGATCCACTCCTTGCCACTCCTCTGTCTAATCCGAATTTTATGGAGGTTGATGCTTATGGTTGGGCGGTGTGTGCCAAGAGCTTATGGTAAGAGTGGTCCTCCCCAGGTACAGGCAATAGCAGGAGGCTCTTTCTGTAAATAATTGAAAAGCAAAAATAAAACCTACTAAATATTGGGTGCGCTCTTTATTGTCTTCACATACTGACCATTCTAATTAATGTTAGTAATAAAGCACTCGATCAAAACAAAAAAATTGTAATTTCTTGATGTAAGTTCCTAACAATTATTGTCATTACTCTTCAGAGAGGTAGGCAGTGTTATGGGCTGCAGTGTGCCTTCCGCCCTTTATATGTTAAAAGTTCTAATCTTCACATATATGAAAATGCAACTGTATTTGGATATAGGGTAATTAGGTTAAAATAAAATTATTAAGGTAGAATATTAAATATGACTAGTGTTCTTATAAAAACATGAGGAAAGTTGGACATAGACAGTGACAGAGAAAAG
The DNA here is from genome assembly GCF_049354715.1 of Callithrix jacchus. NCBI lineage: Eukaryota > Metazoa > Chordata > Mammalia > Primates > Cebidae > Callithrix > Callithrix jacchus. Next base: position 36,205,969 of record NC_133522.1, on the reverse strand, counting down.
GTGATGTGGAGACAAAGAGGGAGAAGATCACCAACTGTAGGCCAGGGAAAGAGGCCTGGAACAGCTTCCCTTCCAGCCTTCAGAAGGAACTAACCCTGTGGGCACCTTGATCTCAGAATTCTAACCTCCATCATGGTGAGACATGTGGCATGGGAGCCCTAGCAAACTAAGATAGACAGATAGACAGATAAGTAGATAAATAGTTAGATAGCAGGCACATAGATAGATAGATACATAGATAGATAGATAATTGATAGACAGAGGGCAGATATATGATATATGGATATTATATAGAGAGATGATGGATTGATTGATGAGAGATGATAATGATAATGGTTGATAGATGATAGAGGATTAGACAGATAGATGATAGATAAAGAGATGTCATCTGTACTACAAATGAATAGACAGAGATGCTGTCTATACTACCGTGTGCCCTGACACACGTGCACTTGGCTTCATGGGTTTGTTGCCAAAGTTAAAGAGTTTCTCCTGGATTCCAATTCCACGAGGCATGATTTTCAAATAGTTTTCCTCCAGCCATTCTGTTTTACTGATTTAATTTTTAAAATACAAATAAAACCCTGCAGTCATGATGAAATGACAGATTTCTGTTCTGTTTCCATGTCTTTGCAATTTCTGTGCTACTGAAAAGGGAGGCATAAATTATACACTAGCTAGCTTGAGTGATTCTAACCTGTATGAACTGCCTGGAATTCCTTCAGAGTAATGTCTATAAAAATGTTTATTAAAGTGTAGATGATAAAAATGCGTTAACTTGAAGCTTATTACTGGAAATTATTTCTCTTGCAGAGGAGTGGTATATTTGCTCCAGGAGTCAAATAGGCTACATAGGCTACTGAGGCTATTTTTCCCAAGCTCCTGCGCTCAGTTGCCGCCTGCTAGGTGAGAGATTGGAGGGCAAGGGTGCCTCCAGCTGTATCAGAAGGGCCCAAATGAAGCCCAGGTTCTGCCTTTTGCCAGCTGAACCCCATCTCCTGGGTCCAGCAATACTGCCTTTTCCTTCATCATCTGGGAAGTCACAGCTTTCTGCTGTTGTTAGTCTACGGGAGGTTCTACGATCCTCTCTTTGGTTTCACAATCTTCCTGTAATCTGTGTGAGAAATTTCCTCCATTAAAGTCCACTAATTTTAATATCTAGAATAATTTTGGTTGTCCTGGTCTTATTTAAAAGGTACAACTGAAAATCATACTGAAATGGGGGCTTCTCAGCTGAATCCAAGCTGAACAACTAAAGATTTTAAATATCAGATCAATGACTTGGTTTGACATGAGCCCACAGAATTTAGATTCAAACCTGGGAAAATTTGGCACCCTCAGAGAGTAAGATGAAGTTTGTTTAACATGTAGGCTTGAAAAAAAAATTAAGTTCAGTGTTTAAAAAATGTTCAGTAATGCATGCCAAAACACTACAGGTAGGAGATGGCAACAATTTGCTGAGAAAATGAATTATTGATGAATCAATGAAGAAAGAAAGTAATAAGCAAACCATAATGCGAGTCACCTTAATCTAGAAAAAATCAGAAGTCCCATTCCTCACTGGGTCTAAGGAGTTTTGTGTTTTTAGTATTCTTTTAGTAGGATTATTTCCAAGAAAATAGCTAATGGATAAGTTTTGCCCATTAAGAAGCTGTTGAGGATAAAATCTGATACAAAAAATAACTTTAGGTCTGAACTCAGATTATAGTTAGTTAGTAACACTTAGAATTTGCTAGTAAAAGTGACTAGTAAAATATTTGGAAAAAAGTAAATTATGAAGTGGACATGACTACAGCAAAATGACTAAAACTCATACTGCCACAAAGATGTATCAGACATTTGATCATGGTTAGGCTGCTTGAGGGACAAAGAATGCTTTTCTCAGGGAATAAATATCCACTTACACGCTGAATAACTAGATTAATTGTGGATATGGGTTTGTTAGAACAAATTTGTGAAACAGATTCTCAGAAAATAAGTAGATGGCATATAATAAGGGAGAATTAAAAGTATAAAAGGCAGCTCATAACCAGTAGAGGGTACAACCAGAAACAGGATGAACAAACCAAAAAAGGAGAGAGGAGAGATGACAGAGACTGAAAGAGAGAATTTCAGTGAGTACAGAGGGGGACAAAGGACCTTCAGGTTCGCCATGAGGAAAATAATTCTTAAAGAACTGATATTTAATAGGCAACCAATATTGTCAGAAGCATTGGAGATGACACTGCCATGTATAAAGACCCTTTTCCAGTCCTTCCTCCTTAGGACTGACAGCTTGGTCAGAATCATAGAACTGTGAGACTGAAAAGGATCATGGAGGAAACTGAGGACAAGAGTGGTAAGCCTGTTCGCTGACTCCTCCTGACTTCCATCTCGGCCTCACTACAGTCATTGTCACTATCCAGACTGAAATCCGCCGCTCTCAGGAAAGACCTGCCCTTCAACTTTTCACTCAACTTCTGTTGCATCAACAATTACTCCCCTTGTCTAGTCCATCATCTCAGCTTGGACTCAGACCTATTACCTTCCAGCTTTGAGCTGCCATTTGTATTGCATTCTGCACCTCCTGAAATATCCTGTCTGTTTACTTCTCTAAAAAGGTTGGATTCATTAAGATTGCCAACATTTGTTTCAATAAACTTGCTACTGTTTTTCAAACCTTTCGTAATTTTTTCTTTAAATTATTATTAAGAATTCTCTTCTGTAGGGTGTTGGGAGGCATATTTTTTTTATTCCTTCCCTAGATCACATATACACTTACTGCCTTTGAGAACTCACTCATTCCTGTTATTTCAACTGCCAGTAATCAGCAAATGGCTTAGCACAAAGAGCTCTGGATTGGGAGATTTGAGTTCATTTTGTGGCTCTTTCAACAAACTGAACTTCAGTTTTCTCATCTATAGAGTATGGAAAGGGATAAAGATTTCCAACATATACTGCATGCTTGGAATTAGACATATGCATTGTGTGTATATATATCAAGTTAAATTTCATATAAATAAACTATACATATATAGAGAGAGATTATTTAATTCTCATTATTAGTTTTCTCCTACGGGTTAAAGAAAACTGATGCTCAAAGAGGTTATATAACCTTTCCAGGGATACACAGCAAGGTCACTGCACCTGCCAGCCATAACAAGGCATCGTGAAAGAGCATGCTGTCTTCTATGCAGCCCTCTTCCTCCCCATATAAGGAGGATAGTAACCACTGTCTCTACCTGGAAGGGCTACTGAGTGTAAGGATAAAATGAGACAATGCCTGTGAAAGTGTTTTAATCATAAGGCATTATGTAAATGTAAAATAGAATTACTATTATCATCTCCCAGCAGTCCAGGTTTTAAGCTGTTTACATTTCTCTTGCTTTTTCTATCCACAGAACATTTCACTTGTGTGCCCTTTTGGCCTTAAACTTTAGCAAAATAATATGTTTTTCCGAGCTTAAAATTTTACCAATTTTCTTTACCGTTATAAGTATCACAATTCATTTAGTCTTCTAAGACCCAGATGACTGTATGTAGATACTGGCTTAACTCCTGTTTTCCTGGAGTAATAATTAGTAGCACTCTCTTTTTCCCTCAAAAATCCAATTTTGGATGATAAATCATGCGTTCACCTAACATCCCTTTAGATGCCTCTTGCTATGGTCCTTATCTTCTCTATTTTTGCTCATTTTGCTCTAAAACATTACTGAACATTTATTCCTTTCCTATTTACACTCACAAACTTTAACCCAATGGCTAATTGCCTAGCTTACTGAGATAAACCTCTTTCCCCTCTTCTCATCTTGTGTATCCCTCTCTTCCATGCTATATTGAGAAGCATGGATTCTCACCTCTAACAGTGGCTATCATCATTTTACTTCCTTTACTAGAGCTCACAGGCTTTTGGATATAATTTCAATCATCTCTTATCTCCCCTTGTTTTTTTCCCTCAACTCCCTCTTTACAATGATACATAACTACTTTGAACATATACTACTGGGTTCAAGTTGTCTCATATTCCGTCAATCACATATATGTTTACTTGAAATCTGAAGCAGACTTTTGGTAGCTTCATTGCTTTTCTAAGCTCTGCCTTCTCCAAGCTACCCTCCATCACTCTGTCTCCTCTATTTCAATAAAATATAAATAGCTACTAATCATTTGCAGTTTCTTCCATCAAGAGGTGGAGTCTACTGCTGCAGACCTAGACTCAGGGCTGGCCCAATGACTTGCTGTAACCAACAGAGTGCAAAAGAAACTTTCTAGCTTGTAATGCTCCTACTGTTATTAATCCAGACTATGCTGGTAGAAAATAAGAGGTCAGGTAAAGAGAGACCCATTCTTGTAAGCCATCTGATGTGGTTTGGTTTTTGTCCCCACCCAAATCTCATCTTGAAATACAGCTCCTTTAATCCTCACATGTCATAAAAGGGACGCTGTGGGAGGTAATTGAATCATGGGGACGGTTAATCCATGCTGTTCTTGTGATAGTGAGTGAGTTCTTATGAAATCTTATGATTTTACAAAGGGCAGTTTCCCTGCATGTGCTCTCCTGCCTGCCACCATGTAACACGTATCTTTGCTCCTCCTTCACCTTCTGCCATGTTTGTGAGGCTTCCCCAGCCATCTGGAACTGAGTCCATCAAAATTTTTGCTTTATAAATTACCCAGTCTCTCAGAGGTGTCCTTATAGCAGCACGAAAAAGGGCTAATACACTACGTCAATCATTCCAGCAACCCCATGTGAGGTCCCTGACATATGAGTGAGCCCTGTCAAACCATTTGGAACAGAGAGAAGCCATCCTAACTGACCCCAAACAAAATTACTGCCTCATAACATTCTTAGCAAATATTATAAATGTTGTTTAAAACTTTATAGGATTGACTTTATTTCAGTAATCCCTTAATATTACTATTTATATAGCAATATCAATATATATTTTTTTGTTTTCTACTCTCTGTACTTCTTTGCATCTACAAGGATGTTTTTGATTTTTTTTTTTTTTTTTTTTGAGACAGAGTCTTGCTCTCTCACCCAGTCTGGAGTGTAGTGGCCCAATCTCAGCTCTCTGCAAACTCTGCCTCCTTGGTTCAAACGATTCCCCTGCCTCAGTCTCCTGAGTAGCTGGGATCACAGGTGCACACCACCAAGTCTGGCTAATTTTTTTTGTATTTAGTAGAGACCGGATTTCACCATGTTGGCCAGACTGGTCTTGAACTCCTGACCTCAGGTGATTCACCCACCTCAGCCTCCCAAAGTGCTGGGATTACAGGTGTGAGCCACCACACCTGACCTGTTTTTGAGATTTTAAGAGTCTGCCAGTGCCTTGTATAAATGGCCTCTGTTCATCTTTGTACCAATCCTGCAGTGCAGATGTTGCCATCTTTAGTTTATGAACAAGGACACCATCACCAAGAACATTAAGTAACATAAGCTTATTGAATCCATACATAATTTAGATCAAAATTGAAATTATTCATTTTGTTACGTCAATAACTTATAAATATTTCTTCCTTGTGTATAATGAGAACTATAAGACTTTCCACGCCACAGAGAAGTCACTGCAAAAAAACATATAAACAAAATACGTGAAAGAAACAAAGCAATACAATGCAAATTCTGATAATTGCCCTCAGGAGATCAGAGTGCATTAGATGTGCAGGGGAAGAGAGCTACCTGGATTAGGAGTGTAAGCAGGGAATGCATCTGGAGGGACACTGAGACTGACTTGAGGAAGAATGGGATTCCAAGGGGTAAAAATAAGTGAAAGAAGGTTTGAAAAGACAGCACAAGTAGAGCTTTAAATATGGAAATCCTCTAGATGTGTCAATTGACATGATTTATGACTCAGGCATACTAACAGGGAGCAAGCCGAGATATGTTTGGAAAAGTTTGTGTTCAGAACATGAAGGACTGGAAACTAGGGTGTAGAGTTCTTTGTTTTGTAATCTGTCAAGGAATTTGCACATCAGTCATATTATTGCAGTTGTTAGAAAGCTTTCTGTAGCATTTCAATTGACTTTATTATTTTATGCCCATATTACATTATCTTATCAATGTAATACTAATCAATGTTGAAGACCTGATACCCTTTCAAAGATTAAAATCTCTAACATTTAAATCTTTGAAAGGGTATCAGGTCTTCAACATTGATTAGTAAACTCTTCAAAGCAATCAATATATTAACAAGTACTTGATGAGTACAGACTTCAAGGAACTGGATTATATGTGAGACATTTTAAAACAAAACTGTTTGAACTACATCAAACCAAAATACTTCTGCACAGCAAGCAAAACAATCAACACAAGGAAAAAGCAACCAATGGAATAGGAGGAAATACTTGCAAACTATTTATCTGTTAAGCAATGAATATGCCAAATATATGAAGAACTCATACAAATCAATAGCCAAGAAAACAAATTGAAAATATGACAAAGGATCTGAATAAACATTTTCCAAAGAAGACATAAAAATGGCCAACACAGACATGAAAAGATACTCAACATCACTAATCATCAGAAAAATGCGAATTAAAAAGAGAATGAGACACACTTCACACCTGTTAGACTGGCCATTAACAAAAAGATGAAAGCTAACAACTGCTGGCAGTGGTTTAGAGAAAAGAAAACCCTTTGCTTCCCGTATTCTAGTCATTACTGTTTCGGGGATTTTGGTGCCAGTTATTAGCAAAGATAGCCTCCTTACTTTTAGAGAACACGCATGCTCCACAACCCCTAAGGCATTTATATCTCATTAGATCTGTAAAGTACTGGATGGTCCTTCATCTCTAATTAAGGGTTGATAGGATCTGCCTAACTTTAAAGAAATTTCAAGCATCTGTAAGCTAATAGAGAAAGTGTTTCCTGGAGAATTGGAATACATTTCTTAAATCTCATTGACTGCTGTTGTTTCCCTGTAATGACTGTATCGGAAACAACCTGGAATCCTTGTTAAAATGCACATCTCTGTGCCCCATCCTAGATGTATTCAATTAGATCATTGGGGATGGGGCCCAGCATCTTGTGTCTTTCACACACTCTAGAGTAATCTTATGCATGCCTTATAGTTTGAGGAAGACTTGACAAAGGCAGTAAGATGGATAAGCCTGTTTTCTCCCTCACTTTGTAATTATCTGTAAGCAAAAGAAGTAGGTCTTGTAGGTGTTGCCAAAGGCATTAGTCTAGTACCCACTCAATTAGTCTAACGATCTACTCTGAATTTCAGCGAGCTCTTTTGAACCAGCCTTATTATTGTTTCTTCTTGCTTTTGGTGGATTTGCTACTGTATTTTCAACACCATTTCAAACGCAAAACTACACTTCCAAATGTCTTCAACAACTACTTATGGCAGCTAGAAGAGCAACTTTAAATGGATGTTTGCAGGTGTCTCCCCATAAAGACTGCCATTGCATCAGTTCTACTGGAGTTTTTATGGTTTACAACAGGAGTTTAATTTAGAGGAGTTATAAACATGCAAGACTCTAGGAAAGAAACTTGAGAGGAATTATCCCTGGATTTTGTTTGGACAGTACTGGATCCTTGAATTTTGGCTGGTTTGCTGTAGCCTTGTCTGCTTCAGATTTGTGGTTGTATCTGCATTTTGGAAGTCAGTATGAGTCTGTTTTTTATTAAAAGCCACTAGAACCTACTGGACAAAGAACCTCCTTCTCTTCATCATATCAATCTCTTAAGCTCATCACGGATACCAATTATACATACATATGAATGCATGCAGTATCTCACATTCCAGAAGATATAATCATTTATCTAGAGGAAAAACTAAAATATGTGATGTAAATATTAGCTGAAATTAATTTGTCTGGTGTCAAGTTAGAAAGAAAACCTAATGTAGGTGTGTTTCTGTGTTTGTTGTTTGTTTGGAAATTCCATCACTCTCCACAAGATGTTTGCAAATTTGGATTTTTTTTTTAATTAGTCACTGTAATTCTGGATCTTAGATTTTACTTCTTGTAGTTAATTCTCTTGTGTTTGAATTCTGCTAATTTACATGTGGATTACAATCCTAATCTCTCACAAAGAAATCTACATGTAGCAGCTTCTATCTGAAGATTTTCAAAAAGGGCTTAGGTAACAAAAAAAATGCAAACAAAAACTAACCTTGAAAATGGAATACTAGCTATTCCTGATTGTACAAGCTCTTTAGACACCTGAACAGCAGAAATTTCTCACAAGGCACTTTTCTTCTTTGCTTCCATTTTTTTATATTCTCCTTCACTCTGTTTCTCACGTGATCTATGGGGTTTTCAATATCCAGGATAGCTTCTAACTTTTTATAGATTTTGCTATTCAAATAAACCAAGACACTATTTTGCAGTTCTAGGCTTTTGTTTGCATTTCCAAAGATTCCTTCTATCCTCTCTCTTCAGTGCCTGTAAGAAACAGGTTGGGTTTTAAATAATGATTGTTTTACCACAAGATAGATAAATAAAATGATATGTAGAAAGGGAACAGAAGCAAGGATGGAAAAATAGACAGATGCATGGATGGATGAATGGATGAATGATAGAAGATAGGATAGACATAGATAGATAGATGATAGATAGATAGATAGACAGATAGATAGATAGGTAGATAGATAGACAAATGAACATGTGTATCTTTCAACACTCTATTTCCAGTGCCTGGAACATTTCTTGGCAAATGGTGAATAACATGTATTTATTTAAAGAATAAAAATGTAGCCTCCCTAGTTTGTCACCAAGTCCTCCATTCACACATGCATTCCACAAATATTTCACTAACTTCTTTTAAGTGCCAGGGCCTTTTCTAGCTATGGAGATAGAGCAGTGAATAAAAGTCAATAATCTTTCTTTCTGTGAAGCTCACATTCTAAGGAGCTTACACTCCTGTCAATTCCTCCTGAATAACTCTGGAACTCCTCTCCTATTCTTTGTGGCCAGATCTTCATCTTCTTTTTAACTGGGTTAATGAGATAGCTTTCTGATATTTTCCTTTCTTTCCTCTGCAGTGTTGATCGCTTGCAATTCACCATGCTCATTTTAACCACAATCATTTTCCAAGACTGAACTCTGATTATGTCCCTAGATTATGTCCCTACACTGGATTTCCATCGTTTTTAAAGTTTGAATTCCACAGCTCAGCATCCAGATCTCTTTATGAGCTCACACTCATCTAAATTTTCAATGTCATTTCTTGGTGTTCTGAAATACACCTCGAACTCAAAGCCATGATGACTTACTCGCAGTTCTTGAAATTTGCCTCAATACTTCCTACTTTCAGCTTTTTGTACAGGCTGCTCCCTCTGCCATTCCCACTCTTCTCAGCAAAGGCTTATCCCTCAGTGTTCAACAGAAACACACCCTCCCCAGTACTCCCTGGACTATCCAACATGAGTTAAGAATTTTGTGCCGTGATGTTCCTGAATGATATACGTGACTTTATAACAGTTCTGTTCTCACAGCTTTCATTCTGGACCCTCTTACCCATTACATAAACAGATGAGATTCTTTTCAAAAATGAAAATCTTACTGCGTTAACATTCTCGTGTGTATTATCTCACTCATCTATTCCCCACCTATTTCTCCAATCTCATCTCTCCTAGTTCTTTTCTTTGTCCATTGCATGTAACTCTACTGGCCGGCTTCTCTTTCATTTTTTGAATACATCATCTTTATCATGGTGATTCTCTGCGTGGAATGCCTTGTTCTTTCTTTTTGTTCGTTTGTTTGTTTTTTGAGAGGGAGTTTCACTCTTGTTGCCCAGGCTGCAGTGCAGTGCTGTGATCTTGGCTCACTGCAACCTTTGTCTTCTGGTTTCAAGTGATTCTTCTGTCTCAACCTCCCGAGTAGGCACCTGCCACCATGCCTGGCTAATTTTTGTATTTTTAGTAGAGATAGGGTTTCACCATGTGGGCCAGGCTGGCCTCAAACTCCTGACCTCGTGGTCTGCCTGCTTCGGCCTCCCAAAGCACTGGGATTACAGGTGTGAGCCACTGCGTTCAGCCTGGAATGCCTTTTTCTAGCTCTACTCGTGGCAGACTCATACTCACCCTTCAGGTCTAACCTTGACTGTCAGCTAATCAGAAATACCCTTTTGGATTACCCTTCTACAATGCCCTTCTCTGATTATTCTGATTACTCACTATTTAAATCCCTTTTTGCACCGTCCATAATATATATGCATCTAGGTCGTTCGTTAAGGCTCTCTGCTGATTTCTGGAATGCAAGCATACAAATGGACATGTGTATCTTTCAACACTCTTTCCAGTGCCTGGAACATTTCTTGGCACATAGTGATTAATACATATTTATTTAAAGAATAAAAATGTAGCCTCCCTAATTTGTCACCAACTCATCCATTCACACATTCATTGAACAAATATTTATAATTTTCAGTCCTCTGATTCTAAAGCCCAGCATAGTGTCTGACAAATAGGAGTGCCTCAAAATATATCAGCTGCATTAACAAATAGTACTGACCATATGATGCTATTTGCTTCTTTCTCTCCTACTAGGCTGTGGAGATCCTATGTAATACCATTATCCTATTATAGGTAACTAAGTAATATTTTATTAAATATAAATGAAACTAGAAAAATCATAACCTAGTACCATAAAGATACAAAATTATTTTAAATGAAATTAAGAAAATGATGAATAATAAAATTTTTTCTACATAAAATTGATTAAGTCAGAGGCTACGAACTGTCAATAATAATGAATTGGGACAGGGGACAAAAGTCCTACCTGTGGGTTAGCACAGCAAGCTTGAGTCCTCTCTGCCATTTTGATGATGCAGTGTGTCCTAACAGTGTATCCTGTGGTCACTTGCCTGGCTTCTACTGTGCATGGTGGAGATGAAAGAAAATGTACTCATTGTGTGTTGCCTAACAGAGCAAGTGCTTATCAGGCACTCAGTAAATATCAGCCTCATATTGAAGGAGATCAACAAAATAAATTAATTTTTGTTACTAACAATAAAATCTAGGCTCAAAAAATGTATTTTTGTCACTTCAGCCTTTGCACTGGCAACTTTTTAATATTGTCAAATTGTAGACAGAAAATGTTATTTTCAGACCATTATCACCATAAGGTGGTTACATAAGTGGCAGAATTGATACGTAGAATCACATATCTTTTGGTGAAATATAATGATGTTTTCATGTTTTCTATCTTTGAAATTGATACTTTAATGTTAACTAATGCGATTTATCACTTTTCAAAATATGTTTTTGAAAACAGTTTTGTGTGGAGAAAGGCACTTTTAGTGCTTAAATCACAGAAGAGATGCTTGTTAATAACTAACTCTTATATCTGGAAAGTAAATTTAAATGAGTTTTTGGTCTTCCAGGACAGTTAAAAGCATCATTGTGTCTGGGTTTGGTGGTTCATACCTGTAACCCCAGCACTTTGGAGGCTGAGGTGGAAGGATGTCTTGATGTCAGGAGTTTGAGACCAGCCTGGGCAACGTAGCAAGATCCTCTCTACAAAAAGAAAACAAATACTAACCAAAAAAAATGCAAAGTAGAATATGATTGTTTTGTTTAGTATTGGGGTAGCCAGCATTCAAGATGGCCCCCAGTGATCTCTGCATCCTGGTCTTCACACTCGAGAAGTCCTCTTCCACATGGTTCCATACTTGATCTGTGTGACCAGCAGTGGCAGAATTGATAGCATGTCACTTCATAGGTAGATTATAAAAGCTCATGCCTTCCATCTTGGCCACTTTGGGAGAAACAAACTGCCATTCTGTGAGCAGATGCCCAAGTGGTCAGAACAAAAGCCTTCCTGGGTCCGCAGTCACGGAGGAACTGAGGGCTAACAATAGCCACATGAGGGAGCTTTGAAAGGCTTTCTCTAGAAGAGTGGAGGCTTGCAATGAGATTGCAGCCCTAGCTGACACAGCATGACTACACCTCTTGAGAGACCTTGGCCAGAACCACTCAGCCAAGATGCTCCCAGATTCCTTACCCACAGAAATTGAATTGGACAATAAATGTTTGTTGCTTTAAGTTGGCTAAGTTTTGGGATAATGTGCTGCAGATAACTAACACAAGCATCCAATCTGATTTATTCGGTATATTGCATGTCTGAAACTCAGCATCCATAAAAGTAATCTAGACTTCTATACATAGTAAAATGTTCATAAAGGCCAAAAGAAATAAGTAAAGAAGCAATTCAATGATAAAAAGAAAAATAAGAAATAAAGAATTTGATGGTGAAACAGTAGAACTTCTGGTCATATCTCTGTAGCTGTGATAAAGAGATTTTGGAGATGGTGGAGGATTGTGCTGAGTTATAATTCTTCATTAGAGCAGAAGGCTGAGCTCTAACTTTTGGGCATTTCCTTTTACAATGTTAAAGTTATAAAGGTGTTATAAGTTATAAGGTGGCTAAATCATATTTATATGACTAGCACTGTCCATTTCAAGTCCGTTTTAGATACTTCTTTTGATCTTCTAAACTTTCTCCAGTGAGTCTATATTATATATCAGAAAACATAACTATTGTTCATGTATAGTAGCTCTTGCCTGTAATCTCAGCACCTTGGGAGGCTAAGGTGGGAGGATCACTTGAACCCAGGAGTTCAAGACCAGCTTCAGCAACATAGTAAGATCCTATCTCTACACCAAAAAAATGTTAAAATTCATCAGGCATGGTGGTGCACACCTGTGATCTCAGCACCTTATGGGCTGAAGCAGGAGGATCCCTTGAGCCTCGGAGTTTGAGCCTGCAGTGAGCCATGATCACACCACTGCACTCCAGTCTGTGTGACAAAGCAAGACTGTCTAAAAAAAAAAAAGATTTTTTTTTTTCTGTTTACTTAATCAAGTTTTTACATACACAAAGGTGTAAGTTTTACAGCATCTCTGGAGCTGGGAATTGGAAATGAGTAATTCAATTGTCTATGGTGGATTTTCCCCAAAGGAGATACCTTAATTCCAGTTCTGGAGTCTGTGTATTTAAGAAATCTTTGGAACAACTGGAAAAGTTTATCTTGGACAGGTGATTATGTGAAGACAATATGAGAATACTTCCAAATATTTCAAAGTTTTTCTCTGCCAGTTTTTGTCTCCTCATTCATTCTACTCCAGGAATGGTGTTAGCATCAAATTACAAAGCTCAACATAAGAAAAAAAAGTATGATGTATCTGAAAACACTAAAATATGAGTTCCATGCCACTAAAACAGGGTAAGCAGATGGTCACTGACTCCTTACTGGATATCCTCCGTGAGGGCCTGCAATAACATTTCAGTGGTCAAAGGACTATCTCACCAGCCTTATGATTCTGTGATTGTACTGAATCAATTGTCAATATTTTAATTTAATTGATTACGTGGGATAGCAGTGAACACCTCAGGAGAATCTTTGTTTTAGATAACATGCATTGTTTCATTGATTATATTACTCAAATATATGAATATGTATAAGAAATCTGACACATCTGCTTTTTGTTGTGTTCTAGCTCTGCTTCCTTAGCTCCATAGCTGGGAAGGCTTTGGAGAAGCTGACAGAACCGAAGGAAGAGCTGCAATGAACCAGGGCCTTAACGGTTGGGCCGGGCCTCAAGGCTTCCGGACTCTTCATGCTACTCTCATTCTGGCACAGCTCTTTTTAATCCTAGATGCACACAAATCTTTTTAGTATGGTCCCAAATTTTTATATAGCTAACCCTTTAGCTTCAGATGGAAGGTCCATATCCTTAGAAGCTCAAAACATCTGAATGCATTGGCCTGTCTTGGTTAAGTTGCCTATCTCTGAACCAGTGACTATTCCCAAGGAAGGGGGGGAAAATCTGGTGACTTGCCTTGATCCATGTATCTTTCCAAGAGTTGAAGCACAGGAAGCAAAGAATCCAAAGTTATAAAACACACGTGGTGGTCAGAAGCAATTTCAGTCCACAGTAATCTCTTATCCTTTTCTCTTTCATGATTGTTTCCACTTACTATTTCATTGTATGTAGTTATAAAAGTTATAGCTAAATGCATTGGTGTTACCTACAATTAAAAAAACTTGCATATTTATTTTCCCTTTATAAATATAAACACCTTTTAAAATTTCACTTGCTTTGAGGGATATAACTCTTTGAATTTTAGTTATCTGTGTAGTTTTAAACCAGCATAATAAAATCAATCTGACTGAAAGGTTTGGTAATTAAGAAATACAACCCTAATCTCAACAGTGTCTCCAGCAGGGTGCAGTGGCTCACGCCTGTAATCCCAGCACTTTGGGAGGCCAAGGCAGGCAGATCACCTGAGGTTAGGAGTTTGAGACCAGCCTGACCAACATGGTGAAACATTGTCTCTACTAAAAATACAAAATATTAGCTGGGCATGATTGCAGGAGCCTGTAATTCTAGCTACTTGGGAGGCTGAGGCAGGAGAATTGCTTGAACTCGGAAGGTGGAGGTTGCAGTGAGCTAAGATCGTGCCACTACACTCGATCCTGGGTGATAGACTGAGATTCTGGCTCAAAAAAAAAAAAAAAAGTAACTTCTCAATTGATAAACAATTCCAATCACATTCAACACCACAGAAAATCTGTGAAGGTGCTCCAACGAATGCCTCCATGAGCCTTGACCAGAAGCCTCTTCTGAGGCTGGAACTTCTGGGAACAACTTGTTTAATCAGGCAGGTGAAATATGGCATTAGAGATACTCTTTATTGTCACAGTCTATTTCTAAATGTTTTTTAACTTTATTTTGATTTTATTATATTTCACTCAGATTTTCAGGATGGAAATTGGAGATTTTCTCAGTAAAACATTATTGAATTACTGGAGTGACAATGTAAGCAAATCTTTTTATAGCCTAAATCTGATGGGAATTAGCCTAGATAAATACGGAACAACTGTAATAAGCACACATACGTTTTTTCCCTTAGTGCTCAAATTTCACAAAAATAATAATTGTGAAGCACAAACAGGAACTTTTCTTTATCTTCACCTCATCTTTTTTCATAGCACTAACAAAAATCATGAACTAAAACAAACCATTTGATGAAAACAGTATAAATTAATACAAGAACTATAGAAATATTAACTGTGAGTAAAAATGTGAATTATTAGGTGACAGAGAAGAAGCATTGCCATCTTGAACAAACACGTCATTCTAAAGTTCACCTTAATAAAAAACCACCTAAAGCCAAAGGGCCTAATGGCTAAGGTCAGCATGACCATAAACCATAAATAACATCTCCAACCAGAAACATTCCAAACTCCTCCCTGACCAGAGACGGGCCAGCTCCGAGATAACCCCCAACTGTCCTGGAAGATATCAATCTCAAGATAAAGCCTCTGGCCGGAAAAATGTCCCAAGATAAACTCCCCTTCTCTCAGAAACATTCCAACCCCGTCATAAAACTTCTCCCTCAAACAGAAACATTCCAAGCTTCTGATAAGCCCCCTCACCCTAAAACCAATTATAGTAGTTGTAAGAGAAAGTGCTCCTGACCAAAATCAGCCAGGAGCGCCTCTCAAGTTTTAACTAAAGAAAACCTGTCTTTAACTGCCAGCCACGTTTTGTGTTTCTTTCCTCCTTCTTTAGCTCTTACATTTGGTATATTCCTCCTAGTAAATACTTGTGCCAGTGGAACTTGCCTGAACCAAGAATAACAGCTATACTGGAACATCTTAATTGCATGGTTGGCTACAGTTCAAACTTCCTGGTGTGTATGATGCAAGCCATCCCTTGGGCAATCACGGTTTCCTGATTAACCTGGGAAATGAACACAGATGACTTAACAGGTAATTGACATTTCGTAGAAGGCCCAAAGCCAAAGAGCAGCAGCTGTCCCACCCACCCAGGTGTTTCAGAATACCTTTGGGTGGCTCCAACTACCTTTTGCCAAAGGTTTTCTCTTATGCGCACATTTGTATTAAGGAGAATGTATCATCTGTTTTAATTTGTTGGGATTGAGTGTGAGACTGCTTCAAACTATCTAAAGATATGTTACATATGTTTCTAAACTCATACATTCATAATATAAACCAAAACCTAACTTTTTGCTAAAAACACTGGAAGTGATCATTTTAAACGTGATGAAAGTTTTCCACTTGAATTAACTGCCTTTCATATATGTTTATTACCTTCCTAACATTTTACCTAATTATTTTTGATTTTCAGTCTTACTTGAATTTACATAGATTAAAAATAATGGCAAACATCGTTAATCAATGAAATTAGAGTAATATTTTTTATTCATTCATAAGCTACTTTTTGACATATTCAACAAATGAAATTGTAAAATATTATATAAATATATTATAGATTTATAATATAAAATATTAAAAATTAAAAATTTTAGTGTTTACTGAAAAATAAACAGTCATTTATGGCTATTATATTATTGAAATATCTCATACATCCGACTAGCTGGTATAAACCTTAACCAAAAATACAAATTAATTTAGAAAGGTATTAGCAAGAACTGGCACAACCATTGCTCTAAGTAGGATAACGTTTTCAAATTCTGGAACTTGCTCTGTAAAAATAATGATAAGAGAATTCATTCATAGAATTTAACAGTATTTGATGAAATCTTTGTTTACACTGTCTTGTCCTTTTCTTCCTCTTCCTCTTTTTTACCAAAAACCCAAAGAAGGAATTTTCAAGAAGTAACATAACTTCCTGATGTGATTCTACTTAGAATCTAAGTCACAGCCTTAGTTGGTGACTAAACTCCAGTCACCAGAAACATCCAGATCCAGCTACTGCTGATGCTCGCTGTGGAATCTGCCTAGAGCAGCAAAAGCAATTCTATTAATAGGTCAGAGTGTTGACAAAAAGAGTCTAGCTCTGTAAAATATTTGAAGAGATTTATTCTGAGCCACATACGAGTGACCAAGGCCCATGACACAGCCCTCAAGAGGTCCTGAGAACATGTGCCCAAGGTGGTCGGGGTACAGCTTGGTTTTTTACACATTTTAGGGAGGCATGAAACATCAATCAAATACATTTAAGAAATACATTGGTTTGGTCCAGAAAAATAGGACAACTCAAATTGGGATAGAGTTGGGGGCTTCCAGGTTATTGGCAAATGTAAACATTTTCTGGCTGACAATTGGTTGAGTTGGTCTAAAGACCTGGGATCAGAAGAAAGGAAGCCCTATATTGAGATAAAGGATTGTGGAGACCCACGTTCTTATTTACAAAGGCAACTTTCAGTAGGCTTCAGAGAAAATAGGTTGTAAAATCTTTCTTATCAGACTTAAAGTCTGTGTTCATGTTAATACCAGAAAGGTATAAGGAGATACCCGCTTCCCAGCATGGCCTAAAAGTAACTCTCAGGTTAAATTTTTAAAGAGTCTTTGCTGAGAAGGAAGTCCATTCAGATGGTTGGAGGGGACTTAGAATTTTAGTTTTGGTTTACAAGAGGGACATTCAGAACTTCAGGCCAGCTAAGCGTGCCATAGCTCTCACCCCACCATCTTTAGCCACCACCTGAAAGGGAAGTTCCTCTAGTCATTATTATTTTTATTTCTCTGATACCCTCATTTTCATGTAGACCTGTGATGCTTCCCACTGTGGAATATTCTTTCAGCACCCTTCACTATGCTTGCTGGAATTCAAATGTTACCAGAAAGGGGCCCCATCCAGACTCCAAGAGAGAGAGTTCTTGGATCTCGTGCAAGCAAGAATTTGAGGCAAGTCCATAGAGTGAAGTGAAAGCAAGTTTAATGAGAAAGTAGAAGAATAAAAGAATGGCTACTCCACAGACAGAGCAGCCGGAGGGCTGCTAGTTGTCCTTTTTTATGGTTATTTCTTGATGATATGCTAAACAGGGGGTGGGGGCAGATTATTCACACCTCCCCTTTTTAAACCATACAGGGTAACTTCCTGATGTTGCCATGGCATCCGCAAACTCTCATAGTACTAGTGGGAGTATAGCAGTGAGGACGACCAGAGGTCACTCATGTTGCCATCCTGGTGTTGGTGGGTTTTGGCTGGCTTCTTTACTGCAACCTATTTTATCAGCAAGGTCTTCATGACCTGTATCTTGTACTGGCCTCCTATCTCAACCTGTGACTTAGAATGTCTAGCCGTCTGGGAATACAGCCCAATAGGTCTTAGCCTTATTTTACGCAGCCCCTATTCAAGATGAAGTTGCTCTGGTTCAGATGCCTCTGACTCAAACACTGGAATCCCTTCCTGGTATGATCATTCTCCTAAACTCCATGGTCAGCCTCCTCCAGGTGCCCCATGGCTACTTTTAAAACTTAAATTTTTAGATGAGAAAACCCACTTTTTTTGAGACCTAACGATATTTATCATATGCTTTATCACTTGCATCTACTCACAAGGTTTCTTATTTATTTTTCAAAGTCTTAGACACCTAGCTGATTGTTGCTTCCATGTCATTATTATGCTAGAAGTCTTCAGCACTGGATGAGTAGCACCTCTAACACAGTAGTTCTATCTGCTGGCCTTTATTTTGACCTCCCTTGCTCCAATAGTTACACATGCACTCTACCGACGCTCACATGCACATAGTTAACTCATAAGCACCTATATTTTGCGTTGCTAAACTTCAGTATCCCATTCTCTAATCTACACATATGCCTATTCTTTTATTGCTTGATTAGGCTATGTGAAGGTCAGAGAATGGGATACTAAAATTAATTAATTTATTAATAAATTGTATTATTTATGTCTGTGTATTGAGGGGTTCTTCGTGTCACGCACTGAGCTAGTTTGGTTTAAAGAACTATGAGACATAGCTTAGGACTGCTCAGGTTGTGAGGGTACAAAAGTTACTGGGGATAAAGAAGCCAAGATTTTACAAGGATGGGTGCTGACAGGTCAATTACAATTACACTGAAGTTGCCAGAATGATGTCAGAAAGTAGGTGGAGAGGAAATCTGGGATTTGCATGTGAAAAAACTCTGTCACTTGCTGTCTTCACTCCCCTTGTGTTTTATGCTTACTCAGTTTCTGGGCCTTTCCGTTGATCCTCAGACTATCAGACGGGTCATACTTCCTTCTCTCAGCCCCGAATTCTTCTCTTGTTAGTGTTGTCAACTTCCTCCCTCTTCACTTCTTTCACAAATAAAGAGATTCACTTCTCTTATACATGGCTAATCTCTTGATATACACCCCAGATCTTATTTCCTTTAAAATTTGTTCAGACCTCATCCACTAATTAATTATTTCCCTTGTATTATGGATCTTTAATTTCTCCCTCTCTTTTTTGTTGCTATATAAACCTATTCAACTCTAATTTCATCATGAAAAAAAAATCTCTTGACTGTTTTCCCATTACATGTTTCTTTCCTTTATACCCAAAGTCATCCTAAGTTTATGATTTTCTTTGTCTTACCTTCCCAGTCACTTGTCTACCTACTGCAAATGGATTTACACTGTTCACCCCACCATGCCCATGAAATTATTGATGGTAGGATTGCCAAATCAAAAGAATTGGTAATCCGATTGTTTTGGATCAACAATTAGTCTTTATTTAGCATGATTTCCAGGTAGCCTTTGATGCTCACAAATAATAATTCACCCCTAAATGCCTCCTGGTTCTCTCTCTTTCTCTCTCTCTTTTTTTTTAACTTTCTTATCATTCTTCCTTGGTCTCATTCAAGTAGCTTCTTTCCCTCTTACAGCTACTTAATATTGTGTTAATAAAAAAAATTGTTTTTATCCTCTTTTTGCATTCTACTTTTTTTCTCCAGGCATTTTGTCTAAATCGATTATTTCAAATGCATCCATAAACTAATAATTCTAAGTCTCTTTCATCACCCAGACTATTTTTATAAAATTCAGACTCATGTTTCTGACTATAAGTTGTATCCATCTATAGATCTTCATGCACTATCAACTCAACCTTTACGTACTATCAGTGAAACCTATGCATGACCGAAATAATTGTTTTTATCCTTCATTTTGCTTCTCTTAATGTATCTCCTAACTTGTTGAAAGCCACCATCATCTACTGAGTCACATAAGGCAGACATCTGAGGACTTTTCTGATTCCTCCTCCATAATCTCTAATTCCATCAGTTAATAATCCATGTCAAGCCTTCACTGTAACTATGTTTCAAAGCTGTGTCTGATTCTAGTCCACTGACAGTCTCTTAGATAGATCTTTCAAACCTATCACATGCACCACTGCATTCTCACTCTAATTAGTTTCATTACTTCTAGACATCTCTCTTTAAATCCTTAATCCACAATTGTCAGACCACTAATCTTGCTTTCAAAAATAAAATAACAGTGGCATCTTGTACCTTAAAAATTCTTCCAAATTCCTCTTGAGAATCAAAATAAAGTCCAAACTACTTGTCAAATAACAGTAAGCTCTTAGTTATCTGGCCTCAGCTTACACTTCCGACTTAATTTCTTTAAGACTTACCCATGGGAACTTTTTACTCCAGCCAATAACAAGGTGCTCTCACCCAATACAATGCAATGAGGTGCTTGCCCTATCATCACAATGAATGGATGATCCAGAGACTCATTACATCTATATCTTCATGACATTTTTTTCTCCTTACTTAGGGCATGACCCCAGCTTGGTCTTGCATAACCTATGAACTAAATTATGAATCTATTCAGCACCAGTACAACTCACGTATTATAAGAGAAGAAAGAGGAAAAATAAAATAACATTGGGCCAGGAATGGTGGCTCATGTATGTAATCTGAGAACTTTTGGAGACCAAGGAGAGAGGATTGCTTGAGGCCAGGAATTTGAGACCATCCTAGGAAACATAAAGAGACCCCATTGCTACAAGAAATTTTAAAAATTAGCCAAACATGAGAGTACATGCCTGTAGTTCCAGCTACTGGGAAGGTTGAAACAGGAGGATCCTTTTTGTCCATGAGTTCAAGGCTGCACACTGCACAACTGCACTCCATGCTGGGTGATGGAGTAAAAGCCTCTTTAAAAACATAATTAATTAATTAGATTGTATGAATAAATATAAACTAAACAAAAATAAAGAGGTGGTCTTTAAGTAAAACCACTCTAATCTTAGTCTTGACACTTTCATCTGCAGGAATCAAGATGGAATCCAAAACTCTACAATGGTAAGAACCCTCACCTCCTTCTTCCGTCACTCCAAGTCTCACAAACACAACTGACCTTGAAGCCACTTGTTTTCCTTTACCTCTGTCTGATATATGCATCCAAAGCCTACAATTTCCAATTTATCTCTTCTCCCCAATACCCATGTCCTTGTTTTGACTAAGCCCTGTTTACACATATTTCTATCCCTCCTCAAAGCTCCAAGTTCTTATATGTGTCTAACCTCCTTATTTTCATTGAATTTTCCCTCTGTCTTCTGCTCTAACACCTGGTTCCACCTGAAAGACATAGGCTTCAATGTGGTTCTGTGGAATGGAAGTTGTTTTCTTTCCTACATCCCTCAAAACACTACTTTGCAGGTTCTATAGAGATTCTCCATACCCTTGACTGCCAACCAGACACTATCCTTTCATTTCTCCTGAAGTCCTCACGTTAAAACTCACGTTTTCAGATTCTACCACCTGCTCACTCACCTTGTTAGAATCATCTACAAACCCCTCAGACACTCATCCTCATTTTTCGAAAGTTTGTATCTTCTTGTTCACTGTCACTCTTTGAACTCCACTGCTGTCATAATCTCCTGTGATTTTGACATTGACATAGATGATACATATAATGCCATAGTTCCTCCATTGTTTAAATCTCCTCCTATCCAATGATCCTGCATTCTACTACATCTCTAACACGCCCTCTCTTAATCATAACGTAAACTTCGTCCTTGTCAGTAACTGCACTTTCCAAACTCTAAATTTCAAGAATCCCATACTCCAATCACCTTCTTCTATTATTTTGTTCCATTCCTTGTGATGTTCCAATTGAAAAGAACCCTTGCTGGGCCAAAATAAGCATCTGGGCTCACGTCACTAACTTCATTCCTTTCATTGTTTCACTTTCTAGTTTACGCCTAACCCATCTTTATAATCAATTTATGACACACACTCTCAGGTAACTTGCTGATCCCTTGCTTCATTGTGATCAATTGGCAAAGTCCCATCTTAATTAAATCCAATGCTCCCCCCACTCGGCACCTGCACCCAGGCACCTGCACAAAGTGGAGAGGGACACATTAGTACTGTGAGTCATCTAACTTTTTCATGACCCTTGCTGCTGCCAGAAAGTCACTTACATGTCTCTTACCCATTTTTCTCATCTCTCAGTCTCCTAGATGACTCTTTCATATATTTTTTGCCTTCAAATTTTTACTATTTCCTTTTCCATCTTCACTCTCTACTGAGAGCTTTGCTCCACTGGGGAAAAAAAATGCAAGATACCAGAAAATAGTCACAAAGCCTCCAGCTCACAATTGCATGTGGCTCTTACTCTTCCATCATTTGTAGTTGTGTTGATCTATTTATTTGTTTCGGATTCCTTGTGTTTAGATTCTAGATTTCATCTCTTCTTGCCCACTTAACAAAGGGATTCAAGAAATATCCCTCTGTTTTCCATACATTATTATTTTTGCCTTCTTCACTGAGTCATTCCCATCAGTGTACAAACACGTTAGAAAACACAGTTTCTTCTGATCTTATATTACATTCCATCTTTCTGTCATATATTTTTTTGTTTAGTTTAGTTTAGTTTTTCTCTGAGATAAACTAGGAAAGAACTAATTTGCAATTTTCCTGTTGCCAAGAACTTTTCTCTCTAGGCTCAAATTTTAATTGCTCCCTGGGGCCTGATGACCTGGTTAAAGGTCTGGGAGCAATAACAGCTGGTAGGGGTAAAACATGGAGAGAAATGGCTTCCCAGTGCAAGATGCCATTCCACATGATGCATAACTAGGTATTTAAGTAATCCAGGCCCAGCCCCTTCACAGAAGGCAAAAGGGTCTGTTTCTGCTGGCGGGCTTAGGAAGATTTCACATGTCATCTAAATATTCCCACATCTCTATTTGAAATCTAATGTCTCCTTCTTCTGTGATAAATTACCTAACATAATGAATTAAATTTGTGTTATAATTGAGTAATAAGCAGGATCAGACTCTGAAGTTGACGTTTTGCCAAATCATCTTTAAAGCTTAAGTTGATCTCAGAAAACTTTAACTTCTCTGATAACACCTTAGGCTGAAAATTTTAAATGCTGACTTTTCACTTTCTAATGTTAAGCTCTCTATCCAAGCCTACATCCCATCTATTCCTTGAGACTCCAATAATGATCTGTTTCGGTAGTTACTAGTGTTTATTTGACATCTCATACGAGTCCTAACTTCTAATGTTAATTGGCTTCTCACTGCCTTCAGATCCAAAGAGTTAAGGTAGACATTCCCAAATTTCCATTTTCCTGTAGGTCTATTTCACTTAACCAATTCTTCTATCAATCAAGATGTGGTCAGTGTTAAATTTTTAACAATAGAAACTAAGTTGGCTATTTAACCCAACACATATTTGGTACAAGGACTTAGAAGTTTACAAAGTTGTTGGAAAGGCTAGAGACTGCATTAGACTGAGTTCCTAGAAACAAGCCCTAACCATCGATTATTCATTTTCTGTTGAAGTTAGTGATCTCCCCTTTAGAAAGCTGGCAATCAGGTAGCTGCTGCTCCTCCTCCTATGTTAAACCACACTGTGTCGGCCACGTTTGGTAAAACTGCTGCTGCTGCTGCTACAGTGAGCTGATGAATGCAATGCTGTTGATCATGCTGCATCTTCCATGGTCTTGGCCAACAAAATGGGTACATTCCACCAAGCTTGTCTCCATGATTTAGTTCCTAATCCAGGAATCATGGGAGTGCATCTGAAAGGTAAAATCAAAATCAGATACCAAACTCAAGCTAGAAATTCCAGAAAAAAATATCGTTAATTGGGTTTTCTATCTTTCCAATGCTCTAAAGGGTTGGAATAGGTATTGATAGACCCAATCTGTGAATCAAAGACAACTGTAAACACAGTTTTAGGGCCACTGATTACTGTTATAAAGGTGAAATTATAGTTGTTATTCTCTCCATATCCCAACCTTCAATTACTATAATGTCCCTTACACTTACTTCCACCCTGGACTACAGATTTTGCATCTCATCTAAACAGGTTTGTTAGTGATCTCATCATAGTACCATATATCAGTTTTCATTCTTTTGTGATTCATGAACTAGTTCTATTTTATAACAGTCATTCTCTGTTTGCCATCATCAACCATGCATGCCCTTCATTCTAAACTCTTTAAAATTATAGGAATGCCAAACAAGAAAAACAAATGAATGAATGTACAGGAAAATGTGGAGTGGAAAGAAATTGGATGGTAAATTGGTTAGCATCTGTTTCCAAAATAAGGTAGGGAGCAACATTATCTACTGAGAGGGCAAAGAATGGAAAATGGATCTTAGATTTGGAAAAATGAGAAAGGTAAGAATATTGTAGAAACTATTTCTAGTGATTGCTGAAATTTTCAGTTCTCCCTCTAGCTCACAGCACTATGCTTCCATTACTTGTGGTAGAGAACCATGAAGGCTTGTGACAGAAGCACTATTATAGGGCAGAGAGTCCATCTCCTGGGTCAGCAAAACCATCCCCCACCTACATGATCCAGCAGGAGATCTATAGCATTTGTTATTTTAAGCCTGCAATGTTTTGATATTGTTCATGAAGGAAAACAAAGCCTATTCTACTCCTTTTCAAATATCAAGTCAGCTAATTGTCACAGCAATGCTGAGAAAAAGTGAAGATGCTGCCAATTTTTTAAATTATGAGAGTTGATATTGTTGGTTGTTTCTTGATGATTTATTTATTGCACTTTTTTAACTCACAACAATGCTTGATAACTGAGGTATATAAGATAATGTTTACTCAAGATTGTGCATATATTTGTAAAATACTAAGACAAGGGATTCTAAGTCCCTAGTAAAATTATTGTTGAATCAATTGATGGTGAAAACCAGGAAATAAAGACATAAAGTCAGGGAATTTCTCAAAGATGATAAGAAAAAAAAAATTTATGAAAGAAGTGAAGGTCATAATGATGGTGAAGATCTGGTTTAATGGGTGAAAGAGAATGAATGAAGTACATGATACTTTTCTAAAACAAGGTTCTAGTATAGGATATGGAATGAAAGTAGTTCAAGTGATGGTGACAGCCAAGGTATGACAGCATGTAAAGAACAATAAAATGAAGTGGGGTGGAAATTACTGAAATGGAGGAATTGCATGGAGTTTCACAAGTTGTAGATGGAGAGAGTTGTTTACATAAACATTGATGTTGGTCACTTTGATAGCAGGAGATGCTCCAGAGAGCAACCCTGTAAGCCATCATGCAAAATAATACACTTGAAACTTGCATACCTCAGTAAAGCGCCCATGTGATTTAGAAAATGCAGACAACAGACTTTTTTTTTACATTTCTGTACTCCTCTAATCTTTTATTTTCTTTTTGAGACAGAGTTGTTTCACTCCTCTTGCCCCAGCTGGATTGCACAACGGTGCAATCTCTGCTCACTGCAACCTCTGACTCCTGGGTTCAAGTCATTCTCCTGCCTCAGTTTCCTGAGTAGATGGGATTACAGGCATGTGCTACCACTCCCAGCTAATTTTGTATTTGTAGTAGAGATGGAGTTTCTCTATGTTGATCAAACTTGTCTCAAACTCCCAACTTCAGTTGATTTGCCTGCCTTGGCCGCCCATAGTGCTGGGATTACAGGTGTGAGCCACCATGCCCAGCCTTCTCTAATTTTTCTATACTTTCAAAAATAGCTCAATACATCCTCAGGATATTTTTAAAATTTGCATATACTTTAAAAATTAGTTGGAATAACTAGTTCTTTTCCTACACTATCCTAGGACATGTCTAGTACCTCAAATAAAGCATAAGATGAGTACTTCTAGGATTTCTGTAGCCCAATATTTTCTATTACTAATGATTGCTTTGAATCTGAATGGAGTCATATGGGAATATATAGTGACTTCAAAAGAAAAATTTGTATCCAGCCACCAAAGCAAATCTAAATTAGGATGGAAATAGGATACCTATGAATGGGTCCAGCTGAAGACAATTGCTGCTTGCTGCGAGAATGATTACTTCATTCATTCATTTCTGAGCGCTGTTTGAGCCTCACTGACTAGCAGGTTCTTCTCAGGATTTGAAATCACTGACTTCTATTATCGATTTGTTATGTTTTTTAACTTTTAATGAAAGATAGCGATCATGCTATTAACCCACATAAAGAAATTTCTCTCTCTGCATCTCTCTTATCGAAGTTTAAACACTAAAATTTGTATCTTTGCTGATAAACTGGGATGGGTTTACATCCGTGATTATGTATAAGCCATCTCACAACATGGGGACAAAGTCAATTTATTATAGGTATCACTTGGGAATGCAGAAAAGGATAATCACTCGTATAGACTATGCTTGGATTTTTGTTACTTCTCATTACATGGAATTTCATCTCTAAAGTCCAAGTGAAAATAACACACTGAATGAGTGATGGCAATTTAAATCAGGTAATGACAGACTAGGTAATAAAAATGAGACTTTTAGAGGATTACTTGTTTTTTTTTCTTGCTGATTTGTTTAAGTTCTTTGTGGATTCTGGATATTAGTCCTTTGTCAGATGCATAGTGTGCAAATACTTTCTCCCATTCTGTGGATTACCATTTACTCTGTTGATTATTTATTTTGCTCTGCAGAAACTTTTTAGGTTAATTACAACCCGTTTGTTTACTGATTTTGTTGTATTTGATTTTGGGGTCTTAGTTTGGAATTCTTTGTCTAGGCCAATGTCCAAAAGAGGTTTTTCATTGTTATCTTCAAAAATATTTGTGGTTTGTGGCCTTCAGTTTAAATCTTTAATCCATCCTTAGTTGATTTTTGTAAAAGGTGAGAGATGGGGATCCAGTTTAATTCTTCTGCATGTGGCTTTCCAGTTTTCCCAGTACCATTTATTGAATGAGGTTCTTTTCCAATTTATGGTTTTGTTTGATTTGTTGAAGAACAGCTGGCTGCATTTGGCTTTATATCTAGGTTCTCTATTCTGTTCCATTGGTCTGTCTATTTTGCATATCAGTACCACGCTGTTTTGGTGAGCAAAGGACATAAATAGATGATTCTCAAAGGAAGATGTACAAATGGCCAACAAACATGAAAAAATGCTCAGCATCAGTAACCATCAGAAAAATGCAAACTGAAACCACAATAAGATATCACCTTACTCCCACAAGAATGGCCAGAATCAAAAAGTCGCACAACAATAGATGTTGACATGGGTGTGGTGAGAAGGGAGCACTTTCATGCTGATGGGAATGTAAATTAGTATAACTGATATGGAAAACACTACAGAGATTCTTTAAAGAACTAAAAGTGGATCTACCATTTGACCTAGTAATCCCACTACTCGGTGTCTACTCAAAGGAAAGGAAAGCTATTATACAAAAAAGACACAAGAACATGCATGTTTATAGCAGCACAATTCGCAATTTAAAAATATAGAATTAACCAACCAAAATGTTCATTAATCAATAAATGGATAAAGAAAAAGCAAAACATGAGAAGACATCAGATGTCAGGCATCTTCCAGGAAACCTTCCCCATGTCTTATTTGCTTGATTTGTTGACTAGCTTATTCTTAAGCTAACTCCCATTATCATGGAAATGTCAAAACCTGATTGAATTAAGCATGGGTACTAGAAATGATAGTAGCTGGGTACCTCCTTATAAAAAAAAATAAGAAAGAAAGTGTGGTATATATATGCCCTGAAATCCTACCTAGCCATAAAAAGAAACAAATAACCTATTTTGCAGTAACTTGGATGCAGCTGGAAACCATTCTAAGTGAAGTAACTCAGGAATGGAAAACTAAACACCGTTAAGTTCTCTTTTACACATGGGAGCTAAGCTATGAGGACTCAAAGACAAACAGAGGGATATAGTAGGCTTTGGGGGCTCAACAAGGAGAGGAATAAAAGACTACATATTGGGTACCATGTACACGACTCAGGTAACAGGTGCACTAGAATCTCAGAATGCACCATTTTATGATTTACCTCTGTATCCCCACCCAAATCACATTTCAAATTTTGAATTTTAATCCCTATGTGTTGAGGCAGGGACCTACTAGGAAGTAATTGGATCATGGGTGCAGATTTCCCCCTTGCAGTTCTCCCAGTAGTGAGTAAGTTCTTACAAGATCTGATAGTTTTAAAAGTGGCAGTTTCCCCTGTATGCTCTTTCTCTCCTGCCATCATATAAGACATACCTTGCTTTCCATTTGCCTTCCACTATGATTGTAAGTTTCCTGAGGCCTAAACACCAGCCATATAAAACTGTGAGTCGGGCCGGGTGTCGTGGCTCAAACCTGTAATCCCAGCACTTTGGGAGGCCGAAGTGGATGGATCACGAGGTCAAGAGATCGAGACCATCCTGGTCAACATGGTGAAACCCCGTCTCTACTAAAAATACAAAAAATTAGCTGGGCATGGTGGCATGTGCCTGTAATCCCAGCTACTCAGGAGGCTGAGGCAGGAGAATTGCCTGAGCCCAGGAGCAGAGGTTGCGGTGAGCCGAGATCATGCCATTGCACTCCAGCCTGGGTCTTGGATGGAGATGAGGAACGTATTTGGAACTGGAGTAAGAGTCACTGATGCTATGCTTTAGCAAAGAGACTGGTGGCATTTTGTCCCTAAACATTTTTGGAACTTTGAATTTAAGAGACATGATTTAGGGTATCTGGCAGAAAGAAAAAACTTCTAAGTAGCAAAGCATTTGAGGGGTGACCTGGCTTATTCTGAAAGCATTCAGTAATATGCATTCACAAAGAGGTGACTTGAAATTGGAACTTATATTTAAAAGGAAAGCAGAGCATAAAGGTTTGAAAAATTTGCAGCCTGACATTGTGGTAGAAAAGGAAATCCCATTTTCCATAGAGGAATTCAAGAGGGCTGCAGAAATTTGCATAAATAAAGAGGAACCACATGTTAACATTCATCACAGACCTATCACAGACCCAGAGACCCAGGAGAGAAAAATGATTTCATGGTCTTCGCTCAGGGTTTTGCTGCTCTGTACAGCTTCAGAAGTTGGTACCCTGCAACCCAGGTGCTCCAACTCCAGCCATGGGTAAAAGGGAACAATGTACAGCTCTTGCCATTGCTTCAGAGGGTGCAAGCCCCAAGCCTTTGTGCCCACATGGTGTTGGGTGTACAGGTACACAGAAGACAAGAATGGAGCTTTGGGAGCCTCTGCCTGGATCTCAGAGGAAATGAAATTTAGATGGAGGGTCCCAAACCTCCTGAAAAAGGAAGATGCCCAAGAAATGCCTGGATGTACAGACAGAAGTCTGCTGAAGAGGGAGAACCCTCATGGAGAGCCTCTGTTAGGGCAGTGTGGAAGGGAAATGTGGAGTTGGAACCCCCACACAGAGTCTCCACTGGGGCACTGCCTAGGAGACTGTGAGAAAAAGGACCCATCCTCCAGACCCCAGAGACATAGTTCCACCAATAGCTTGCACTGTATGCCTGGAAAAGCCAGAGGGACTCAATGTCAGCCTGTGAAAGCAGCCACAGGGGTTGTACCCTGACGAACCACAGGGCAGAGCTGCCCAAGGCCATGAGAGCCTACCTCTTGCATCACTATGCCCTGGATGTGAGACATCTCACATCTCAAAGGAGATTTGGGAGCTTTAAGATTTACTGAATGCCCAATTGGGGTTTGGACTTGCATGGTACCTGTGAGCCCTTTCTTTTGGCCAATTTTCCCAATTTGTAATGGGAACATTTACCCAATGCCTATACCCCCATTGTATCTTGGAAGTAACTAACTTGCTTCAGATTTAACAGGCTCATAGGCAGAAGGGACTTGCCTTGTCTCAGATGAGGCTTTTGATTTGGGCTTTTGAATTAATGCTGAAATGAGTTAAGACTTTGGGAGACTGTTAAGAATGTGTGATTGGTTTTGTATTGTGAAAAGGTATGAAATTTGGGAAGGGCTGTGGGAGTGGAATTATATGGTTTGTCTCTGTGTCTCCACCCAAATGTCATCTTGAATTGTAATTCCCATGTTTCAAGGGAGGGGCTTGATGGCAGGTGAGTGGATCATGGGGGCAAATTTCCCCCTTTCTGTTCTTGTCGTCGTGAATGAGATCCCACAAGATCTGGTTATTTGATATGTGGCACTTACCACTTCTGTCTCTGTCTCTCCTGCCACCTTGTGAAAAAGGTTCATGTTTCCCCTTCACTTCTGCTGTGATTGCGAGTTTCCAGAGGCCTCGCCTGTCAAGTGGAACTGTGAGTCAATTAAGGCTCTTTTGTTTATAAATTACCCAGTCTCAGATAGCATCTTTACAGCAATGTGAAAACAGACTAAGACCCACCACTATAGAATTTGTCCTTGTGGCTAAAAACTACTTGTACCCCAAAAGCTATTGAAATAACAAAGAAATGAGCCTTTCGCCTTCTGTACGTGATAGAATGGGAACACTACAACTTACTTTTGAGGAGAAAAAAAAAGCATGGTGAATCCAGAAATATGCAATATATGTGGATTATTTGAAGACAGTAGCTTATTGACCTTCTTTAGTCCTTTGGTTTTTATGAGAAGGCATACTGAACAGTAACTCTAAATCAGTGTTTCTGCTTTGTAAACTCAGATGTTTACAACTTTCTATGACAGGTTAATGTGCCTTGTAGATCCACTTGCACTTGAACTGATGGAAGTAAGGACTTGTTGAAAAAGGGAGATCTTAGCAGTAGAAAGAAATATGTTAAAATAAACTCACTTCAATATACAGGAACAAAGTGATATAAAGTGAAGAGCAATGCAAACATCAGTAACTTGAGATTGATAAGATTTTTAATAGAGGCAGGCTAAAGTATACTTTTCTCGGTTTAGTTTGTGAGAATGGTAAAGGAGAAATTACCAAGCCTGTGTTAATATGATATCAAATCGTTCTATCAATCAGTTTACTATTTCATTCAATGAAATAAATAGTTCATTAAAAATAATCAATTTTAACAGTGAAATTAGAGAATAGTTGATTGATTATTTTACTTTTTAAATACCATATAGTCACATCCTTTAGAAATTGGCAAGACATAAAGAAATTGGCAATGCCGTAAAGGTGAGAACTGACATAACGTACTGAAAATCACCAGTGACATTAAGTAACAACAAAGCCATCTGTCCTAGAGGAAAAGAAAAATGAGGAGTTCCAAGATGGTTCTCTATTGAGAAACTCTGGACAGTTACATCCAGTTTAACATATTAATTATAACTAATGTCAAGCAATGCAACAGGAAAAACTAATTAAACCAAATATTTTGTTCATTTTAGAAAGAAATGTCAGTATAATTTAGTCTATTATTCACTTAGAATGTGCAGAAGAGATAGAAACTACAGTCCTAGCTGGTATGAAACCACAAAAGATAATCATGTGCATGTACTGTTTTTGCCCTATCAAGAATAAATTTTCCCTCAAAATCTCTAGGTCTGAAACAGGCAAATACAGGTAGAAAACTAGAGGACTGAAATGCCATACCTCCCATGTAAAAGAGGAGAAAGGAAAATTCAAGATGAGAATTATATACTCAGTAAATAATGGACTGCTAATATATAGCTTTCTGGGCAAAAAATAACATAATAATAATAGGTGACGTTAATGACTAACTCTTATTTTAAAGAAAAAATATTCATCCAATTTATGCTTTTGTGATGCAACTTAACTTATACACTCCACAACATTGCTTTCCTAATTTTAATATACAGATGCGGTCTGAGCTAATGTCTCACAAGAGATTCCTTGTTTCCAAGAAGCTTCCAAGTGATACCATTGCTATTGGTCTATGACACTTTATATGTGAAGCTTTTATGTAAACTAAGATAGAACTTTAGACTTACAAGGTACATTACGTGATATAAATGTGTCTCATTTTATAGGTGAAAAAGAATAAAGGTCTCAGACCAATTTGATGACAATGCTCATAATTTCTTATTCACTGATGATATTAAAACTCAAAACCCAGAATCCTGGTTAAGTGTTTTTTTTGTTTGTTTTTGTTTTTGTTTTCCTGCAGACACTGAGTAGAAGCCACCCAGAAACATAATCCTAAAAAACATGTGATGGTGACTCATATCAGTAAATTTTTAATTTAAGATATGATAATGCCAATTTTAAACCTAAATTTGTAACATCATTTTGATACAAACTGGAGGCAGGGAGAAACTGGGTAGAAGAGGGTGGCTTCCCTGGCAAGGGCTCCACCCTCAAGTCTGGACCTGAGGTTCTAAATGAGAACAATTACCCTTGCTTTCAGGCCCAAATGTTACTTTGTTGGCCCACTCTGCCCCTTACCAACACTTTGCCCATATAAACCCCAAACCTCAGCTGGCAAAGAGACAAGCAGCTGAATGTCAAGAGGAGAAGAAGCATCTGAACATCAGAGATGCGGCTTAACTTCAGATGACACTTCAGAAAGAAGCTCAGCTGAGATGGCCAGGCTTCAGGGAAAGATCACCTTCTTTCCATGCCATCTGCTTGTCTTCCACTGAGAGCCTTTCCAGTGGAAGCTTCCCTTCCAGTGAGAGCCACTTCTACCACTTAATAAAATCTCACCATTCACTATCCTTCAAGTCCATTTTATCTGATTCTTCCTGGACAGGGGACAAGAACCCGGGTACCAAGAGGGCAGGGTATTAAAGGCTGTTACCCTGAATCTCAACTGAGCTGGGTAACACTTAGCAGTCCACAGATGGCAGCTGCTAAAAGAGCATTAATTGTAACACACTCCTAGACACTGTCATGGGGCTGGAGCCCAAAAGTGCTCATCCCGGATCTGGCACCTGCTCACCTGTCTGCTCCCCTTCCTACAAGGGGTTTGAGTGTGGTGGCAACAGAGTAAGCAAGTCACACCCCTGTCGCACGTCCCGCGAACATGTCAAGGGAACTCTCCTGTCTCAATTTCAAAGTATCGTTTCCCTTGGGAGTGTTTTAAAATTCTTATTTCTCTGATTCCAGTTCCCATTTGACTTTTGTCCATTGCATGTTTTTGTTGTTGTTGTTTGTTTGTTTTTTGAGACAGAGTTTCACTCTTGTTACCCAGGCTGGAGTGCAATGGCGTGATCTCAGCTCACTGCAACCTCCGCCTCCTGGGTTCAGGCAATTCTCCTGCCTCAGCCTCCCGAGTAGCTGGGATTATAGGCACGCGCCACCATGCCCAGCTAATTTTTGTATTTTTAATAGAGACGGGGTTTCACCATGTTGACCAGGATGGTCTCGATCTCTTGACCTCGTGATCCACCTGCCTCGGCCTCCCAAAGTGCTGGGATTACAGGCGTGAGCCACCGCACCTGGCCTTGTTTGTTTGTTTTTGACACAGAGTCTTGTTCTGTTGTGCAGGCAGGAGAGCAATGGTGCTATCTCTGCTCACTGCAATCTCTTCCTCCTGGGCTCAAGTGATTCTCCTGCCTTAGCTTCCTGAGTAGCTGACAGACACCCACCACCATGCCTGGTAAATTTTTGTATTTTTAGTAGAGACAGGATTCTACCATGTTGGCCAGGCTGGTTTTGAACTCCTGATCTTCAAGGATCTGTCAGCCATAGCCTCCCAAAGTGCTGGGATTACAGGCATGAGCCACCGTGCTTGCCCTGTCCATTGCATGTATACTTTCACAACAAAATGTATCTAAATAGTAGCTCAATTCATCTTTTAGCAGCACATGTGTCTGTAAAATATGTAGGCCTTGTGTAAGACACCTTACAAATATGTCTCCACAAGTAAGTTGAAACTGTAAAACTACAAAAGGTAGCATTCAACCTTGACTGGCCATGTTTATTTAACAGGCAATTTGAGCAATTAGTTAGCAATATTTCCAAAGAAATGCAAAGTATGACATCTGTTCTCACAAAAATTTTAATTCAGTGGAGGAGATAAGGCATAAATGCAGGAAATAGTTAAATAATAATACATAGTATATGCTTACAATGTTCAAAATAAAAAGAAGAGTGGATTGTAGACATTGGAAAGTACCTGAAACTTAAATTGGGTCATAAGGGAAAGAGTAGACATTCAGGAAGAAAGGAATCATGGTGGAAAAGCACCACCTGGCAAATAAGGTATGTACACAAAATTCCCGATTCAATGGAGAAAAGTAACTGAGAATGTGGAAGCAAAGGTGCAATGCTTTAGCCCTGCACTCCATTCTCCTTCTCATTGTTCTGCATGTGGACGGCTTGGCAGAGGAGGACACTTGCAACCTGAGACATTTACAAGGTGAATTCACAATGAGCGAGAACCAGTGATGAAGAACTTTGCCATGCTGCCTTACATCCGCCATGTGATACGTGTTCGTGAATGTCCACATGTGCTCTTCAAAAGATTTCAGGCTTTGGATTTGTTGTGCTTATTGTCACGTAAGAGAAAGCTTATTCAAGCAGATTGAGTTGGTAGATAACATTATCTGAATCTACATCCAGATCCATTTTTAGTGTATTGTCCTATCAATGACTGAGGGGAGTGCTAAAATCTCTAACTTTATTTGTGGATTTCTTTATATTGAAAATACTTCTGTTAATTGTTGCTTCATTTATTTTGATACTCTGTTAAAAGACACCAACACATTGAGGAAAGCTGTGTCTTCTTGATGAACTGACCATTTTTTCATCACAAAATGGCTCTTACTTCTGGTAATACTTTGTCTGTAAGTTCACTTTGCTGGATGTTAATAAAACCCCTTCAGCTTTTTCATGAGTGTTTTCATGGTATACCTTTCTATTTAATAAAGTTTCTAGCCAATATGTGTTATTATAGTTAAATAATGATATTCACTGGCCTCAAACATAACATTCATTTGAAGATTATGAGCAAATTCCACCTACATCTTTAGTTTTCTTCAACTAGTTTAACGAAATTAAGTTGTTTGTAGATTGCCTTTCAGAGAATGTGTTTGTTATTCTCAAGCCAGTACCTGTCAGAGTTTATGTTTTATATAGTAGTTCATTTAGGATTAATGACGAATAAATTGTTTGTTGCCTCAGAGTTACATGGTTAGTATCTGCCTGTATATGGGTTCTCTCTTTTCCTTACTTTAAGTGACCTGAGGTGATTTTTTTTTTATTTTCCTGTGTAGTTTGATCTAGTACCTGGTTCAGTAAGTGTCCAGAAAATATATGCAGGGTAAATGTGTTGCCTCTCCATCATTGACAATAGTAGAATAGTTATTTTGATTAATTGATTAATTGGTAAATGAAAGTTAATTCAGAATTTTAGAAAAAAACAAATCCAAAGTCTTATCAGAAGATTATCTAATTCAATCTACTGTTTCCCCTTTTGATTTTTCACATTTATCTTCTAATCCTTTTCTCAGCAACACCAAACTGATTCATTTCCCTTCCTCTTTAATTAGCCTCTCCCTCCCCATGTTTTACTCAGTGACTCATGTAAGAATTAAATCCCTCCCCAAAATGCCAAACCCTCCCATAATCCCTTCTCTCTCAGATCTGTGTTTAGCTTCCTCCACCTTCGTTTATGCTCCCAATATGAATTATTAGTCAATTAGACCTGCACTGGCCAATCTTGCCCTGCTTCCCAGCCCCACAAGGGCATTCAGTTCTCTGAGCAGGTCTAAAACCTACCTTTGCAGAAAAATGTTCTATTTAATTTTTGTTTTGTAATATATAGAGACAAATACTGCAGCCTTTGTAAGTAGACATTAAAACTCTGTTCTTGTAGAATGAAGAGACAGATAAGGGTAGCTATGTGGTTTGAGCCCTATCCTAAGAATCAATTCATAGTGACCAAATGAGCTTCAGTCTAGACCAAGGCTAACATTGCCTGAGAATCTCATTGCTCCAGGTTCAAATTTTGCTGGAGTTACTCTAAGAAAATGATTTAACCCCTCTGTCACTCATTTGGCTCAGTACAAAAAGGAAAAGGCACATACCAATTTAAAAGTATGTGGTTAAGCTTAAATGTAATAATTATGTAAAGTGCTTACCAGTGTTGCTATAGCGGTAGCGAGAATAGAAGCAATACTGCATTAAGAACAGACACTATTTTTCTAGTATTTCAGAGCTGCAGACTAATCTCTGTGCGGATTACAGAAGCAGGCATATCAAGGGGTGTCTGTAGGATGAGCCATTCGGGTCTCCCAGGCAGCAGTCAGCAGGGTGGGCCACAAAGGAATGAAATCACTTCAAGGATGGGATAGTTAAGCTTCATGATCTCTGAACTGAAGAAAAGCGTTCTTTTACCATGGGAACGAGAACAGTAGTTCACTATTAGAGATCTTCATCTCCTTATGTCCGCCTGGGGTCCTGCCTCTTCTTTAGGCAGAGATATTTATTAGGAAGGAACCCTGGATAACAGAAGGCCACCCGACTAAACATACCTGCAGGTAGAGACAGCTCTGGCAACTCTACACAAAAATGGGACTGAAGATAACTGTGGCTCACATGGAAGCCTTGTGGGAAGTGCATTGAGCGGATAAGAAAGGACCCAACACACAATACTTAAAATGCTGAAAGGAGCAAAGAATATGAATCTCAGTAGCCTGGTCAGTGAGTCAACCCTCTCTGGTTCACAGCAGAATTAAGACAGCTTTCTGTGGTCCTCCATTTCTGGCACACACAGGACATTTAAAAAAAAATAGATTTAAAGGCTACACTTCAAACCATTAAAGCAGAACCTCCTGTGATGATGCTTCTAGTGTATTTTATTTGTTTTTCTATTTGTGTTTTCTTCTTTTAATTTTTTGTTTCTTTTTTTATCGTCATTTCTAGTGTAGTTTTAAACCACCAGTGGGAGGAAAAGGAGTTATAATGTTGAAAGTAAAGCAGTAGGTAAAAGGGCTACTTCATTCAGCTCACTTAGGAAATCTATACATCAGCTTAAATAGATTTGAGATGTGCTTCCATTCCTTAAATCTGTGAAAGGAGATGGAACAAAATAAATAGCAATGGTTTATGTATTTTTGTACTGAAACAGTGGCTGCAACAGGAAGTGACTTGAAGAAACAGAGGTTGCAGGCAATGTTTGGTAATTGTCCACTGCAAACTATTTTTAAAATAGAAATAGGAATGATTAATTTACATTGTATTTTTTTAAAGAGAAAGTAAACATTATGAATTTACTATTTCTAAATTTACTGAAGTGTTTTCCCTAGGAAAATGGGCCAGAGTATGTCATTTAAATAGACTCTTGAGCTTGAAAAATATTAAAAACTTGTATTTTTAAAGTCTTGTTAACAGAAAAATTAGAGTTTAGTCTGATTTCAAGGAAACACTTCACATATTATTACATTATACAAATTTGCTTTATAAGGCCTTGCCTCTTTTAATTTACATCTATTGACATGATGAAATTAAGCATTTCTCAGTGTGTTCCAATAAAAATATTCTGAAGAAATAATATTTTCAAATGCTTCTAAGGTAAAATAAGTTTCAGAAATTCATAGTGTAATCATCTCTTTTCATTTGATTATTCAACATACCAACTAGCATATTAAATATTCAAATAATTACTGCAGTAAAAACCACTAAGTTTAACTCAAAACTTCCAGAACTCAATCACAGACCTCAGTATTTCAAATAATATCTTTTGAAGACCTGAAAAACTCAGGTATAAAAAAATCTGATGTCAGTGTGTTTGTTACAACCTTTATCAATTGTGTTTTGTGTTTTATTTTCTTAATTTGTAACAAGGAAAATTAACCATCATCTCACACAATTATAAGGACTAGCAATAGATAAAAATGTGGGCATCACATGTTACTTAGTGCAGAGTTATTACTTAGTAAATAATAGTTCACTTAAATTAGTACAACTAATAATAGTATGCAACTATTATAGTTGGATATTGATACCAAAAAGATAGAACTTTAGAATAATTGCATTCAAACTTTTTTCACTTTTATTTGTAGTACACAGTTAAAAATGTATACCTATATGTATATTTTATACCTATATATATTATATTGCAAGTAGAACCTGCATACCTATACAGTGCAACTAAAAGTTTCAAAAAACACACTTACTAATATTACTTTGTGCAACGTAGTCTATATTTTATTCTAGAATATTCCAGTCCACACCTGAATTTTAAATCTGTGTCCCAACAAACTGATTTTTTAAGAGCTGATAATTTGAACACTTCAATTTTAAAGAAGTTTAATATTGGACATAGAGAGTAGAAGAATGGTTACCAGAGGCTGGGAAGGGTAGAGTGAGGCTGGAGGGGCGGGAGGGACAGTTACTGAGTATAAAAAATTAGGAGGAATGAATAAGACCTTTTATTTGATGACACAATAGGGTTACTATAGTTAATATGAACTTAATTGTACATTTTAAAATAACTTAAAGTGTAATTGAATGTTTGTAACTGAAAGGATAAATGCTTGAGGGGATGGATACCTCATTCTCCATCATGTATTTCACATTGCACGCCTGTGTCAAAACATCTCAGGTACCCCAAAAATATATACACCTACTATGTAACCACAAAAATTAAAAATAAAAAGACAAAAAAGTTTAATATCTATAGCAAAATTACATTATCTAAATATAGGACAAATCATCTGTCTTTATTATGTGAGACTAAAATCGGCCATTTTGACACACAAAATGGTTTGCTTCATATTCACAAACCACAAATTCTAATTAGAAAATTTATCTGTATTGTTGGGGTTGATAATTTATTTCTGAAAATAAGTAGTATTTTAAGTGGTCTATCTTGTAGAGATCTACATAGACTAGCCAAAATGTATTTAAAAGGCTGTTTCTGGCACTTCAAAAATTATATTTCAATATACACTTCTCTGTTAAGGACCGTGGCAATTAGAATTTGTATTAGCAATACAATCAATACAGTTTTTGAGTATATATTTTTTTCTTGTAAAAACTGTGGCAATAAGCAGGAATCTATTTTTAAAAATAGATTTCTGCATCTTTTGACAGTTAGAAATTCTTCTATACATTTGCATCATAGATAATTACATTAAGATTTCAATTTTACATTTTGACATGGGTTCTTAATCTCTGCTCTTTGTGAAATTATACAAAATGTTAATATGTACAAATGACAATTAAATTAAAATTCTTTGATTCAAAGATTATTTGATTGACAGATTGATAAGCAATGTTTGTGCATTATAAAACATTTATATTGAATTTCCAGGCAGTGCCCTAAGGAAAAAGAATAAAATAAATTAATTGGATCCCAAATAAATGTTGACTTCCTGTGAATACCTCCACACATTTCCTGGGGAAACAACCACAACCACAAAACATACATCAAAGGCAAAGTATTCAAATGTTTAGGAAAAAAACTATTAAAAATAAACACATTTTTAAAAGTTTCCAACTTTGGATAGCTAAATTGATTTATAATCGTTAATTTGTTATGCTGTTCTGTGCGCAGAGCATATAAATCTAGAAACCTTTCTTAGCATTTATAATTATGTAGCTATGCATACCGAATGTTAACTCCCTCACTACTACATAGGCACAAGGGGAAAAGAGTAAGGTGTGAAAAAGTAACAAAGCATAGCAGATGTAAATATGTATGCACTACTGCACAATATAAAAATGTATGTATTGCCCAGATTTTATAAGAGTTCCCATTATTTATCTTCATGTCCACATTCTTCACTACAACTCTATAGACACTCCTATTAAATATTCAACCTAAGTTCCCTGTCTCAAAAGAGACTGGTGAGAATGCTTCCAAGTACATGACCGCACAGCTTCAGACTGTAAAGGGAGGCAGGTCCTGCACAGAATGTGCCTGGGATTGTGGCCGTTTCGAATACTCCTGGAGTGATCATACATTTATCAGTTTGCATTTTGGAAAGTTTTGAGTGGGATCAGAGCTCATTTTTCTATTGCACTTCTCATCAATAGCCATAAGGAGTTATCTCTTTCACCTAGCCATCAAAGCAGAATGTCCATGGAAAGGGAAGACATCAAGCTTGAATCTAGGAATTTTTGTTGTTAGAATTCTTCCAAATGTCAAAGAGAGTATTAGACAAATAACAGAAACTTAAACCCAGAAGGCTCTTCAGAGTCCACTAAGCCTAACTAAGGTTCATATAACCATTTCTGCACACATGGACAACTGTCCCACTTGCAAATACCTTCCAGTCAGTATATCATTGGCTTTTTGGACCATTCACTCTAGTGTTTCAATTATTTCTAGAAGCAGCCAGGTGTGGTGGCTCACGCCTGTAATCCCAGCACTTTGGGAGGCCAAAGCAGGTGAATCACAGGGTCAAGAGATGGAGACCATCCTGGCCGACATGGTGAAACCCTGTCTCTACTAAAAACAGAAAAATTAGCTGGGTGTGATGATGCGTGCCTATAGCCCCAGCTATCAGGAGGCTGAGGCAGGAGACACACTTGAACCTGGGGGGTGGAGGTTGCAATGAGCCAAGAACATGCCACTGCACTCCAGCCTGTTGACAGAATGAGACACCATCTCCAAATAAATAAATAAATAAATAAATAAATAAATAAATAAATAAATAAATAAATAAAAGATTTCTAGAGCAACTACTGCTTTAATCCAGAAGGAGGCATTCACACAGACAATATTTTGACTATGAGAAAATATGGGCAGAGCATTATCTGTTAGAATAAAAGTGCTAGATGTTATCCATGCAGAAATAATAAGTGTTCTTACTTCGTCTTATTTTCATTCTTTCATGAAATGAACCACATCACTGGCTGTATGATTCACTGATGTTGTCTTGCAGCAAATGTCTCTGTCATTTATCTTCTGTGGTTTGTGACATTGATTCACAGTTTAAATAAAATATTTCCACATAAACATCAATAGTGTTTATGAAAGTTGCACTTCTCAGTCTAAATTAAGACAAAAATCTCAGCTCATATGTGAAAGGTAGCGTCACGGCCCTGTAGCTTCCATGTTCAAATTATGAAATTCCAGAAAAAGTGATTAAAATTGATTTAATAAAGCTTTGCTATATATAAATAGGAAAATCCAAGTATTTTGAGGAAAGATTTTTAGGAAAATATTTCTAAATCGTAAAAATAATGGCTACATTTAAGAAGGAAGAGAAAGAAACTAATGATTTAATGACTGACTAATTGTACAAAATAATGATAATGTAATTGTAGGACTTTCAGAAGGAACAAAATGTTAATTAGACTAAAGAGGTTTTATTACTTGGAATATTAATTAAAAGCTATAATACATCACAATGCAAATTCAGAAAACACTACAGTTCAGATCTTTTCTTAAGTAAGAAACAGCACATTTTACAGAATAGCATAGGGAATATTAATGTTAAAATTCACAAGAAGCTTACTATCACCTACAAAATGCTATCAAATTAGCATTTTATTTTACAAAATGAAAAGACAGTTGATTCATGGAGGAGGTCAAAATAGCAGCAATAACAGGATTTTGAAAGGAATTGATTCCAACCATCTATCCATCATCCAGGATAGATGACTTGGAAGAGTTCAAGACTTCAGTAGACAAAGTAACTGCAGATGTGGTGAGAAGCACACAAAAAAACTAGAATTAGAAGTGGAGCCTGAAAATGTGACTGAATTGCTATAATCTCAGTATAAAACTTTAACAGATGAGGAGTTGTTTCTTGTGGACAAGCAAAGAAAGTGATTTCTGGAAATGCAATTTACTTCTAGCAAAGATGCTGTGAATATTGCTGAAATATTCACAACAAAGGATTTAGAATATTACATCAACTTAGTTGAAAAGACAGTGGCAGGCTTGAGAGGATTGATTCTAATTTTAAAAGAAGTTCTACTGTTGGTAAAATTCTATCAAACAGCCATCACATGCTATGGAGAAATCTTTCATGAAAGGAAGATTGAGTCACTGCTACAAATCTTATTGCTGTTATTTTTAAAAATTGCCACAGTCACCCCAAACTTCAGCAAACATCAGTCATCAGTATCGAAACAAGACCCTCCACCATAAAAATGATTATGACTCACCGAAGGCTCAGATTATTCTTAGAATATTTTAGTAACAAATTATTTTTAATTAATACATGTACAATTTTTAGACATAATGTTATTACATACTTATTGGACTTCAGTATCGTATAAATATATCTCTCACAAGCATGGCACAATCAGAAAGTTCAAGTGACTTGTTTTGTTGTGATATTTGGCTTACTGCAGTGGTCAAGTCTAGAACTGAAGCTGCAGTATCTTCAAACTATACTGGTGTTAAATTTAACTAGTCAAGCTTTTATCCAGATACCTTTATGATGATGAAAATTCTTAAGCTAGGCTCTATGTTCCACTTTAGCTTTAACAAAGTTTGTGAATTTTACCATTTGTTTTGAAGCATACTGCCTTAAAAATTTCAGGAATTTTCCACACTTTAAAACTTATTTCAGGCCTTGGCATCCCCATATCCTTCCTTAATGCCTGCAGAATGGGATAATGCCCATGGCCAATCTAGATGTTGGATTGCAGGTCTCTGACAATTATTCCTGGTGAGTATCCTGAAGACCCCTACAATTCAGAGTTATACATAATTTGCTGAATATGCCCTCACAGCTCCACTGAGGTATCCTTTAGAGGCTGTCCTCCTGCCATTAATCAAACTGACATTCTCATGGGGCTCCCTGAGCCTCACCTTGAATGTACTGGTTTGGTTAATTCTGTTCCAAGCCTAAGGTACTCATCTGTAGCATCTCATCATTCATGGAGACTGCTATGGGCTGAATTGTTCCCCATTAATCCACATTCGTATATTGAAGTCCTAACCTTCAGAACCTGAGAATGTGGCTGTATTTGTGGACAGGATGTTTAAAGAGGGAGGCAGGTTAAAAAGAGGTTATTAGGTGAATTTTAATCCAGTATGATGAGTGTCCTTTAAGAAGAGGAGATCAAGACAAAAACACATATAGAGGGAAAACCATGTAAAGATACAGGGGATTTCTACTCCTTGAGTCACTCTACAACTTTGGAAATAATAACTCACATGTGGTGAGCAATTTTTATGTGTCATACATGTTCCTAAGAGTTTCATAAGCTATTATTTTGAGATTAATCTATTATTTTGTTTGGTCCTCATAATATTCAATGTAATAAGTACTATTATTACTTACAGTTTACAGATGAGAAAACAGACACAGAGAACTTGAGTGGCTGATCTACAAAATTAAAAAAATGTTGGAACTTGGTACCAAATACAGTACTTTAACTCTAAAACACATTTTTAGCTTTAGCACTATCCAGCCTCTTTATTAGGTACATAATTTTAATTTTTCATATATATTTGGACCTATTGTTTCCACTGCCATGCAAGTAAAAATCTATCCCAGATATGTGTCCAGGAAATATAAAATCTCAACAATCTCTTAACTAGCTCTTTTTCAGGAACAAAATCAGATTTGGTCTTCTCAAGTTTGAGTTGACCACAGATTTGAGTTTTGGTCTCTTTTTCCTCCTTTTCCGTCTATATCCTTTCCATTTTTCAACATTT
This sequence comes from Callithrix jacchus, assembly GCF_049354715.1. Lineage (NCBI taxonomy): Eukaryota > Metazoa > Chordata > Mammalia > Primates > Cebidae > Callithrix > Callithrix jacchus. The sequence continues at coordinate 36,162,576 of NC_133522.1, read as the reverse complement.
GTATTAAAACTGAATGTGTCTATATTTATTTATGCATTTATTTATCCCAACTATTGAAGCAAAAATAATTCTTAGCCCCAGGTTTAATCTCGCCAGGGTAGTTAAAAAATTACCAACTAACAAAAGCAGAAAGGATTAGACTGATAAAACAGAAGAAAGAGAAGAAACAGAAAAAAGTTACGCACCTGTTCATTTGATTTTACGTTAGGCAAAAGTAATCATCTATATAGCTAGATAGGACAGAGAATATTGTTGAGGAATTGACTATCCCTCTACAAAAATATAGGTTCAATTTGGAGTGTACCCGCCACATTAAAGTGGTCTATCCAAGGAGAGTCATACGTAGCCCTGGTGTTCAAGGTCTCCAGCTATCTAATATGAAGATGCATTTAGGATAATCTTCAGTGGGTTCTTGTCAGAAAGCTGAGTGCTTCATAAAACTCCAACTATTTTAAGCTTTAGTGACACTGAGAATACAGAACATTTTGTTCACCTCTGCAATTACATCAGATGTATCATCAAACTCCCTAAATAACAAAGACTAGTTAGATGCATTCTACAAACAGGGGGTCATGGGATTGTGCCTTATACAGGCCAAAAAACAATATATTTTAGTAATGTAGTTCCATTTTAAGAAAAATAGTGACTGAAAAAGTTCATTCTAATAGCATCTTCAGAAATTGTAAGAGAGGATCTAACAACAACGTCTAATAGAAGCCTAGAGCCTACGGGTAGAACATGCACAAACGCTGCCTGGTCAGAAGCATCACATACTACGTAAGAATATCTATGGAGAAATTCTAGCATAACTGAATAACTTACAGAATATTCTATTAATTACTTTAAGTACTTATTTTTCTGTATATTTAAACAAAGGGAAATTGCTCTGAAAGAATAAATCCCAAAGTGCGAAGTCTAGTCTTTGGTTTCATTACTCCCTGTCTACCTGTTTTCTTGGGTAAAATGATCTTTGGCATTTAAGTTCTTTTACTACCTCTAGTGTTTTACCATAATCATTCTGCTGCCTCCTAAGAACCATACTGTCAACTTTAAATGTGATAAGCAGCCTCATAAACTCAGAGGTTGCCTTAATTTCATGCAGTGACTTTTTATAGTATTCCCAACATGCAAATTGTATACTTTTTTTAGTTGCGAATGATTTTGGAATGGTTTTTTTTGCAGCAAATATGAGTGAAAGTCAATAATGTGTAATGAAGTGTTCGCATGGTAATACTTATCAGCATTAAGGCTAGACTTCTGCCAAGACTGTCATACAGCTATACCATATATCAGATGCAGATTATTTTTCTTTGTGGTGTAATGGGTGTGTGTGTGTGTGGAAGTTTGTTGAGCCCACTGTAGAGCTTAAGGCAAGCAGCTTCTCTCTCTACAGCCATACATAGTACATCTAGTCTCTTAATTGAAGTTCCGGCCATTTTATCAATGTTATTTTTGCACAGCCTATTCAAAACAATCTTAGGAATGTTGACTGTATTTAGAAATTAATGTACCAATACTGATCAAGATTTAACATGTTTATGACATTTAACACTGTAAGTTCTCTTGTGGCAAATTATCTTATAATCTAAAAGTAGCAAAAGGACTATATAAATAAAAATAATCAGTATATTATTACCTATGTCAACAAAATAAATAAATATTAGCCTGTGTCCAATACTGTGAGCCTGGGCTGAGGAGTAATTATAACCAAATTATATCTTACCTAGTTGATAAAATATTACAACTATCAAAATAGTTATAAAGTTTATATAAAAAACGAGAAATATTAAAGATGTATAGGTGTTTATACATTTAAACTTTCCCTTAGTCTAATCCTAATCATGCAAGCTTTATTTAGTTTATATAGGCAAATGGAGGATAAATTCTAGGATTCTAAAGACAGAACATTGAATCAATTTTTTAAATGTTTAATAATATATTTGATAGTTGTATTATATTTTCCACCATAAAGTACAATTAAAATTGCATTTCTGGAGAACATTTGCCAGTTATTAGCCATTCAATATCAAATCTTTTTTATATTATTACTCAGTCTTCTTCTTTCAGTAACGGTCATTTTCTTTCTTTTTTTTTTTTTTTTTGAGACAAGGTCTTGCTCTGTCACTCGAGCTGGAGTACAGTACAGTGGTATGATTATAGCTCACTGCAGCCTCAAACACCTGGGCTCAAGCAGCCGTCCCACCTCAGCCTCTGGAGTCCCACTACAGACAGACATGTGCCACCTTACTCAGCAAATATTTTTAAAAAGTTATTTTGCAGAGATGGGGCTCTCACTATGGTAACGACACCAGTCTCAAACTCCTGGCCTCAGGTGATCTTCCAGCCAGAAATACAGGTAAGAACCACTATACCTGGCCTACTGACCATTTTCAAATGGGAAGATAAAATGGCGAGTCTGTCCCAATGTTTCCACACCATGGCATTGTCAGGTAGCAGGTGTTGAAATGAGGATTAGGCAAGCTCAGGCTTTCCCTCTAGACTTTGACTCCTGAATGTATTTTATAACAATAAGAAGCTGATTGGAGATCAAGTTCACAAAAGCAGTGCCATTTAATCCAGACATTTTTATTAACATGAACTTTATTCTGAAAAAAAAATAAACACTCTAGAATTCTTTGTTTTGCCTGTTTTTCCCAGCCTTTCCCTTTTCACTGTAAGAAATCTTGAATTTTTTCCACACACAGTAACTTCAAGTATTAAAGTTGTTCTCAAGTGCATATGTTACAGAAAGTAATACATAGAAATTGATAAAGAAGGAACTTCAAACAAGAGGAGAATGTTACAGTGAGATAAGAAAAGCAGGAAAAAAGAAATCAAAATCAAGGAAACCAGACTACGAAGACTAAATTCATAAATTCAGTGTATAAACAGTGTGAGAGAAATCAGCATTAAATTGAGCTACTTTAGGTAACCAAGGTGAGTTTCATTGAGCCTAAGCAGAAGCTGTTTGAATTTGAGAAAATGAAGGCCCTATTTCACCCTAAGATTTTTCTATGCTATAATGGAGAAGGTCAGTGTTTCTCTTTTATATTTTGTTTTGTTTTAGTCTTCTTTAATTAATATATGTGAGACCATCCAGGTCAACATGGTGAAACCCCATCTCTACTAAAGATACAAAAAATTAGCTGGGCATGGTGGCGCCTGCCTGTAATCCCAGCTACTCAGGAGGCTGAGGCAAGAGAATTGCCTGAACCCAGGAGGCGGAGGTTGCGGTGAGCCGAGATCACGCCATTGCACTCCAGCCTGGGTAACAAGAGGGAAACTGCGTCTCTCTCTCTCTCTATATATATATGTTTTTGTCAGGGAGAGTAGAGGTGTTTGTTGATGATGATATTGTTATTATTCTCATTTTATGCTTAGGTACACTAGAATGGTGATTGCAAGGTGGAACGACTGATTTATTTTTGTTTTGTTTTTCTTTTAACCCTAGAGACTTGTTCTGATCTCATATAGGGAAAAATAATATTGAATAAAACTACAGGATTTGTTGGACAAGGGAATGGAAACACCCAGACTTAGAACTGCTGCTTTCTAGAGTCTAAATAAGCACATCTAAGTCAGAGTTAAGCAGTGGGTCATTCCCTCCCTCCAACCATAGCTTATCATAGAACTTTGCCAGCCTGAAACATAGAGGTAGCTATCTCTAGAGAAATGCTTTGCTCAGTGGACTCCTAGGAATGTCATTCTACCTGGCTGAACAGCTTACTCATAGAGGAACTAGTACGGTGGCTTTAGTCAATTATTTCCAGAAAGTTCCTTATTATCCTTGGCTTCTAAAAAGAAAACATGAGAGGTTTTCCTAAATGCAATTGAGGAAAACTCTGAGAAAAGAAATTAAATTCTGAAACAGCTGGAGGGACACTCCAAACTAATAAAATTAAGGGATTAATATCAATGTAAACCTTTTGTTTCTACAAAACATAAAACAGGGGGACATTTTCATTGTATTTATGCTAAATTATGCTATCATTTTATTGTGGTAGCCTACGTTTTGCTAATCTCTATCAGCTTGAAAATATAGCACAAAACTACATCTGTCTTCTGTATCACACCATGACGTCCTTTGCTACCAGACTCATGGAAAGCTCGACCTGGATCAAACACTGCCCAAGCTGCGGCTTTTCCAGAGGGCTTTTATGTGTTCCCAAATGCAGGTCTTCTGGCTGCCATAGTTTTGCACTCTAGATTGAATAGGCACCTAGATTTCTTCCTAGCAGGATTATAGTCTTTTGCTACTACCACACAGTTTCAGAGTTTATCTCCAACTCTCTTGCTAGCACCCAAGGCATTGAGGTCTCTGCATGCTTCTTCTTTGTAGGCTTCCAGCTTCTGGGTTATTGCATTGCTAAGAACTTGTAACCCTTGCTTCTCAGCCTCCAGTGCAACGGCACCCCTTTTACTCTCTCTAACCCAATAAGTTTCCATGCCACCTCTCCAAAGGAGAAACTTATTTTCTTCCCTCTACCACTATTTCTATAGATTCTGGTACCTGTGACCTCAATGTCTTGAGGAAGATTAAGCATTTAACACTGTTACAGAATCTCTTATTCATTGGATCATCTGAAGTCTTTGCCTTTGACTACCTGTCTTCAGCCCTATTTCCTAGCCCTCTGTTTTCTATTATTTTCTGAAAATGCTCTCTCAGTTTGTATGGGAAGCCAGAAGGACAAAACATTCACTTCAAAAGCATAATCTTCTTTGAACAGGTTCAAAAAATATTTTAGATCGAAATAATGTAATACTTACACTAGCAAGGAACATTTTTTTTTTAAATGACTCTAAAAGCATAGTTAGGAAGACTGATTCCTTTGTAACACACTTGATAGTGAACATGAGATGGTTAATGAGGAGGTTAACTGAAGGTCTTAAATGGAGCTACAGTCACTGTGATATTTTTCTGTCTGCATTGTACCCACCAGGACATTGCTCTTCTTCATTAGAGACTGTGGAGGATGCTTTTCCAACAGTGCAGGGCACAGAGAGAAAAACAAGTTCTGGACACACACGGCTGAACTCTCGGATTTGCAAAACACAAAACTGGAGTTCTCTCAGATGAAAACTGAACGCAACAAGCTATTGTTTTGTCAAGGCTGTTGGAGAAAACAAACCTCCTTAACAATAGCAGAGTCCTGATGCTGAAGGGGAAGTGTCAACAATGGCACAAACACAGCGTGAGAACACATCCACAGCACATGTTACGCAACAGGACCTTGCATAAAAGCCTGCTAGATTGGTGCTAAAGTAACCATTAAACGTAATTGTGGTTTTGCCATTAAACATAATGTGATTAAATTAAGTTTAAAAATAATGGCAAAAACTGCAATTACTTTTGCACCAACCTAGTAATATCCCAGCATAGATGAACCTCAGGAAAGAGCAGGATAGGGCACTTATCAAAGTATTTGTGTGACCTGGCAAGAGGAAAACAGATACAAGGTTTTCTACCAATTCAATATCCTTACTTTATATTCTTCATTTTGGGTGGTATTAAAAATATTTTTACATGTATCATAAAAGAATGGAAGTAGCTGAACAATTATCTTCTTATAGCTCGAGCCCTGGGGCTGAGAGGGAATCTGAGGCAAACTAGAGAACTTAAGGGAGGCTTGGCTGGAATGGAAATCCAGCAGCTTCATTCTTTCAGGAAGCAACAAAACAAAAATAAAGAAACAAAAAAGAATGGGGCTTGCTGAAAGTTTTTGTTATTTAGGCTTTTGAGTGTTGATTTTAGCCTTTAGGAGTGTGTGTGTGCACGCATGTGTGTGTGTGTGTGTGTGTGTGTGTATTAGTAGTTTCACTCACTAGGGGTAAACTGGCTTTCCTTTCTTCCTGCTTTTCCTTCCAATGTTTTCTTGAATTTGTTCCATAAACTAAAATTCACCCTGACGGCCAGGTCTGAGGCAGAGGGAGTAGTTCAAACTGGATGGTTCTAACTTTAATGACGATGGATGGGAGGAGGAATCCCGAGCAAAGATCTCAAACCCAAATGCCTCTAGGGAATGGACAGACAAATGAGTGAAGCAACCGCTCTATCAACATGACCCAGCCCCTACTCCACGCTAGTGAATTATTGTCTGAGATTCTGGGTTTTCTAGAAGAGTCAAGATTTTTATCTTGGATTTTTATCTAAAATTTCTCTTACGGTGAAATGTTGGTTTCTTCTTAAAAAAAAAAAAAAATGGACTCAGCTAAATAAAATAAAGAAATATTTGAGTTCCAGGGCCTGCAGTTTTGATCACTTGTCTGTGCTGAGAGCTACTTCCCAATGGCAACCAATTCTGGGTGAGAGGTGCTAGAGATTGGCACAGATGAGCTTGAAATAGATGGCGTTTTGGTGAGAAGAGCTTGAACCGGAGAGCCAAGGGTGCTAGAACCAAAACTAAAGGGTGGAAAGGGGGCACTAGAAGGTATTTCTGACCTTAAATACACTTTAGCATTCTCCTTTATAATTAACTCAACTCCTTAGTAGAGAAATAAAGAAACATGCATCTCTCTGCATAACCTGGTGCAAAGAAAAGAGGAGTCCTACCCTAGGCCGCTTCCTTACTGGATTGTTTTTCAGGGTCATATCATTCTGGAGAAAAATGTTTAAATAAACTAGAGGGACTAGTAAGTAGGAGTGAAACAGTTCCCCAGGAATGGAGAAAGAATTACCCAAGTTGAGGGATACTGAGGAGAGGACAAATCAATAGGTTCAGTGAAAACAAACAATGGTCTTACTCTATACAAGATGCTATCTTTGAAGGGAGTGGGAAATGGATGTCAGGATTGCATTTCAAATTCTGCTTGAAAATAGTTTCTGGATTCTAAGGATTTTTACAAGTTTCCATCAGAGTCCTTTCTTATGAGTAGATATGTAGCTTGATAGATAAACATAGACAAAAACACAGAGAGAGACATAGATAGTACCTGACCCATTTTTTATTGCCAGAAAAATTATTCCCTTTTACAGAATGTTGTAATAATTTGATATATTTCTCTATTATGTCGCACACATAGCCTTTCATAACAAGTATGGACAAAAGTGACAGCCATTATTCTTCGAACTGGTGAACATATATAATTAAAATGTATGTCTGTGACTTATTGTGCAGTCAAAAGGCAACTTGGAGGTCGCTAACAGTTGTAATTTCTTGGGAGAGTAGGTTTTTCCGACTTATGAATAAATCCTAGAGCTTGGTATTAGGTAAAAGGTCCAGCAAACCTTTACTGATTTGGTTCATGCTGCCCCTGCAGTTGTTAATTCTAAAAGATCATTCAACTGCTCAAGACACAGGACCTCAAAAGATGATTTATGGACATTTTCAGTGCTTAGTAGAACCACTCAGTAAAAGCTGCTTCCAGTAAACTGTTAATACATTATATTTTCAAATAAAACAGTAAAGCTGTTTTACCTGTTTTTAATTGCCAAGGAAATAAATGTTCATCATAACTATTTTCAAGAAGATAGAAAAGATATGAAAAGAAATCTAATACTAACTACAAGCCCTTCACTGAGTGGGACTCTAACTCAACTGTTGAACTTTTCATTTTTTTTTCTTGTTGGAACAATCATTAAAATCTGGAATAAATGTATTTATCAAAAACTTTTCCCATCATTGAACACATTTTAGGATAAATCAATAGATAAGAATTTATAAGAACGTGTATACTTTTCTTTTTTATACACTTTGCCAAATTTTTCTCTGCAACTTTGTAGTAATTTTACTCCAACCAGAATTATATAAAGACCCCGCTAAATTAGACATTTAAATTTAAATTTTTAGCAGGTCTAATTATTAAAATATACTTAGTAAGATAGTTAAGCATTCGGTAGTTTTAAAAAAGAAGAAATTAGCATGGTTTTGCAATTACATTCTTTTCATTGCTAACGTTTAGTTATAGGACTATCTTCCAAGACCTAATTTTGATAACACATGTAAGCAGATGTGTTTTAAAGAAGAAAAATAAGCAAAATTAACTTCAACTTGTCTTACGTGATTTACATATAACATTTTAAGGCTTGAACCAAATGCAGAATTTCCAGAATAGTGAACTTATAAGAGTTTAAGAAAACTCAGATGTCTGTTTGCTTTGAAAGCCATTATCACATTACTGTTTTCAAATCTATTGTGCTCACCTGAGACTCATTTGCAGACCAAAGATGTCAGTGCTCTCTAACTTAATCAGTGAAAAGAAAATAATTACTATTGTTATGCCAGAGGCTTGGATAAGATTTTTTTTAAGTCTCATTTTCTTTCACTCAAATTGAAAATTAGACTTCGACAATGATTAGTTTATATTAAATCGTGGACCTTCGTTACATCTAAAGAAAATGGGAGCTCTCAATTCTTTGAAATATTAAACTAAATATTATCTAGTCAGAGAACAAAATGTTCCCGAGACTTTTTTATTCTTCAATATGTTCAGTTATGATCAAAGAGCTCAGGTGTGAATTAAATGGCCAAATAGCACAGCAAGAATCAGATCTTTCTTCATAACTAGACTCTGGCACATGAACCAGCTGCCTCAATTCCTTTTAGTGCAATAAGTCTTTGTGATGTGCTTACTGGGTGCCAAGTAGTCCCTAGGCTCCAAGAAAGCAAGAATTCAGACCAGACCTCCACACTAGGGCCGTTCCTTGTCCAGTGAGAAAGTCTACTTGAAACATTAACTGGCAATGCGACAGAATGCGAACAAAGTTGATTTGGTGCCATGAACAGGTGGGAGCTCAGAGGAGGAGCAAGTTGTTCAGTCTGAGACTGAGGAGTGCTTTCTATAATATATGGCATTCTGGCCAAATCTCGAAGTATCTTGTTCCAACAAAGTTAACCTGAGCAGGGGTGAAGAATTAAAAATACAAAGATATCTAGAGCTAGGTTGTAAGGAGGAATGCAGTCCCGGGAACTGAATGGCTGATTCCAACCCTTCCAGAGAACAGGTTACTAGGCAGCATAAGGCATAATGGATACTGTCCAGAGAGACCCAAGGACAGGAAGGGAATAGCAAGAATGACTTGATGTTGAATCAACTACTCAATGTGTTGGTTATTTTTAATTAAAAAAAATATAATCAAATATTCTAAATAAAGCTTCATTATTTTGGGCATCCCACATTATTTATCCAACTTGCATGCCCAACTGTTTTAAACAATGAAAGCTTTCCTCTATCTTTGAATTAATTTTTTAAACCTTTTAATATGGAAGGACAACTTAAATTTACATTGCCTGCTGTGTGACAGGTTCTGGTTGTTCATGAGTTTTGCTTTTGTTTGGTTTTTGTTTGTTTTCTTGTTGTTGCTACTGTTTTTAATAATGTACGGTCATCATCGTTTGCATATATCTGAGGTAGGAGGCCAGACGCAGCTCTAGAGGTGGGACTTGCACTCCGGACCAAATTAAGGATTAGCTTACACAGGAAGAAAACCTCTGAATTTGGCATTTAAATAAAATCAGTTATGGGAAGGAGCACTATTGTTAGTTTCAACACTTCAGTGAATAGAAGATTCACCTGAGCTTTCTTTTAAATGTATAAACTAAGACCCAGATATTATGATTCACCACATTCTCAGTGAGGCTCAGATTATTTGGCCTTTAGCAAATCACTAGAGAGTGATTGCATAGTCCACGCTGCTAGAGATGAGAGTCAGACTCTCACAGATCTCAGCCAGAGAGAATAAGAACAAAAATGATTAGGGAGAGAAAATTTCCTCCAGAATCTCCAAAGTCAACAAATTAATACTTTGAGAATTCCCAACACCTGCCATCCCCCTCAGAGATTATGGGCATCAACTTCAAACAGAAAGACTCAGTGTTCAGGTAGGAAGGCAAAATTAACCAATTTAGAACTGCATATTTTGCATTTTAGTATTTCTATCTAATCATTTGTTTGAATAAAAAGACTATTTATTTGATTACAAATATCAGCAAATTGAAATATATATGCATTTCCCAAGAATAGTTATATTTCAGCCTAGATTCACCACCTTTATATTCTAATACTATGAATACACGCATTAAAAATGAACATTTTTAAGCCTAAAACACATGCCCGTGACTCCGAAGCAGAGTCAACGTATAATACCATAACTCATATTTTCTACATATAAATTAAATAATATGCAATCATAAAAAAAGGCCTGTGGAAAGATACCAGCATAAACAACCAAAAATCAAGATGAAATTGTTCTGTAGAGAAGAGTATTATTGAAATGAATGGATCAGAAAAAAAAAAATCAAAGGAAACCAAATCCAGAAGTGGCATTTATAATACAGAATTAATGAAGAACAATTGTTCTCAAATTGGAAATGTCAATGCTTGTGTCTTATTTTTCAGCACAGACAGATATTTTTAGAAATGCTAACCTACTGCAAATGCCACTACTGCAAAACTCCTGTGGGAACCGGATCAGGCTTTGCACAAAGTCGACTGCAGAGAGAAGAAGAGGTCACTGAGATCAGAAAACTGTTATGAAAAACAAACCGCGCAAAGTTTAAAAAAGTGAGGTTTTCGAATCAATAGAAAAAGATCATGTACACATTTTGAAAGCCCGTATTAATTTAATTTTCTGATTTTTAGCTTAAAGTAAGCAACTAGTGCCAGTTTTCTTGCTCCTCCTCTACCAATGGCTTCCGGTCCCTATCCGTCAATCACAGGAGTTGTCCTTCAGCCAACAGCCTTCCAGCCCAGCTCAACAGCTAAAGAAATCCTGAAAAGGAAAATGTATTTCCCAACCTAAGTCAGTTTCTCTCAGTGGGATTCATCCCAAGAGTGGGTATTTGATGTATAACTCATGATATTTGCCAGTTCATTAGGACAGAAAAAAATTATAAAACATACTAATAGAAAAAAGTTGTTCTAAGGGAATTAAACCAGATGCTAGAAGATATTGATGTGGAGCCTGCATTGTGTACACTCTGGGTGGGTTTCTATTTCTGGAGGTCCTGCCTCTACAAAAGCTTAAACCGTTCCTCTCACCTAGTGCTTCTTTGTGGTATACCAGTATAAACAAAGAAGGGTCATGTGACCAGAGCACAGACAGGCTGTCTCTCTGTAGACTGTAGATATGAAGATAAATGCCATACAAACTGGGAAATAATGATTCAATTTGTTTCTACAAGAGGCAGGGCTCTGACAAGAGAGTCAGATGGTCCCCAATGCTCTGGTTCTTGGTCTGTTTCTGAGCCTTGCTCTGAAGATGTGGCTTCTTTTTCATTCTGTGAATTACATGATGCTCACTTCATTGGAATCTTTTTCTTGTGACTAAAGAAACCTGACAAAATGAGAGTTCCTGGTTTTAGAGGAGGTGGGAGAAGTTCAGAGAAAGGATGAGATAAAAACAGCTTCTATCTTGATTGGTCAGACAGCTCTGTGCTTACCCAGGACATATTTTTTTACCATGTATTTGCAATATGATTCCTGGATTGTAAGAGATAAGCTTCCTTTTTTCAGTGTTAATGCTCAAGTCACCTTCCCAGGCAACATTTCCATAGCCACCCAACCTAAAATTTCAATCGCTACCACTTGATTTGTTCTCCGATTTTTAAAATCTCTTTTAAATTTCTATCTAGCTAATATGTCATATATTTTAGCAATTTACCTTGTTCATAGTCTATCGCTTTACTAAACTGCCATGAGGGCAGGAGTTTTTGCGTTTTTAAAATTACAATGTCCCCAAGGTCCAGAATATTACAGACATCGAATAATGTTTCTCAAATGGTTATATAAATAAATTTGCATTTTTCATAATCTTTTCTGAAATTTCAACTTTTCTTTTAGATACAGAGGTTATATATGCAAGTGTGTTATATACATATATTGTACCCACGTAGTAAGCATAGTACCCCATAATTTTCAACACCCCCACCTTGTAGACTACAGTGCTTATTGTTCCCACATTTATGTCCATGTGTGCTTGATGTTAGTTCTCATTTATAAGTGAGAAGATGCAGTGTTTGGTTTTCTGTTCTTTTGTTAATTTGCTTAAGTTTACGGCCTCCAGCTCTACCCATGTTGCTGCAAAGGACGTTATTTCATTCTTTTTATGGCTGCGTAGTGTTCCATGGTGTATATGCATCACATTGCCTTCATCCAATCTACCACTGATGAGCTCCTAGGTTGATTTCATGTCTTTCGTTTTGCAAATAGCATGGCAATGAACCAGCAAGTGCATGCGGTGTCTTTTTGGTATAATGATCTATTTTTGGGCGGGTATAATCCCAGTAATGGGATTGTTGGGCTGAATGATAGCAGTGTTTTAAGTGAGATAAGAAATCTCCAGACTGCTTTCCAGAGTAACTTAACTAATTTGTATCTCCAAAAACAGTGTATAAGCATTCCCTTTTCTCTACAACCTCATCGGCATCTGTCGTTTTTTTGTCTTTTTTATCATAGCCACTCTGCCTGGTGTAAGACAGTATCTCGTGGTGGTTTTAATTTGCATTTCTCTGATGATTAGTGATGCTGAGCACTTTTCCCTATTTGGATGCCTTTTATTTCTTCCCCTTTCCTGATTGCTCTGACTTGGACTCCTCATTTTTATATTTTTACCCCATAGTTTCAGGGCTCTCTGAAAATATTATATGAACTAGACAATCTCACAGAATACTGTGATTAATACTCATTGAATGCATGTGACTTTTCAGTCTAATAATTTTGTCATGGTGGATGATTAGTCTTTGTCATGGCATATATTCATCAAAATGACCCAAGATATTGATTAAAGAACGTCAGCTTCTAGGCTCCACCTGAAACTTACCATTGAATCGGGATCCTTTGTTCTGGGACTCAGAAATATGCATAATAACTGATTTTTCCATAGATATCAGATGCATACTATAGTTAGAGAAACACTGACAGAAATACAGAATTAAACGATCTTAAAATTCTATGTGCTACCCTATCAGAGAGCAAGTTGTTCATATGTACAAATCCAATCTTATCTTTGTTGGGAACTTTAGACTCAGGAAATAACAAATCAACATTAACTTCTATTAACTCTCATATGGAGAAGAGAGTATATTCAAGTTTTACCTATAATTGAAATACAAGATAATGAGTGAAAAGGCAAAACAATTTTTATAACGAAGAAGAAATAAATCTGAGATACCTAGTTTGGCTATGAAGAAACACAAAGCAGTAGGTGAGAATACTTAAAATAAATTAAATTAATAGTTGAGCCCAAAAGAAACAAAAAGGTTTACTATTTCTGCGAAAGGATATTCTTTTAGAATTTAAAAGCAAGGATGAAATTAGAGGTAGAAAATAGGTAAAGCAAAAGGAAAGTGAGAAAAGAGAGACCAGAGTTAAGAAGACATTAAATTAAATCGGAGAGAGGAAATAAAGGTAGATTTAAGCTCCTGAACTGAAGGGAAGCTGTCTGAAATAGAGTTCCTAAAAGAAAGCCATGTAAAGGTTAGGGTAATTTTCTCATCATGGCATGCTTCATACCATCTAATGACAGAAACGCAGAGTAGAGAACAGAGGACAGCTTTGTACCTGAGTTTACTGGTGTAGCTATGCAAAGTTCTTTGAATATATCCATATTCAAATATTAATATATGCTCCTTTTTTATTAAGAACAATTACAATTTTATGTCCAGTTTAAATAAATAAATCCTTACCAACAAGTTATTTCACCAATAGAAGCTAAAATAACTAGTTGGCAGAGTTTAGTCATTCTACTTCTTGCATTTGCTTTCAATTCTATCTTCAAATCTTGCACAATGTTCTGTAGAGGAAAAGGGAACGTCAGGGCCAAGATGGCTGAAGAGTAGTCATCCTTGTCTTACAATTAAGGATGCTGCTTTGCTGGTTTGTGGATCCAAAGAGAAACATACTTAATTTTAACAGGACAGCATGTTGGGGGAGATGTGGGACCAGATGGTTAGATTTTTACAGCATGCAAAAGAGAAATAGATGTACTTTTCCAGAAGTTTCCCTTTAGCAGCAAACTGTAACTGTCTGTTTATGCTGAAGAATAGGGCAACACCTCCTGCCTGAGTTACTAGATTTTGGACATCAAGAAGTTTATTAGTTCAGTTTAACTCAGATACACTCAACATACAACTTTCTATGTGCCAGATAATTCTCTGGGTTTATGAGGCATAAAACAAAGTAGAAGACATAAATCTCTGCCTTCAAGCACTTATAAAACAGTAGGAGAAATAAAATGTGTATATGAATGCTTATACATTGAAAGGCATTGTAAGTATCACTATAAAAGTCATGCAGGGGCCGGGAGCGGTGGCTCAAGCCTGTAATCCCAGCACTTTGGGAGGCCGAGGTGGGTGGATCACGAGGTCAAGAGATCGAGACCATCCTGGTCAACATGGTGAAACCCCGTCTCTACTAAAAATACAAAAAATTAGCTGGGCATGGTGGTGCACGCCTGTAATCCCAGCTACTCGGGAGGCTGAGGCAGGAGAATTGCCTGAACCCAGGAGGCGGAGGTTGCGGTGAGCCGAGATGGCGCCATTGCACTCCAGCCTGGGTAACAGGAGCAAAACTCCGTCTCTCTAAAAAAAAAAAAAAGAGTCATGCAGACTACAGAAACTTGCCAGAAATTCTGTTTGTATTATTCATAGAAAGGGTGCTGAATTGGTTGGGAAACAAATATTTAAGATAGGCTGAGAAGTTGGAGAAACTGTTTTCCGTCTTTGAAAGAGTTAATATATTTCAAAGAGTTATCAGAGCCAAAGACAAAAAATCTACATCATCTGCTTAGCCACAGTCTGTCTTGATAAATACATTAGGTAGCAACTCAAATAAAAACCAAAATAAACAATTGCTTCACAAAAATAATCAAAGGAAAGTGAATTCAGATGAATTAATCAAAAGTTCTTACTTAAGACAGCATGTACAACTTTAAGGGCTGATTTTTGTAGAAGGATAAACTTGCTAATGGAAATAATGAAAGTATATTAAATTAAAATTTCTTCTGCCATGAACATTGAGGATCTTCTGTTCATCTTGTTTATTTTTTCTTCAGGCAACATTAATATTATCGAATAGATTTAACATATTAATAAATATGTTAACTTTTCTAGATCTTATTTGATGTGAAAGGGACCAGTGGTTTATCACTTATTTAAAATATTGAATTAAAATGATAGCATAAAAACGTATGTGTTTACTGTAAGCATTTCTTAAACTCCAAACCTGGAAAGGCACATTCATTCACCCATCTTCTTCTAGCTTTGTCTCATTTAAAGTGAATCAAAAACTCATACACATTTAAAGCAATCTGCCTATAAAATGATTGGGAAATTTTATGTTGGCGCTGTTTTCTCAATCTTTTACAGTTTGTATTTTGAATCCACATCCAACATTCAACAGTGTTTATTTACATCCTGCCTTTATGAAGTTTTGAAACATATATTTTAGTTTTCATAGAAATAACTCTCATTTTCAAGTTTCATTGAAAATTGTATGACATTTTGCTAAATTGTATTATACAATAAATAGATTGGTAGATAAAAGTGCAACTAATTCTTGATGAGCAACAAATAAAGGTGAAAGCTGCTATAGCACAGTGAACCAGTGAAAAGTTTCCAGCTAATCAAACATTTTACTGAGTTAATACAGATTACATTATTACAAATAGAAAACTCTTTATCAGATCCTGCATTCCATATTCATTGTTTATATTTCATAGTCAACCAAATTTTCCTGCTCTGTGTTGATTTTACTTGTTGATTCTTGGAGGACAGTAATATTCTCTTATTTCTAAATTATCCAAAATATACCTTTTCCATAAAAATGTAAAGAAAGGAAAGCTTTTATTTGTTCTAAGACAATCATTGTCAATGCATTATCATTTTTTGATTTCCTGGGTTTATTTAAAATTCGAATTTAACTGGGTTTTCAAATTGCCCATTTTGTTTGCTAACGCTGGCGATCCTATTAGTAAAGCATGTAATTAAATCTAAACTGGTCTAGTGTCACTAGCGAGTTAAACCTGGGACATAGAAAAGAATCCATACTTGAAAGGCCTTGAATATCGTAGTAAGAATTTTTAAAGCCACTAAGAGAATATCACCAATCATATTTCTAGTAGAAACAGAAACGTAGGAAAGAAGTAACACACCTGGAAGAATGAGTTTTATTTTGACTCTTTCAGGTATTGGCATGGTTGTTGTGTGAATATTATTGTGAAACTTAACACCTGATGTTCTTTATTTGTCAAAGGGTAGGTACAGAAAGGCCTCACATACCCTCAGGGTATGTGAGAAATCAATCAATTGTCCTTGGAAAACCAATGGCAGGTATATTAATATAGAGCATATTTTACTCTCCGTTCTGTAGGTATTGATTACCCACTTTGTAGATCAAGTGCACTCCTAATGTGCTCCATTTCCTTCAGTCATTTGACATGATTATCAACCTTCACTAACACACGCAGGAAGAGAAATGACAATAAAAACCAAATCACTCCAGTTCAGTAACACTATTGAGTAACTCGTCAATGCCAGGCACTGTGTAAGACTGAGGAAATACAAAATTGAGGGCAAAATTTCCTGAACTGAAGGATTTTATTGTGGGGTGTAGAAGCTCATAATTATTTATTGCAAATACAGTGAAAACATTTTATGATAAAGACTATTACCATATGTATATATGTATGTATATGTGCATATATATATATATATATTCCTATGTATGTACTTTAATTTTAATGAAAATGAGAATTGCTCTTTCCTTATTCTGATTAAGTGGAGCATGCAGTGCAGACAACCAACATGCATTATAGAATTGCCTCTGAGGAATTTTTAATGACCAGTATAAAATATGGCCTGAAGACTAACTATATACTGTAATTTTTAACTGCTATGGAGTGAAACAAGAAAGTTGTTAGAGTGCGCTGGGTTAGTCCTGGAAGATTCAAGAAGTATGTTGATTTAATGAATAGACATTAAGTAGTAAGGTAAAATGAAAGAAATAGATATTTTTGCCTGGAAGGAAGAATATGAATAAAATTAATGTGGATGAAGGCATAAGCAGATGAAAAAAAATGTATTCTGGCTAGGCAAGTATATAGAACTCATCTGGGGTGAATAATAAGGTAGAATAGGCAGACAAAATGTGAATGTGCATGACAGTAGGCAGAGAATTTTAACGTTAAGGAAGTTGAAAATAGGTTTTTAGTTTTTTAAAAAAAGAAATCCATATTAGTTATATATTATAAATTATCCAAAACTGAGCTGCTTAAAGCAATACGTATGTGTCATCTCAGTGTTTTTTGTGGGTGAGGAACCTGGAAGGGGCTTAGCTGGATGGTTCTGACTCAGGTGCCTTAGGCTGCAGCCAAGCCAGAAGCTGGGATTGCAATCTCATCGCAGAGCTTGTCTGGGGTTGAAGGGTCTGCTTCCAATCTATCTCAGGTGGTTGTTGAGAGATCTCTGTAACTTTGATAGGGAGACTTCTCCATAGCCTGCCTGAGTGTGTTCACTATGTAGTAGCTGACTTTCCCCAAAGGAAGCAGTGAGTGGAGAGAGAGAGAGAGAGAGAGAGAGAGAGAGAGAGAGAGAGAGAGAGAGAGAGAGAGAGAAGAGATGGAGGGAGGGAGGTAAGGAACAAAAATACATCCAGAAAGGAAACGCTAGTCTTTTAATATCTAATTTCATAAGCAGCACACCATCACTTCTGTTACACACTGTTGGTTACACAGAACAAACCCGATCCAATGAGAAAGAAAAACTACACAAGGACAACTCTCAGAAGGTGGTGATTGAAGTCCCCCTCCAGGGCAAAAAATGTCTTCAGTATTTAATTGTGTGTGTGTGTGTGTGTGTGTGCGCGCATGCGTGTGAGCATGCTCACAAAATAGATTTAAAGCAGTGAGTCTAGAATCCAAAAGATAAGGTAGGAGCCTGTTGTAAAAAATAATGACCTATAAAGACAGATTAAAGAGCTATGTAAGAACAAGTCCATATTAATAAATCTAATGCACAAAGCAGTAAATTCCATTTTTAATTTGCAAGGTCACAAACTCTAAAAAGAGATTGCACATATTTTCTTTCAGTGTTTCATTTCACCAAGACCATGAGTATAGGTATCCCTATAAATATAGGCTAAATTTATAGATATTCTTTCTGATTTCATCTGTTCCTTCCCCCCACCTGCCCCAGGTTTCTGTTTCAGTGATTCTCACACCAGCTAAAACTTTCTCGTGTGCCCCTGGAGCAGTCTTTTGAAAGTCCACATTGCCTTTTATTTACTGTATTTAGCCTAGGAGCATTTTTTGATACTCCTCAGAGCTTTGAAAGCAACTGGTTTTTCTCCCCAGAGGAAATTTGAACAGTTCACAATAGTTGGTAGAATAGCTCAGTTCTTCTTTCTTCCACAAGATGAGACCAAAGATGAAAGGGTGTAATTTTTTTAAAACCACTGTTTCAGTGAGGGCTCCCCCACCACCTGAAGATCAATCATATGGAAAACAGAAACTTCTTCAGCACAAAGTTGACTTCTCAATAAAGAGCAAAGAAAAAGTGCCGGAGAGTTGGAGACAGGAACATGCCCACAATGGGATAAATACGTTCCCAAGAAAAAACAACGGCATCCAGCAGCTGATTCAAATTCAATAAGCTGTAAAAGAATAGGCATAGAGTTACGGGTATCACTTAAAATCTCCCCTGAGTGTGAAACATGTGGCTTAAAAACAGAAGTCCATATACTTTCTCGCTTTCAGTGATCTTTGATGAGCAAATCTGAGCTAACCTAATTACTTCAGCAGAATTCCAAACTGAAGTATGATTACAGAGTTAAGCAGGCATTAGCAGTGAAAATTTAATTTATGTGTCAATTTGTTACATAACTACAGATTAGTTTAGGTGCAATCGTAGCAATATTTTTGTCTCTCTGGTGTATTGGGAGCTATATTCACAAGATCTACTTTCATGAATAAAACATTACTGGGTCTATTCCAATGTCAGTTGGGGTAACTAAAGCAAAAATTGCCTCTGGGACAAAAGATGGCATTGAAGTGAAGACACCGTCACCTTGGGCTGTGGTGTCACATACAACTATAGGGCATAGAAAAGAAAAACTCTTCATTAAGGTCATTTTTCAAATGTCACACTAGCTACTCATAAGCCCAGAAACAAGAATCGATTCTCCAAAGTATGCTTTATATATCTACAGTTCAACCTTAAAGTCATCTCTTATACAACTAAAAGAGACGCGCGTGCGTGCACACATACACACGCTTTTCAAACAGCATATCAAAAAAAATAACTAGAATAATCTCCAAACTGAAAATTTAAAGTTCCAAATGATTCAATGAAATCCTAAAAATGACAAAAATAGAATATAAGCATTCTAAAGGTTTAATTTGATTGGCTTCAAACATTAGTATTCAAAATTACAATGTTTTTTTTTCCCCCCCAATAGTCTTTCCTTCTTTCATTGATTTATTCACAAATGTCTAGCCTACTTTTCATTTGGGTTTTATTTGGCATAATGCATATTTATATATCTTGTCTGAAACAAGGAAAATATTTTTCTACATGAAACCAACTACATTCTATTAGTAATACTTACATGACCAATTAAACAAAATTTAGGGATTGAACAAATTAATTCCCCCAATATCTAAGTGTTAATTTCAAAGTCATTTAATTAAAATCCTCTTGGACATCTGTTGTGGGTTGAATTGTGTCCCCCAAAAAGATATGTGGAAGTCCTAAACCTAGCACTCAACCTTTGCAGTTGTAAACCAGTTAAAATTAGGTCATACCTGATCAGGGTGAGTGTTAATCCAATTACCAATGTCTTTGTAAGACGAGGGGAATTTGGAGAAACACAAGCACACACAGAGGGAAGAAGCCATGTGAAGCCAGGGGCAGAAACGGGAGTGATGCAGCTATAAGCCAAGGATTGTGACAGCCATTTGAAGCCAGGAGCAGCAAAGAAGGATTCTTCTCTACAGCCTTCTAAGGAAGCGGGCATGACCCTGCTGACAGCTTGATTTCAGACTTTTAGTCTCCAGAACTGTAAGAAAATAAATTTCTCCTGTTTTAAATTGCACAAAGTACAGGAATTTGTTAAGGCAGACCTAGGAAACAAATACACATTGTCTCCAAAAAGAAATCTTAATTCATTAGTACCACTGTTCCTCTTTATGTAATGTTTGTTTTACTCGGATGACTTCAAGATTGACTCTTTATTTCTGGTTTCCAGGAGCTTGGGAGTGATGTATTTAAGTTTGATTTGTTTAGTATTCATCTTGATCAAGTTGCTTCAAAATCCATAGATTTGTGGGTTGTTGTCTTTGTTTAAAGTTTGGAAAAATTTTGGCCATTATTTCTTTAATATTTTTGAAATCTAATATTCTAATATATCTGTTTTTTTCTGTTTCTTTTTCTCCTGTGTTTCAATTTGGTTAATTTCTATGGACCCAAATTCAAATTTACTTATTCTCCCCTCCGTGCTATCCAACTGGCAGAATAAGTCATCAAAGAGATTTGCCTTGGATACCATGTATTTTGTTTTTAGCATATTCATGTGACTATTATCTCTGTGCTGAAATTCTCCTGAGTCTGTGGATTTTGTCTATTTTTCCACCAGATCCCTTAATGTGTCAATTATTAAAATTACCATCTGATAGCTCCGCTATCTCTGAGTCTGATTTTTTATATCTGTGTTTGTGTGTGTGTGTTCTAATCTTTTATCCAGTACCAAATTTCACATGTAGAATATCAGTAGAGACTGAGGCAAATAGTATTTATGCCCAGGGAAAGGCATGAGTGTAGGTCTTTCAGTCAAGCTGGATTTTATCCTTGTGCATGTATGTGCATGCATGCGTGCATGCATGTGTTGGGGGGTGGGGATGGATGGGAAGGGAATTTGAGTCTGTCTATTCAAGAGTGAGAGGGGTTTCAATTTCTCGTTGCCATCATGCCTTCACTGCATCACAGACTTCACAGTCCTCTTGCAGTGGGCCACTGTTACCATCTACTTAAATTAGAACCCGGTGTGCTGGAGAGGTTTTCTCAGGGTTCCAGTTCTCTCCGAGCTTTCAGAAGTTCCTGCATGCTTCCAGCACATGAGGTCTCTTTCCATGCTCTTGCCCCTTTCCTCAATGACAGACCATGTAACTGTGATCTGGAGCTAGCCTTGCAGTGGAAACAGGGTAATTCTTGATTCTCCCAGTCTACCTTGTTGTGCTCCCGGGTCTCGGATGTAGGCTTTTAAAAAAATCATTACTTCTCAGCCTCTTCATGGCAGCCAAATTCTTTCTTATATCTATGGTAGGTTTGGGGAAGGAGAAACTTTTCTGTCCCCTCTTCAAAGGTAGCAGAATTCTGCTTTGTATTCCTTGTAGGATCATGGTCCTATGAGGTTTTCCTGTCTTCTAGCAGTTTTTACTTCTCCACCTTACACAGAAGCAGAGGATCTTTCCTTGGGCCATGGGAACAGGAGTGCTTCATGTTTTTTCATTTGAGAAAAGGGTCTAGAGGAGCAAGCAGTGTTTCCTGACTCCTCCAGTGGCAGCCAATCACCTCCTGTATGCCTGTACTACCAAGAGGGGTCTCTTCTGCCTTGTCCCAATCTTGAGCACTGGGTGGAAGCCCTTGGTAAGAGCTTGCAAATACATATACACTCCCCTTGTGCCTTCCATTCCCAGCTACACCAAAGGGAAACACTGGCGCACACTTGGCCTTTAGGAATTTCTTAAGATTTTTAGCTTATTGCTTCTTACTGGTTACTACAGTGGTCCCCTCTTCCTCCTGTGCTCTTGAAAAGGTGAAGCAGGTTATGTGCCCATATTCCCGTGGAATGGTGCCACTCTTTGGAATTTCATTCATTTTATTGCCATGGAATGGACCTCACCAATCTGGTACATAAAAAATAGGTATTATTTTGTAAGTTATCCAGCTTTTTCTTCTTGTCAGATCAGGAGTTCCATTCTCTTGAGGCTCTTTGCATCCTTAGGGGAAGCAGAACTCAGTGTATCCTTTTTTTTTTTTTGAGACTGAGTTTCGCTCTTGTTACCCAGGCTGGAGTGCAATGAATGGCATGATCTCGGCTCATGGCAACCTCCGGCTCCTGGGTTCAAGCAATTCTCCCGCCTCAGCCTCCCAAGTAGCTGGAACTACAGGTGTGTGCCACCCTGCCCAGCTAATTTTTTTTTAATTTTTAGTAAAGATGGGGTTTCACCATGTTGACCGGGATGGTCTGGATCTCTTGACCTCATGATCGACCTGCCTCGGCCTCCCAAAGTACTGGGATTATAGGCATGAGTCACCGCACCCGGCCCGTATTTTCTAACTTCACAACTATGGCATTCTGATGCACATTTTTGGTTAAATGCCACTTTTAATACAATACTAAAATAGTTTAACACCCCTCAAGAATATATAAAAAAATCTACAGGGAAATATTAGGAAATATAATAATTCTGTCTAGGATAGATGACATGCTTCCTTAGAAATTCTTTCTAGAAAAGGTAAAATTTAAATTTGGTCTCAAAGGATGTAAAGAGATTATTAGACAAAATAATTTTGATGCACAGCCATGCTTAAGAATTATTGAGTTATATTCATGAATAAAGTGCACAAAGAGTTGTTATAAAGAGTGTGGCACGGTTGTTTGTAACAGCAGAAATCTGGAAAAGATTCAAACGTCTGACAAAGTTAGAGTCTCTTTAAATAAATTATAACACATTATGAAACAGAATGCCAGGTAGTCCTATATGAAAACAAAGCGATTGATTTTTAAGTTTGACAAAATACTTTATAAAAATACATGCAAATAATTATTTTATACGTATATGTGTGTATACATAAGCACACATGCATGTAAAGGAAGAGAGATGCATAATTGAATTTTTTGTTATTGACATTTTCAATTAAGTTTTTCTTTATTAATTGCTCATATTTTTAAAATGCTTCCATATATTCCTTTAATCTTGATACCTAGAAAATAAAAGGCATTAAAATAGGTGAGATTAGAATAAAATAAAAAATCCAGAGATGATATTAGTACACACACACGCACACACACACACACACACACACACACACACAAACGGTGCTTTGAGTTCCATACCTAATGCTAAAAATGATTTTAGCTCTAACCTAATTTGGATCAAAATCTACACACTTTGTTCTGAGTTTTCCAGCAATCACTGAAGAGATGTAATCATCTTGTAGAATTCACAGTATTCAGAAGATAGAAAAAGATAGACTTCCAAGAAAGACATATTTATTCTTGGTATTAGGATTGGAGAAAAATTTCTGGGTCCTTATGTACAGAACACAACCACTAATGGAGTATGCAGCATACTCAACAGCAGTCTGGTGGTAAAGAAAGACATGATTTGCATAACTGTTTCTTTGGGAGTTATTTGCATGAGAAAAATGTGTCATAGAGATGGGGATAGCAATTTCAGGTGGATAACATAAAGTGGCCCAGATGAGTTCTGAGCTCCTTTCTGATTTGGCTTACACAACAGGTTGAGTTTTAAAGCATAAAGGAATAGACACATCTGCCTGGTATTTGTCTATCTGTAGTGTTTCTCTTGCTTCATCTTTGGCAAAAAAACTGATGGCAAGTTTTAGATCCTATTCTCCTATGAGAACCAAAAATGCAGCTATCCCATACTGACCTCTCCTGAGTGGTGAGGAATGTGATACAGACATATGCTTAAGCAGAAGTCACTCTGTTCCTACAAGCTGGAGTCGCAGGAACCTGAAAACAGAGTCAAAATCATCACCCAGAACTAATTCCAGCTCCACTTTAACAAGCAAACCAGTGACCAATCAAGACCTCAACTCTCATCACTATCGCACCTATGGCAACAACTTAACTCCAGAAAGACTGTGAAGTCATTGTAATGCAGGGCAGGCAAGCCCCCAGTTTGGGGTTTAGCCTGGGAGGGTTCTTGGCTTTGCCCAGGAAAGAATTAAAGGGTAAGCTGGTGGTGTTAAACAGATGGGTTAAGCAGCAATTTTTGTTGAAGCAGCAATGTACAGCAGCAGAGGTACTGCTCCTGATGACCATGACTGCCCTATAGGCAGTGAGCCCAGAAAAGCAGCTCAGAGGCACTTCTGCAGTCCTGTTCATACTCATTTTTATTTATATGCAAATTAAGGGGTGGTTTATGCAGAAATTTCTAGGGAAAGGGTGGTAACTTCTGGATTGTTGTGTTGTTGCCATGGAAAGGGACAGTAACTTCCAAGTGTTGCCATGGCAATGGTAAACTGACATGGTACGCGAGTGGGTGTGTCTATGGAAAGCAGCTTTAGCTTTGGCCCTGTGTAAGCTAATCCTTAATTTGGTCCGGAGTGCAAGTCCCACCTCCAGAGTTGCGTCTGGCCTCCTACCTCAAATATATGCAAATGATGATGACCGTACATTATTAAAAACAGTAGCAACAACAAGAAAACAAACAAAAACCAAACAAAAGCAAAACTCATGAACAACCAGCACCTGTCACACAGTAGGCAATGTAAATTTAAGGTGTCCTTCTGTATTAAAAGGTTTAAAAAATTAATTCAAAGATAGAGGAAAGCCTTCATTGTTTAAAACAGTTGGGCATGCAAGTTGGATAAACAACGTGGGATACCCAAAATGATGAAGCTTTATTTAGAATATTTGATTGTATTTTTCTTGTTAGTAATTAAACAAGGCTAGTTTTCAACTAAATCTATTTCATGACAGTAAAGCCAGGCCGTCTGCGTATAAAACTGTGTCTCTTTCTGCTTTAGCGAAGAAGTCATCATGAGAGCTACAGTGAAAATGATGCAGAGTAATTAAGATAAGTGAAAAAGAAGTGATGTCCCTGTTTTATCCCTCCGGAAAAATTATCTCAACACTGAAAGGATTGTTTTTACCAAGCCTGAACTTCAAAACAGGTTCTGTATAAACATTAATAAATACAGTTCTACGAGCTCTTGAATTTTAGCCTTGAGGTTATTACAGTCTCAGAAAAAGGCTGAAGAAAGGTCATTTAGAAAAACCACGTTTTATTTTACTCTAACAAGGTGATAAAGAATATAACAGAAAAGCTACCAATGAAATGAGGATTATGAGAAAGTTGAAATTGCCTTGAAGCTGCTCTCGTGTATTCTTGGTATTTGGGACTGCTAGAAAAATGTTAAAAAGCATCAAAAATCTAGAAGGAAGTTCAACTTAAAGATAGCAGCCTGAGTGTGCCAGTGGGTGAGGTTTGCTATTTAGGGTTGTCAGATAAACAAGAAGATGTTTATTTCAATTTGTTTCAATATCAGTGTGCCCCAAATACTTCGTGGGACATACTTATACTTTTAAAATATTGTTGTGTATCTGAAATTAAAATGTGACTGGGTGTCCTGTATTTATTTCCTAAATTGGGCAACCATATCCTCTCTCTTTTGATACTCACTTAAAATTTCAGAAAAATAGAAAAATGAGTAAATCCACAATTGCAAAGGAAGTGTGGTTTGGGGGGATTGGTGAAGGCATCAGCAGAGGGAGAAAGTTTAACAAAATGGTGTGAAAGAAAGCAGGTGGAATAATGTTGGCAAAGCAAAATGTAGGAAGTTGGCTGCTCAGAATTTCTGAGATGGAATAGCAACAGAGGCAGCTGGCCTGCCCGCCAGCACCCTGGAAGGTCTGGTCTTAGGGAGTGTGAATGGAATTAGAAGAAAAGCTGTAACCCGAAGAGTTGTTCTCCTACGTGTCCCAGCATCACAGGCAGAACTGCAGACAGCTAAGCTTTTATATTTCCTGCCAATATAATAAAGATAACCATAGTAACAAACAGTTTTCCCAGCAATGAAAAGAAGCATTTGGCAGAAATAGGCAGATATGTTAGAATGGTTGCCCTCCACTTGAGACTGGCTTCTCAACATCTCACCCTCATGCAAAGCCTTCCCAGCATATGTGAAAAATTCAAAGCATGTTTAACCATAATGATTAGAAAGATACTTAATACTAGGACAGTAAGTGAGGGCAAACGGAAACGATGCCACGTGAATATTGCTAGGTAGCAGCCCAACAAAGAGAAACGGGGATTGTTCAGACTTGCTTCTCCAGGACAGAAAATCAAGCAGGGATTAAAGATAGAGGTTAAATTGAAGAATGTACGTGCCTCTGGCTGGAATAACTTCAGTGATTTCTCTCTTGAAAAATTAAAGTTTTGGATAATGAGTCTGAGAAGCAGGAGGAGCTCGGAACTCTGACATATATTGTAGCTGTGTTTTTATTGTTTAGCCTCCACAGTAAAGGCAGTAGCCTCTTAAGAGAAGAGTCCCTTTACCGCTTATGGCAAAGGGTTCAGAAGTGAACTTCTGCATGATTAAAAGCTTTCATCAAAAATATCCCCACTGGTTAACTGAATCTTTCTGTTGAGTGTATTCATAATTAATCAACACTAACAAAAAGCCTAGAGGTGGCAGTGACCCTTTACAAGCTATTACTAAGAATGCATTGTTTTGGAAGGTCCAGGTAGGTGGATCACAAGGTCAGGATTTCGAGACCAGTCTGGCCAAGATGGTGAAATCCCATCTTTACTAAAAATACAATAATTAGCTGGGCTTGGTGGCAGGAACCCATATTCCCACCTACTTGGGAGGCTGAGGCAGGAGAATAGTTTGAACCCGAGCAGCAGAGGTTGCAGTGAGTGAAGATCAGGCCACTGCAATCCAGCCTGGGCGACAGAGTGAGACTCCATCAAAAAAAAAAAAAAAAAAAAAAAGAATGCATTGTAATTAAGTATTTTCCAGCAGTTTTCTTTTTTTGCAAAAACATTAGAAAATATGACTTTAGTAACTAAGAGTATTTAAAGAAAATATGGAAAGCAGAGAGAATAAAGAGTAGCTTTATGAACTATGCATATATATATATATGGCCTAAGTGAGACTTTTATCTTATTTTACATACAATTTTTTGGCTCTGCAACCTATATGGGACCACACTGAAAGAAGCTGGTTTTCTCCTGAAAGAGAAATGGCAAGTTTCTGGAGAACTGAATGTATAAAAGTTATGTTGAACTGTTTCCTCCTTAGAAGTTGTTCATGTGAAAAATTACACTGCAAGCTACAGAAAGCCCATAGAGGCTAGGGAGTAAAACTGGTGGCCAACAGACCAGTCTGATGTCTTGATTAGGAGACAGCACACAAATAGCCAATAAGAAGTGCACACCTGAGGTCTCTGAGAAGAAAATTCACACTTATTCAAAAAGAGCAACGGCAGTTTCAGCCCAAAACATGAAGACATTGTTGAGTTCCAGAAAATGGATATTCTAGGTGCTAATCAAGTGTTCTTGGCCCTAACGGGAAAAATCATCCAGGGTTCTTTAGGCAAAACTTTCTTTCCTGATTAATTAAAGCAGTTTAATTAAATGTATACATGAGATAATAAAACTCTCCCATCCAGAATAGAATACAGATGCAAAAACTGTGGAAACAAGTAATGTTAGTAGAAAGCTTGTTGTTGAAATCAAGCAAGGAGTAGAGTTCTTTGCTAATTTTAAGAAGAATTAGAGCTTTTGATTTTAGGTTTTTGTTGCCTTTTAATCTATTTTAATTAAAAGGCCCTGCAGAAGCAAAGGTATATTCCGATGAACTGCAGTCTCAAAATCCACATATCACTTTTCATTGTTTATTATTTTGTCTATTCGGAGGCAGACGTTCTATATTTGTGGGAAGATCTAAACAGAAAGAACTAAGTGGTAGACTATGTTTTCAAAGATTGGCATTTGATTTTTTAAAACCATTGAACCAAATCCTGTATTCAAAACCAGAAGCCAGTTTAGGATGGTTTTCTTTGTTAAAGCAATAGTAGGGCATGGTCTGGCTCTTCCACACAAATAAATGGTGTTCATTGATTAAAAAAAAAATTCTGTGTACTTTTCCCTTTATGAGATGGCATCTGTTTCTCTGCTTTAAGTCGACCTTCGGACTTACTTTGGCCGAGAGAATACAGTGAAGGGAACCATGTGCAGAACCTAAGGCAGATGTCAGTGGTGGTACATGTTTCCATGCTCTCTCAGAACTATGTCACTGTCCTGTAAACAAATCTAGACAAGCCTGTGGGATTCAGACACCATATGAAGAGATCCCAATTATCCCAGCTGAGGCCATCCTAGACTTGTTTGCAGCCAGTTCATTCTGTAGAATGTGAAAAAGACCAGCCAAGATCATCAGAGCCACATTTGCCACACCAATGGCTAACGGCAGCTATCTGCCTGAGCCCAGCTATGACCAGACTACTCAGCTAACGTGGAGACTCATAAGCAATAAAGGATATTTTTGGTTCTATAATCCACTGAAATTGATTGGATTGTTACACAGCAGTAGCTAACTGACACAGGAGACCAGTGGTAGATTTAGAGACCAAGCAATTAAAATGGGATGTGTTTCATTTCCTTTAAATATATATAGCTGAATGTAGCAAAAGTTTTCTGAAATATTAAAAATATATATATAAAAAGTCAGCCCTGAGAATCAGACAGGCCCGAGAGAGAAGTTCAGCTACAAGTGCAAAAATGTGTCTCTTAAGAGGAGTAAAGAATGTCTACGATAATTCTGGTGGTTATGTCTTGGAGGCTAAAAGAGCAAGGTAAAAGTGCAATGGTAAAGTCAGGGTCCTTTTTGCAGGACAGAGTGGCAATTCAACAGAGAAGTAAAAAAAAAAAAGAAAAGAAAAAAGAGTTAGTTTAGATTTTGGCTCTACAAACAAAATTTCCTGTAATAGCTTCATTTATATCCACATACTTCTATGTTAAGACGCATATCAAGAAGAAAGGTTTTAGCTTCTGTTACTCCATCTTCCTTTGTAGGGTTTTCAAATGTGTTTCTATTCAGTTATTTGTGTCCCTACACAGGGTGCAGGTTTTTAAATTTCTATATGAAAAGCTGTGCTATAGCAAGAGCTGTGCTTTTGCTTATCAGAAAAGGACACCCAACCTAGGCAACATAGAGAGACTGTGTCTTTACAAAAAAATTTAAAAATTCGCTGGGCATGGTAATGCACACCTGTAGTCCCAGCTGCTTGAGACACTGAGGCAAGAGGGTCACTCGATCCCAGGAGTTCAAAGCTACAATGAGATATAACCTTTTTTCCTAGATAATTACTTCTTAAGAGAAAGCAAAATCCAGCCTGACATGAAATCACTCAGCAAGGAGATGGCAGATACAGGATATTTTCTTGAGAAATGGAAGGAAGTATGGAGGCTGGGACCCATTCTAATTCTATGCAAATCTAGGCTTTGCATGGCAGAGAAGGTGACTAAAGGTTGCCCTCCAGTAGAGAGGATACAGGACTAATTGTCCTGAACTGAGGCTGGTAAAACAGCAAGGTCTTGAGCTATGGGTTTCTCATTGATCTTTTAAACTGCTTACATTATTTTTATCATCAATTCCTAAAACTACCTTAACTCCCTGCCTTGAGACTCAGTGGGATTATTCCTCCCAGAACAAAAATGTATTGAAAGATTAAGAGTGCAACTTAGGAATTCAGTGACATTCAACACTGGTAGCCCTCCTCTGGAAAACAACAGCATGGCTTCTGCCTCCATATGAGAAGAATGCCTGACTTCTTGGAAATGACTGAATGGTTCATTCTACCATCATTTTTCCCAGAAAGATAAGAACACAGGTATTTTATTTCCCTGTTCTTTTCTTAAAGCAACGTTGGATATTATTTGTGCAACTTAAGACTTGATTACCCTTAACTCAGGAGTCGGGATTTGTACCAAAATCATCTTCTGACTAGCAGCACTAAAGCTTCTCCAGTCTGCCTTTTCTGACTCTAAACTGTTTCACACTTATGTTACCTTTGCATTACAGCATTCACTGTTCCACTGGCTTGCTTCCTCTTTGTCTTGCTCTTTTCTTCCTTCCTTCCCTCTCTCTCTCTGGCCTAAAAAGCACTGGAAAAATCCTTTTCCATTATTGATGGTCTCGCAGGCAGAGAAGATGCCTAAAGATAAAGAATTGAGAAATTTACCTAGAAGTTCTAGAACATGGACAGGGAGGTATAGGTCAGTTTTCTATTGCTAATGTAACACATCATCACATATCTGGTGGTTTAAAGCAACAAAAGTTTATTATCTTAAAGTTCTGGTGGTCAGAAATGCAAAACTGAGTCTTAAGGGGCTAAAATCAAGGTGTAAACAGAAAGGATATAGAAGGGATATTTGTTTGCCTTTTCTAGAAGCCACCTGCATCCTTGGGCTCATATCCTCTTCCTCCATCTTCTAAGTAGCTCACATAGCATATTCTCTCTTTGACTCTGCTTCTCTCCTCTTTGTCATTATGCAGAATTTTTTCTGACTCTAAATCTGCTTTCTTCCTCTTAATAAAGACCCTTGCAACTACATTGGATCCAACTGGATAATCCAGATCATCTCCCTATCTCAAAGTCCTTGATTAAATTATATCTGCAGAGTCCCTTTTGCCGTGTAAGGTAACATATTGACAGGTTTTGGAAATTAGAACATGGACCTCCGTAGGGGCTGTTATTCTGCATACAACGGAAGAGTAACAAGGAAAATATTTTTTGAGGTATTCTTTGAGCATGAACTAGTTCCTAGGAAACTGTATTAGTTTGTTTTCATGATGCTAATAAAGACCTACCCAAAACTGAATAATTTATAAGGCAAAGAGATTTAATGGACTAACAGTTCCACATGACTGGGGAGGCCTCACAGTCATGACAGGAGGCAAAGGAGGAGCAAAGGCACATCTTACATGAGGGCAGGCAAGAGCATGTGTGCAGGAAAACTGTCCTTTATAAAACCATCAGATCTCATGAGACTTATTTACTACCATAACAGTACGGGAAGAACCATCCCCATGATTCATTATCTCCATGTGGCCCTGCCCTTGACACATGAGGATTATTACAATTCAAGGTGAAATTGGGTGAGGATGTAGCAAAACCATATCATTTTGTCCTTGACCCCTCCCCAATCTGATGTCTTCACATTTCAAAACCAACCATGCCTTCCCTGTAGTACCCAAATGTCTCAACTAATTTCAGTACTAACTCAAAAGTCCATAGTCCAAATATCTCATCTGAGGTAAGGCAAGTCCATTCTGCCTATGAGCCTATAAAATCAAAAACAACACTTCCTAGATACAATGGGGATACAAGCATTAGATAAATACCTCAATTAAAAATGGGAGAAATTGGCTCAAACACAGGGGCTACAGGCCCTATGAAAGTCCAAAATCCAACAGGGCAGTCAAATCTTAAATCTCCAAAATGATCTCCTTTGACTCTATGTCTCACATTAAGGTCACGGTGATGCAAGAGGTGGGTTCCCAGGGTCTTGGGCAGCTCCACCTGTATGGCTTTGCAGGGTACAGACTCACTCCTAGCTACTTTCATGAGCTGACATTGAGAGTCTGCAGCTTTTCCAGAAGCACGGTGAAAGCTGTTGGTGGACCTACCATTCTTGGGGCTGGAGGAAGGTGGCCCTTCGTGTCAGTGCTTCAACCCCACATTTCCCTTTCCAACTTCCCTAGTAGAGGTTTTCCATGAGGGCTCTGCCCCTAGAGCAAACTTTGGTTTAGACATCCGGGCATTTGTATACATCCTCTGAAGTCTAAGGCATAGATTCCCAAATCTCAATTTTTGACTTCCCTGTACCAGTAGGCTCAACACCACATGGAAGCCACCAAGGTTGGGGCTTGCATCCTCTGAAGCCATGGCCCAAGCTGTATCTTGGCCCCTTTTAGCCATAGCTAGAGTGGCTGGGGTGAAGGGCACCAAGACCCGAGGCTGCACACAGCAGGGATGTGCTGGGCCTGGCCCACAAAATCATTTTTTCCTCCTAGGCTTCTAGGCCTGTGATGGGCGGGCTGATGCAAAGCTCTTTGACATGTCATGGAGACATTTTCCCCATTATCTAGTGATTAACATTCGGCTTACGCAAATTTCTGCAGCCAGCTGTAATTTCTCCATAAAAAAACAGTTTTTCTTTTCTATTGCATCATCAGGCTGCAAATTTTTGGAATTTTCATGTTCTGTTTTTTTTTTTTTTTTTAAACCGAGTGCTTTTAACAGCAACCCAAGTCACGTCTTGAATGCTTTGCTGCTTAGAAGTTTCTTCTGCCTGATACCCTAAATCATCTCTCTTAAGTTAAAAGTTCTACAAATTTCTAGGGCAAGGGAAAATGCTGCCAGTCTCTTTGCTAAAATAGAGCAAGAGTCATCTTTAATCCAACTCCCAACAAGTTCCTCAGCTCCATCTAAGACCACATCAGCCTGGATTTCGTTGTCCATATCATTATCAGCATTTTGGTCAAAGCCATTCAACAAGTTGCTATGAATTTCTAAACTTTCCCACATTTTCCTGTCTTCTTCCGAGCCCTCCAAAATGTGCCAGCCTGTCTGTTATCCAGTTCCAAAGTTACTTCCACATTTTTGGCTATCTTTAACAGTAGCACCCCACTCTGTAGGTACCAATTTATGGTATTAGTTTGTTCTTTTGCTGCTTATAAAGACATATGCAGGACTAGGTAATTTATAAAATAAAGAGGTTTAATGGACTCACAGTTCAACATGGCTGGAGAGGCCTCACAATCATGGCAGAAGGCAAAGGGGGAGCAAAGGCATGTCTTACATAGTGGCAGACAAGAGTGCATGTGCAGGGAAACTGAGTTTTATAAAACTATCAAATCTAATGAGACTTATTCACTACCACAAGAACAGTATGGGGGATACTGCCCCCATGAGTTACATAAAATTCTCAATTAAAAATAAATTGCTTAAAATGGTCTATTTTAGGAGACATTTTGAAAACCTTAAAAGATATTCAATGATTTTTGTAGTCATTAACATAAATAAGAACACTTTTTCTACTAATGTTTTGACTTGGGTTGACCCATGACTTAATAAATAATAGCAAGATTGTTTTGAAACTCAATTTCAGATGACACAGATATTTATCTGTGGCTTGTACTAACAATCCAGAAGGCATAAATCTGAACAATACTTTTGGCTTCCCATATATAAATTGGTATGTAATATCTTCTGGAATTTTAGCTTTTGGAGAATGTCAATTCTATAATTAACCTATGATCAACCTATTGCTCCCTTTTAGAACAAAGTTATTGTATCAGTAAACCATAAGATAAAAAATAGATATTCTGTAAAAACATTTATTCAGAAACCATTACCTCTTATTTAAGGGAAATGTATAATAGCTCTTAAATACTGACTCTTAAGACTTTTTGACCCTACATTTCTTGTATGTCCAAGATAAAGAAGCAAATTTTCTGAATGTCTTTTCTATTCTGGTCATTATATCAGAACTGGAAAGTGAGATGGTAAGAGAATCAAGTTACAGAAACATAATGTCAATAACTTTTCTCATTTTACAATTCAGGAATCCCACTAGAAGGATTTGGGCTCCCAAACTGAAGGTACAGTGCTATGGTCTGAACGTGTGTGCCCTCTAAAATTCATAGGCTGAAATTCTAACCCCATGGTGATGGCATTAAGAGGTGGGTTTTTGAGAGGTGATTAGGTAATGAAGGTGGATCTCCTATGCATGGGATTAGTATCCTTATTAAATGAGGCTGAAGGGAGGTTGTTTGCCTCTTCCATCATATGAGGATGCAGCAACGGAGATGCCTTCTATGAACCAAGAAGTGAGCCTTCACTTGATAATGAATCTTCCAGTGCCTTGATTCTCAGCCTTCAGACTGAGAATAAATTTCTGTTTTTTATAAGCCACCTAGTCTATGGTATTTTGTTATAACAACTTGAATGAACTAAGACATGCAGTCTGCTAATCCTGTTTAGTCGCTGTTTTACTTATTTATTTATTTTTGAGACAGAGTCTCGCTCTATCACCCAGGCTAGAGTGCAGTGGCATGATCTTGGCTCACTGCACCCTCCGCCTCCTGGGTTCAAGCGATTCTTCTACCTCTGCCTCATGAGTAGCTGGGACTACAGGCATGCGCTACCAGGCCCGGCTAATTTTTGTAGTTTTAGTAGAGATGGGGCTTTACCATATTGGCCAGGCTGGTCTCAAACTCCTGACCTCACGATCTGCCCGCCTTGGCCTCACAAAGTTCTGGGATTATAGGCATGAGCCACCAACCCCTGCCTCTCAGTTCTGTTTCTATGGCAATGTTAACTTAAGCTAACTTATTCCCAATATATCCTGCTATTATTTAAAAGGATCCTCAATACATATATTGGTATTAAAAGCCTGAGGATGAGCAAGCTCTGAGAGACGGGACAGGGCCATAGAAATGTCACTGTCCTTGGTGTTTGAAGATGGCAGTACCTACCAACAAAGGCAGTGCTACCCGGTTAAGTTCAAGTTATGTGACTTGGCAGCAGACTTAAGCCATGTGCCTGGTACTGGATTGTACTCTGCTGCTCGATTTCCTCTATCCCTAGCCGAGTATGTCCTTTCGCTATGGGCGAAGCTCTGCTTTTCATACCTGGCATTAATATTATTTGTTCTATTTGTTTACTGATGAATATTTCAGGCTAAGCGAAGCTCCTTGCCTTCCACAAATCAAGAACAAATGTTTTGGCTTCTCAGATTAAATGACCAGGAAATCTAACCCTTTCAGCTACATCACACAGATGAGTTCCTTCTCCTGTCTTAATAGTCAAGGTAAACATTTTGGCAAGGATGGAAACAGATTAAACGGTAACAAAACCAGGTATTCTCTGAAGACTTTTATAAACCAAACATCTAAAACATAAGAAGTGTAAATCCTGGTAGTAAATAATCTGTTTCTAGTTTAGACTAAGATACATGTGCATGATAATGCCTAGACAATCAAATATTAAAATTTGGACTCTTCGGAGAAGTCAGTCAGCAGCAACTCGTAGCTCTGTGTCCTGTGGACCTCACAGGCTTGGTTCTCCATAGTGCCACCCTCTGGCCTTTTCAATATATGCAGTCTTCAGCAAGCATTTCCTTGAGAATCTACAACAAAATTAGCATGTGCTAAACACAGGGAAGGTAGATATGAAAGGGCTTACTCTGGTTCTTTGAGAGAAGTATAAGAGTTTTAAGACCTATTAGCATCTTGAGGTATCAAAATAGACAAGTGGCCAATTAAAAATGTAAATAAAAGGGGATGGGAAAAGGGAAGAAAAAGAGCAAGAAAGAGCATGCTCTCATTAGTGAGGTAAGGTATGTATTAAAGAAAGTAAATAATAAGCCAAAACAACATAGGAAAAAATAAGGCAGCATCAACTGAAGTATGATGAAATGGATAGAGGTTTGGAATGATGGCTAAGTTATGCTGTAAGTTCCAACTTCTAAGAGGCTGACTGATTCTGGTTACACAAGACATACTGGATAAATATATGCACCTTTTAAAAGAAAACTTGTCCGATTGCGGTTTTGGGAGCTTGTCCTCTGTTTTCATTTTCTCTCTCCTGTTCAGCCCACCCTTCTTACTTACAGTGCATCCTTGTTACTCAGCATCCCAACATTTTCCAATAATCATGTGCTTCATTGAGCAGCCGTGACCATCTCTTCTTGCTCGTCTGTGCTCAGTTTAATAATGAGCACATCCCTTTTTTTTACCTGTAATTTCTTAGGTTTTCACATGACTGACGGAGCTGCAGCAGAAATCACAAGGGGAGCTGCCCTGCAGAGAGAGCCAATCCATGAGGTATGGCAAGAGTGTAAGGACAGAAAGTACTTGGGCTCTTTATGACGTCCTTGAACCGCTAAATTTGCCAACTTGGGAGCTGCCCCATTTCAGTATACATCGCTCTGTTCAGTAACAGATACTGTCCACTATTTAAGATATTTTGAGTTGAGATTTTTATTCCATGCATACAAATGCATCCAAATTAATATATTCTCTAACTTGTTATCTGGTTACCTCATGTTTCATCAATACTTTTATGTCATGACATACACTAGGAAAATGAAAATCCATGGAGATGAAGTTAATACATTTCACTTTTTCAAGAAGAGATGGATTGACAATAAAAAAATTGGAAAGATTTTATATAAATTACATAGATGCATAATACAGCTTTTCATTATTTTTAAAATTCACAAAAATATCTTCAACTGGAATGGTATCAGACAACATAAATCTGGAATTTGGCACTTTCCTTACAAGTTAACCAAGTGAGATACACATACCTTATTCTAAATTCTTGGAACATATACATAAAGATTTTATAATCTGTAAGGAGAAGAGGAATGAAACTTTAAAATGCATAATCTCATATTATATTTTGATGAGGAATATTTTAAAAGTTTAACTTTAATTAGAGATGTAACTGTGGCATGGGGATTTTGCAGTGTTTAAACATTTCAATGAGAAAGCAAACACATTGTTTAGTTGGTACTATGTGAATCAAATATATGATAGATATTTAACATTTCTTCACAATGGATTCAGTGTTGAATAGCCATGTAACTGATGAATCAAGAGTTTTTCAGGACTTTCTAATTCCCTAAATGAAGTTTCATGTGCTAAATGGCCCAGCCTCCCAGACATAGCTTCTTAGTTTCAATATTCATATTTATTGACATGGCCATAGGCATGCCGCAGACAGAAACTAATTAATGGATGAAACCTATTTATAGCTTGATGGCTGTTAATTCCTCATTAGCTGCACTTTTAAAATTCATATCTATATGGAAAGAAACATGTATGTCATTTTCCAAGAGACAAAAGTAAAATCTAATCTACTAGATTATTACTGTGTGGATTAATATAAAATTATGCA
Source organism: Callithrix jacchus (assembly GCF_049354715.1). Classification (NCBI taxonomy): domain Eukaryota; kingdom Metazoa; phylum Chordata; class Mammalia; order Primates; family Cebidae; genus Callithrix; species Callithrix jacchus. The sequence continues at coordinate 36,125,913 of NC_133522.1, read as the reverse complement.
AAATAATACCTACCTAAAAGCTGTTCAGCTCTCTGAGGCTGCACTACAACCTGTGTGACCCCTATTGCTTCCAGAAATATAATGATGGTCTTGTCTTTTTATTTTGATTAAAAAAAAAGTCAACTGTTTTTTTCCCCAAACTGTCAGACTAAATGACATGTGGTAAGACCCTTGGAGCCATTATGTAAAAGTAAAGCCTGCAAGTTCACTAATTTATGGGAGAAATAGAGAAAAACATGTCAGAGCTATAGAGAGAGTGGCTTTTAATTGGAAGTTTGAACTTACAGTATAAAATCTTAGTCTCCCAAAGTTGTTACTTTCTGAGTAAATAGAAGGCAATGGGGCAATTGAGAGAGAAAAAAAAAAGTATAACTGGTTTTCTGTCAGTTTTCTGCAATGCCCAGTGAATAGAATTGTTGAAATTCAGCAAAGGTACCAAAAGACCCTGAATGGCATCATATAAGCATCGCCCAAGTGAGTTGAATGGATAGATTTTTTCCCTCATCATTTTCTAAGCACATAGTAATGTTAACCACATTCTGTTCTTGCCTGTTGTTTGATAAGGTGGTGTTGTCTTCAACTCTAGCTGGATTTTTGGCAAAAATTATTTGGGGAAATAGCAATTAAATTTTATGTAAGTTGATATCTTTGTATATTTCAAATGAATTGTTTGTTTGAAGATTATTTTGAAAAACTAAATATTTTCATGGCAAAATGTAGATGATAAGAGTTGTTTAGACATTTCACTACTTATTTATGTAATTTTTCATATTCCAATATCTTAGAGTTACAATTAACTGTAATTAATATTCCAATTGACGACTTTCTCCCCACTTACTATTACATGAAATAATGGTACAAATTATTAATGGCATCTAAACTGAGATAAAGCACAGTAGCTTTGCTATTCTAAATAATACCTCATGTATTCAGAATCTCTCATATTTTAAGCTGTGTGGTTGTTTTATCTACCTGTGTAATTCATGTGGGCTTTGAAATTTGTGTCCTCCTTCCAATTTTATCTTCCAAGGCCACCCAGCTCTACATGTCACAATTTTCAACACTCTGCTCAAAATTCCAAGTCCAAGTTCAACTACTATTCCCTTCTAAAGCTCTCCTTGGTTATCCAAACCAAAAATGCCATCTTTAGTCTTTAAACTACTACTCCTCTTAACTACAACTAGTGTTTTTCATAAATTGCCTTTTATTAAACATGTGTGTATCTGTGTGGCTTTTTAAAGAATTTTAGAAACACTGTTTTTATATCCAGATGCTTAGCACTGTGTTCAAGGATTTTCATGATATGTTCCCCGATGAGTGTACAGTCTTACTTCTCACTAGTTCATTAAGAGTTTTGTGATACTGTTGTCACCATGGAGTATTGATGTTATTTTAACACTTAGCACATCAATGCTTCCATAATTAGTTCATGATTCTTCCTCAGGCTGTAATATCCTTTCCTAATTCACTTATCACAATAAATAATTTTTTGAAATCCTGCTCAAATATTGTAGATTAAAAATATCCTTCAAGGCTCTTTGCCAGAGTTAATTATTTCTTCTGTGCACATGAAGTCACACTGCATATGCTTCTCTAAAACATATTATTCAGCCTTGCTTTGAAATTTGTTTTCTTCCCTGAAGGATTGCAAACACTTCTAGGACATAATTTTTATCTTACATATCTTGGTATTTTCAAAGAATCCCAGACAGAAAAGATATTGTGCTTCCTACGGTATTTTTATTTTTTATGTGACCATCTATAAGAAAGCCTATTCTTCATCACATCTATAAAGTGAAAGTGGTAAGTTCCTCTATGAGGCAAAGATGCCTCATAATGCCTCATGCCCAGTTAAGCATTGCAAAGTACTTAAGTTGAGCATCAAAAATCAATTGTTTGATTTTTCTGCCAATCCTGGGAATGTTATTGGTTCTATTCCAAGTAGAACCTCACAGGAGAACTTAATTTAGTAGTAGTTTAGGTTTGTCTAATTCATAACATCATTTCTTCCTAATTCAAGGAAGGGAAAGAAAAACAAATCTCTGCATCCATGAGGAAATCATTCCTAGAGGGTATTGATTATATCCATGAGGAAATCATTCCTGGAGGATATTGAGGGTATCCCAACAGCAGTTTCTTTTTCACTTATTTCTGATAATTTATAGGGAAAAATACGCTTAAGGAAGTCATGCTCTTCCCTACAAGCCTAAGGATGAATGGTAACTTATGAAAAGGAAGGACATGTGACAAAATTCTAGACAACTGCAAATAAACAGGTGTCCACTAGAGCTTCTTACTTGATTACAAATAGGTATAATTTCCATTTATAGAGTTGCCAATTAAGCTCTGACTCCACTGGCCCTCTCACAGACAGCAAATATTAACTCCAGACAAATACGAAAAGGAACTGCCTGAAGTCACTCCAAAGGGTAAATAGAAGGGGCAAAATCTGGAGAGAAATGGACACAGAGAAGAAGGAAACAACATTGTGCGAACTCCAATTTTAGCCTTTTAGCCTACAAGCAAGTCCCAGTATTGCCCATGCCAAAATTTCAATAGAAAACTCACAGAATTCCTAGACTGACGAACCAGAGGACAGACTTCAAGGCAACCATAGTTTCTAGAATGGTGAGGGGGATATCCAAGAAAGATATCCGGGCATAGAGAAGGGTAGAATCACATTTTGAGTATAAACCCTATCCAAATTTATGGCTCATATCTAAAACCACACATATGCAGCTCATATTCAGAGCAGTCCTGCTAAGAATAAAAAAACTAAACTGAAATTTGTTATTTTAACACTTAGCACATCAATGCTTCCATGATTAGTTCATGATTCTTCCTCATGTTGCTGAAAAGACAGAGCTTGTAGTTTGAGTCCAACATAGTAAACTGAATACCAAAACAACAAAATCATTTTCTGGAGCAATATAAAAAGATCCAGAGCCTCCAACATAATTTATGTAAAACACAAATTCAAGACATGATCCAGAAGTGTGCAGCATAAAATGAACGATTATGGCTTTTCCACATTTATTATATTATTTAATCATCTCAACCATCATTCATTTATTGTTGAATATCCAGTGAGTACCCATTATGTGCCAGACACTTCGCAAAAGACATTATTATCACTGACTTCTTGTTGTGATGTTATTATCGTGATGGTTTTTATCCCCATTTACAAAGAAAACTAGGAATTAGAGAACCCTCAAAGCATGCAAGTGGAAGGGCTGGAATTTTATTTCTCAAAGTTTGAATCAAGTCCCAGAATTTAAAACTAACTCTCCAGTGTGGTAATAGACCAGTGCCTCCTTCAGCTCCAGGGTTTTATACGTGCTCATGCTTGTCTTTCTAAGATAGTGCCCTTCCCTCACGTACTTAGCCATCTTGCTTGGTTCATTACTATTCATCATTTCAGGGAAGTCTTCTCTGCTTCTCAAATTAAGTCCCGTGTTGTACACTTTCATCGAATTCTAAAACTCTCCTTCAAAGCACTTATAAATGCCATAACTAACTCATTTTTGCTTTTTATTTATTTATTTCAAATTCTCCTAGTAAAAAGTAGGCTCTATGAAGGCAAAGTCTATATGTGTCTTACTCCTAACACAGTGCCTAGAAAATTCTAGGTGCCCATGGTGGTGCGTGCCTGTAATCCCAGCTACTCAGGAGGCCGAGGCAGGAGAATTGCCTGAACCCAGGAGGCGGAGGTTGCGGTGAGCTGAGATCGCGCCATTGCACTCCAGCCTGGGTAACAAAAGCGAAACTCTGTCTCACAAAAAAAAAAAAAAAAAAAAAAAAAGAAAGAAAAAGAAAATTCTAGGTGCCCAATAAGTAACTGTTACTTGGGCAAATGAATGTGCTAGAAAGAACAGAAACTCAGAAGTCAAATGGATGGGTTCAAATGTGGTCTTGAGCAAACCACCCAGCCCATCTGAGTCTCATTCCCTTTGTCTGTATATTGTGGGTAAAAAACATGAAGTCTACCTGATTATGAGAAAAATATGGAGTAGAATTCCTGATACATACTTGATAGTCAGTGAATATTTTATTTTCTGTAATATGAAGTGTACATTCATTTTGTTGTTTTTTTTACTACTGAGATACAAGACAACAGAACCATTTATTTTAACAAAGCTATGAAAATTGTAAGCATGAAGCCTAGCCAAGAATAAATAACCCTTGATAGAAAACCTAAATGTATAGCTTGAAATATCTAGTTATTCTTGTTTCACAGATACAATATTATGTTTTACTTAACCTCGCACTGAGCTTTTAAAATTATACAAACAGTCAAAACACAAAAGTAAAAGGGTAAGATTTAAGAGCAAAGGAATCCTCCAGTCCCCACCCAAGTGTAGCTCTTCTAATTAAAACCAAAATCAAAATTGTTTACTAACTCAGTTTTCTAGAGACCAGCAATTGCTTGGCGGAATTGTGTGTGGGGAGCACCCAGGATTGGTGTGAGGGTGTGTGTGAAGGGACGTCTTAGTAACAACATACATGGTATCCTAGAAGTGCTTTTCAAACTTACACATGAAAGTCATCTGGGGATCTTGATAAAATGCAGGTTCTGATTCAGTAGGTCTTCATTTGGCCTGAGATTTTGCATTTCTGATAATTTCCCAGGTGGTGTCATTGCTGCCTCACAAGCCACACTGAGAATATTGAGTTATTAATAAATGAGCCATCTGAGGAAAATCTCACCCCCTTTCCTTAGAATGTGGACAGAAACAAGCTATAGATGAGAAAGAGTTAGGTCCCAAAATTTATCACTTGTGCTTTGACAAGTGATTTTGAGAATGCAATATCCAAAATTTTTACAAAAGAAATAAAAATATTTAGCTTTTTAAATTATTTACCTTGTTCTTGAGGTTGAATGTAAGAGCAATTCGAATTTAAAAGTATTCTAAATTCAGTGCATTGTGTTTCAACAAACACTTGTTTGTGGATACTATATGCAGAGGATTATGCTGAGCATTTGGGGGTTTGACTGTATAAATTATACATGGTCCTTGACCTCTTATACTTCACCAAGGGAGACGCACTCATAAATAACTCAGGCTCAAGGAAGACTGTGATAAATACTAAATCAGAGAGATCAACAACGTAGCATATTATTATGGGAAAGAGAGATCCATGCGCCCTTGGGATGGCTGGGATGAAGCTTCTCAGCAGAGACGAAATTTGAATTGGTCTTTGCAGAACTGGTAGATATGCAAAAAACAGCCTTCTGGCTTAGAAGCGAGAGAACACAGGTTTATTCAACAACAGTAGGAGGAGAGTAGAACTCCCATGTGGCAGAGGAACCATACTAATGGGCAAGGCTGGAATAAGGGAGGAGCCACGTGGTGTTTACTTTGATTACCACATTGAAATAGCCAAACATCTTCCTGTAGTGAACTATATTTGTCCATTGATGCGATTGAAAGATAACTGTGCCAATATTGTGAAGACGAGTGGAAAGACTAGTTTAACGATGAGCAGGATTAATAGAGAACCACACTGACGTGAAGAAGGGAAGATATCGAAGTGTAAAGGAAGGCCTCAGATACAAAGAAAGCTTGTATGATTTGACAGGGGTTACTTTTATACTCTTTTTGGAAAAGAGACCTCATTTTCAAAATAGAACATTAAAAAAACAGGAATTAAATATAAGAAGTGAGTTTTCAAACAGTAGTGCCGTCAACTCATCCTAGATCTTCACGTGCCCTGCACGCAGCATCACAGTTTCCATCTCCCAGAAAGGAGTTATGAGACTTGCAGCCAAACCCATTACAACCTTCAAAGACTGGAGCGTAATTCAAGTGGGTTTCCTTCTTCACTCCAGAACTATTTATTTTACAGTCTAAATAGATAGTTAAGCTCAAAAGGAATTTCATGCAAAACTTGCTTGAACAATACTGAAGTTTGTTTTTTTGCTGTGTGCAAGAGCAAAACAGCCACGTGACATTTTCAGGGGGACCATGTTTTGTTCCTTTGAAAGAGAATCAAAGACTTTTTTTAAAAAAACATGTTCTATCCATGGAAAATAATTATTCCTGGGTTATTAATGTCATTTGGGTTTTTTTCTCTGACCAAAATACAAATAAAAAGAATTTTTTGGGGGGTGGGGGAGTAGAGGAGATGTTTTGTTTTAACACTGAGGTCATTAAAAGAATGTTATCAAATGAAATAGATGAGTTTAAGAATGAAACAGAACCAAACAGGACAGTCTTGGTGGACCAGACAGCATAGCAGTCTCTCCTGAGCATCCCTGATTCTTCAGTTTCCCTGTCCTCATTATTTTCAAAATTATTTTACTATTTTATAATGAAAGTACATACCTTTACTGTGTGGCCTACATCAAAGAGTTTCTGTCAGAAACTTCATTGGCCTTTTAGGGTAATTCTGGGGAATCAGGTAGACTATGAAGAGCTCCTTCCACATGGTAAATTCTGTGTAAATTTTAGCTTACTTTTCTTGCTTTCAGAATATTAAGAGGTGAGTTTGGAGCTTAACACTTTGTAAGTACCATGATTAACACTGTGGTTAATATCCCTAGAAAGGATTAAGGCTAATATAAAGAATTATCTGTGGCTGTGTTTATCAGATGTCTTGTGTAGATAACAGCCTCATGCTTTGATCACCTAATTTTATCCTAATACAGGTTAATTTGTTAGATTTTTGTAGGAAAACCTGAATCTGGAAATGAAAATTAGCTTTCAGCTAGCTTATTAGTGAAGTACAAAAGATTATTAAGCTGGAATAATTCACTTATTTTACAGATGAAAAAATAATAAAACAAAAAATGCATAAGTATATTCAGAAGGAAAGAAGGCATATAAAATATGATATTCAGCTTAGAAGCCTGTAGTGTTAGTTTACATATATTAAATACAGAAATAACAAATTTTTTCAAATATGCTCAGTTAAAAAATGTATTATTTACTATGCAGCCATTAAAGAGAACAAGATAATGTCTTCTGTGGGAACGTGGATGGAGCTGGAGGTTATCATCCTTAGCAAATGGACACAGGAACAGGAAACCAGATACCACACGTTCGTTCTCACTTACAAGTGGATGACAAAGGATAAGAACTCAGGGACACAAACCAGAAAACAGCAAACACTGAGGTCCACCTGAGAGGGAGAGTGAGAGGAGACAGAGGAACAGAAAAGAGAACTTTGGGGTCCTGGGCTTTATACCTGGATGATGAAATAATCTGTACAACAAACCCCTGTGACACATGTTTACCTGTACAACAAACTTTCACATGTACCCTCAAACCTCAAATAAAAATACATAAGTAAATAAATAAATAAACAAGTATGTATTCTTAGGTTTTAAAAGTATAACTCCATGATTTTGTAATTAGTCTCCTAGAATGTGCCCATTCTATATAATACAGTTAGAAAATATATGGGCAACAAAAACTGAAAAATTTTTAGAGCCCTGTAGTTACAAAGTATTTTCAAGGGTGGTTCAGATATTAATTATTTAGGTGATTGGTAACAACATTTAATGAGCCATGTTCTTATAACAAAGTTGAACATTACAATATTTTCACCCAGTAATCTGACTTCTAGAAAATATAAAAGAAGGAAGCTCATCAATTCAGTGGTGTGGTTTGCTGAATACTTCTCTTTTTCTTTTCTCTTTTTTGAGACAGTGTCTCACTCTGTTGCCCAGGCTAGAGTGCAGTGGTATGATCTCAGTTCACTGAAACCTCCACCTCCTAGGTTCAAGCGATTCTCCTGCCTCAGCCTCCCAGGTAGCTGAGATTACAGGTGTGTGACATCACGCCCACCTAATTTTTGTATTTTTAGTAGAGATGGGATTTCACCATGTTGGCCAGGCTGGTCTCAAACTCCTGACCTCAGGTGATCTGCTCACTTTGGCGCCCCAAAATGCTATGATTACATGAGTGAGTCATCACTCCCAGCCACTTTTCCTTTTCATGGGGGGTGGGATCGATATACCAAAGTGATGATTCTAAATATCGTCATTTGCTATTTTATGATTCAAGATATAACTTTACTTCCCAGGTATTTGAAAATTTGAAATTAATTACTGTATAATGACAGACACGTTGGAAGTTATAAGCTACAATATTTTTGCTCAAATAATATTTTCACCCAAAACACATTTTAGCATTCACATATTTGTTTTCTTTCACAGCTTGGCTGGGCTTCTTCCAGTTTTAATCTGTGGCTAACAAAAACAACAAAAAAGTACCACATGAAGTGACTACACTTACTTTTTAAGAAAACTGCTTCATAGAAAAGTATTTAATATGTTCAAGAAGGAGAGATCCTTAAACATGATTTAGTTTAATTAAACTTTGTATTTTTTTTCTTTTTGGCCTGATTTTTCTTGTGGCATAATTAATTTTTTCGCTGGAGATAATAACATGGTGCTTAACATGGTTTGGCTGTATGTCTCCACTCAAATCTCATCTTGAATTGTAGTTAAGGTAATTCCCACATGTGATGGGAGGGCCTTGGAGGAAGGTAATTGAATCCCGGAGGCTGTTACCTCCTTGCTGTTCTTGTGAAAGTGAGTGAGTTCTCATGACATCCGATGGTTTTATAAGGGTCTTCTCCCTCCCCGCATCCTTCACTCTGTACTTCTCCTTGCTGCTGCCATGTGAAGAAGGACTTGTTTGCGTCCCCTTACACCATGATTGTAAGTTTCCTCTCAGCCATGCTGAACTGTAAGTCAATTAAACCTTTTTCATTTATAAATTACCCAGTCTTGCATATGTCTTTATTAGCAGTGTAAGAACAGACTAACACAGTGCCCTCCAAGGACTCTCTAGCCAGCTGGGTATTGTTAGATGGAGCCATTTGTTCAAACAAGCTCCGTTTTAAAGTTCAAAATACATTGGATTTCTTGTAACACAAGGATAAATGCTAAACAGGATGGATTCCCCATTCTCCATGATGTGATTATTCCACATTGCATCTCATGTAGCCAGTAAATATATACACCTATTATGTACCCACAAAAACTAAAAATAAAAAAGTTCAAAGTACTGTAGCTATCATCATTTCTTTCTTTTCTTACATGATATTGATTTTAAAGTTCGTATAAACCCTGGCATTTTTCCCTTGCTAGTTAATAGGTTAGCTTTTCCTTTTTAATAATGTGGCTCCAGCCAAATGGAAAATAAGAAAATAGACCTCAGTACCAGATGGGATGGTTTTGATTACAAGCAATAAGAAAACCAAAAAAGGAAATTTACTAAATCCCAAAGCAAAAAAATTTAAATTATAAGGGGCCTGAGGTTAGTTATTCAGTGGCTTCATACACCATCAAGGATCAAGGTTCTTGCTGCATTTTAAGCTTTTTGACATTGCTTCTCTCAAGATACAATAGAACCCCAGCTGCTATGTACAGCAAATCACAGACACTGGGCCTAGGAAAAGACCTAACTGAAAATAAATACGAACATCCCATTCTCTTCATGGTGACTTCATCACAGCCTAGTTTATCTATGAGAGGGTGGCTGCCACGGTTCAAGATACAAATAATGGAAAAATCCAAAAGAAGAAGAGGTCTACCTCAGCCAATGTCTTTCTATGAACAGAGAAATCTTTTTCAGGAAGTTTATAGCATACGTCCTTTATATCTCACTGGTCAGAGTTGGATCTCACACTATTTACTGACTGGCCTATGAATGGGATATTCACAGCTAGCTTAGACCAGACATTCACAGTGTGTGGTCTGCAGATACGTGGGTGTCATTGAAACCATTCAGGGTCTTGGCAAAATCAAAATTATTATTCTAATAATACCATGGTATGATTTGCCCTTTTTGCTTTGTTGAGATTTTTACTGACAGTAAAAACGGCACCAATTTGCACAAGGAGTCACTGTGTTCTTCACTACCACAAATTTTTAAAATTAAATCAAGCAAATAATTTAAAAGCTTGCTTTACTAGAAAAGACCTGATAAAGCACTAAAAGTTATTAATTCATTAAGCTTTGTCCCTTGAATATGTCTTTTCATTATTTTAAATGAAGAAGTAGAAAGTATATCTAAAACACGTCTGTTGCGGACCCAAGTGTGGTGATTATGTTTATGAAGAAGGCCCTCGTGAAATTGTTTGAGTTACAAACTGAATCATCTACTATTTTCATAGATCATTATTTTTCCTTGGGTGAAAAACTGATGGACAAATTATGTTATTCAGACTTAAGTATTTGGCAGACACTTTCTCAAAAATGAGCAAAGTGAACCCATGCCTTTGAGGTAAACAACTGACACTGTTTTTGACAATGGTAAAATATGAGCTTTCAAGCAAAAATTGAAATTTGGGAAAGCTTTTTTTCTGCCACCATGAGCTGGACAGCTTCCCAATACTAACAGACTTTTCTAATGAGATTGATGATGACATTAATGCATGTGATTTCTTTTCATATTGTAAATGAAATATGTCAACATTTGGAAGATCTACATAACTCATTGAGCCGGTATTTTCCAAATGATGAATGCCTATTGTTATGAAATTATGCACAGGTAAAATATCCAATATAGTGTAAGAGATTTTAATGTAACCAAGACTGAAATGTTCATCAAGATGTTTGTTAATTTTACAACACTATTGTTAAGAAATGGTCACTGGTTAAATTTTGGTGTTCTGTCAGATACGAATATTATAATTATATTAAAAAGCTGTTTAACTACTTCTCCTTTTCCAATAGCATAACTGTATAGGCCACAATTTTGCATTTTGTTTTCATATTCTTCAACCCAAACTACATAATAAGCAGATTGAATGCAAGGTAGATGTAAGAGACTAGCTATCCTCTCTTAAGGCTGACACTAAAGAGATTTGCAAAAATGGAAAACAATGCCACTTTTTTGGTGGGCAAAGGACATGAACAGACACTTTGCAAAAGAAGGCATGCATGTGACCAACAAACGTGAAAAAAAACCCTCAACGTCACTGATCATTAGAGAAATGCAAATCAAAACCACAATGAGATGCCATCTCATACCAGTAAGAATAACAATTATTAAAAAGTCAAAAAATAACAGATGCTATCGAGGTTGTGGAGAAAAAGGAATGCTTCTACACTGTTGGTGCAAGTGCAAATTAGTTCAACCATTGTGGAATTCAGTGTGGTGAATCCTCAAAGACCTAATGACAGAAATACCATTCAACCCAGTGATCCCTTTACTGGGTATATACCCAAGGGAATAGAAATCATCTGTTATAAGGACACATGCATGTGTATGTTCATTGCACTATTTACAATAGCAAAGACATGGAATTAATCTAAATGCTCATCAATGATAGACTGGCTAAAGAAAATGTGGTACATATACACCATGGAATACTATGTGGCTATTAAAAAGAATGAGGTCGGGCCGGGTGCGGTGGCTCACGCCTGTAATCCCAGCACTTTGGGAGGCCGAGGCGGACGGATCATGAGGTCAAGAGATTGAGACCATCCTGGTCAACATGGTAAAACCCCCGTCTCTACTAAAAATACAAAAAATTAGCTGGGCATGGTGGTGCACGCCTGTAATCCCAGCTACTCAGGAGGCTGAGGCTGGAGAATTGCCTGAACCCAGGAGGCGGACGTTGCAGTGAGCCGAGATTGCGCCATTGCACTCCAGCCTGGGTAACAAGAGCAAAACTCTGTCTCAAAACAAACAAACAAACAAACAAAAAGAATGAGGTCATCTCTTTGCAGAGACATGGATGGAGCTGGAGGCCATTATCCTCAGCAAACTAACGTAGGAACCAAAAAACCAAATGCTGCATGTTCTCACTTGTAAGTGGGAGCCTAATGATGAGAACACATGGACACATCGAGAGAACAGCACCCACTGGAGTTTATCAAAAGGCAGAGGGTAGGCGGAGGAAGAGGATTGGGAAAAATAATGGGCACTAGGCTTAATACCTGGGTTATGAGGTAATCTGTGTAACACATCCCCGTGACATAAGTTTGCCTAAGTAACAAACCTGCACGTTTACTACTTAACTTAAAATGGGAGTTAAAAAGAAGAGAAGACAATGCCACTTTTAAAACTAATTGCATTTGTTTTGGAAAAATTTCAGTTTTTTATAATATGTTATTTATGTTAAAGTAAAAATAATGGCCTTATTTTTGTTAATAAATATTTAATAAATATTTTCAACATTTCTGTTTTCATTTCAAATGTTAAGTATTAGGTATAAGAATCTAAAAGCTGTTTAGGGAGTCCTCAGTTTTTGTGAGTGCCAAGGCGTCCTGGGATAAAGGGTTTGAGAATCTACGATTTAGTCCAATCAGGATTCTGTCTGTTCTGGAGAGAAAGCAGCCTCTCCTGAGGCCCATGACCACCTGGAGGAGGAAGGACCTGCAGACCACACTGTTAGAAAGGTGGAAGATGGCAGAGAGGATTCTGGGAAAGCAATTCACAGTGTTTGCTGAAATCTGCTGCAGTTTCACAGCATTTCTTCTGTGGTGTCTTGAATTGTTAATGAAATCAGTGGTTTTCAAACTGTGCTTTTTGGAGGTTTTTCAAATGAAGGAAGTTGGCAGGTGGAAATCAGACAGAGTTTCACCCCCTACTGCTCCAATCAGAATCACCGTAAATGTATCTCTTTTACATATTAGGCGTTCTCTTAAGATTTTATTTGAGAAATAGTTCTAAGGAAGAAAACTGTTTGAATACCACTGATTCAATATTTCTATTGTGAAAAATCTAAACTTTTGATATCTAAATTCACAAACTTGTTAAACTTCTTAAAGCTTTGATTACAATATTATTCATTATTCACCATCATATGTAAAACATCAGAGCACAGTGCTTTATACTTAATTGCAATGCTGGCTGATTTTAAATAACTTTTGAAGTTACCATTTTCCCCCGATTTTGCAGGACCATAAATGGACGAACTACCCCATAAATGGATGAACTCTGTGGTGGAAATCTTTGTGTTTTGGGGATATGGGGAAAGATGTTGTCTGGTCTGTGCATATTAGAGGGTCATGATTTTTATAATGAAGTGGTTGTAAGTCATAAGGTTTAGGGAAGTATTTCTGGGAGGTGTATTAACAATATTGATTTTGAGAAAACATTTAATATTAAAAGATATTTCCAAAGGTAGTAGGGATTTCATCTCCACAACAAGTCCTTTGAAGTGGACAACCATCTGTATTTCTATTCTCCAGTGAGATTTTTGAGACTTTCCAAGGCCTCTAGGAAGAGGTCAATGTAAAAATCAAAATTTTTTCAGGGTGTTATTGAGACGACTGTTAAGCTAGCCTACAGGGCAGGCGTGCATTAAAGCAAAAATGCCCAGGCTAAACAAATTAGTTAGAAACATTGCATTAGCTCTGACAACGAGGACCAATAATACATCAGGGTTGAATAATTCACTTCCGTGCTTAACTATTTTCTTGGCAACTTGGTAGGACTCAAAGCTTTTCCAAAACATGATTCTGAATCTGCCCCCATCCTTTGCCACCTCCCTGCTTTTTTCTATTAACCACAGCAGATAGCTGGATAACAAGATATTGAACTCTTTCACCACCAAATGCACATGCTCACTGTTATTATTTTCTAAATACTCCCAAAAGGAAAGTGACTTTCGGGTTGTTAAATCATGATATACCATGAAAGCCGCAATCAGGTTGGTAAATAATAAATCATGATGCTAGGGAAAGAATATCAGTTATTTTTTACAAGATTAAAACATCCCTTGGGGTGGGAACAATCTTTATGCGCTCCACAGTGCTGGAATCTTCACATAGATCACACTCATCATGTCTGATATTCAAATACTCCTTACTGTGAGCCAGGTACTATTCTCAGTACTTTACAAGATATTAACTCGTTCGATTTTTACAACAGCCAAATTCAGTCTACTGCTTCATTTGCATTTTACAAATGAAGAAGTCACTTTTCCAGGTGACAGAGTTATTAGGAAGGGGCAGAGCAGGGACTTAAAGCCAAGCATTTTGGCTCCAAAATCCACTAAGTTATACTACTTTGAGTTAAGTTTAGAAGGAGAGCATGATCTGGGATAGTAAAAGGAAAATATGATTTTATTTTTGGTTGGTGGTTGTTCTACGCAGCTCTCAGTGAATAAAGAAAGATTTGTCCTCTCGTCTCAAATCAAAGAACCATGACAGCCATTCACTAGATGAACATCTGGCCCACGGGATCCATTTCTGTGTCCCAAGACAATCTTGATTCTTACCTAGATTTGCAAAAGATTATTAATCAATATGCATGGTAATGTTAAAAGATCATTGGGTACCAAGACTTTTTTACCTGATTTATGTAGAGGATTGCTCTCTGAGTATATGCTTCAAAATGCTTGCAGATTTACATGTAGATGTGAGAATGGTCTAGCTTTAAATGTCCTGCTTTATGCTGTGACCACTCCGTTACACTGATTCTTTTCCATGCTTCGACACTGTAAAGCTCCATGACTTTTGTAGTCAGTGGATGAAGATATCCAGCCACCACATGACCCCTGTGAAACATCTCTAGTATTATCACCACTGTCACAGATAAGTTGAGACAGCTCTGAGCCTATTTCTCTTTAATCATTTTGTGTCCAGATTTATGCCAGCATGTGAATAATTTCTAAAGATTATACCATGAAGTGCCAAAAATAGCACATAAGGATAATTTCCAAAGTTTTAAAAAATTGATTAAGATTTCGTACAATTATGGCTCACTCATATCTTGCAGCTTGCAAGGATCTCAGGTCACAAGTATGAGACCAATGTTAGAGAGGCCTGTGTTTTCATCCCAATTCTTTCACTCCTTGGCCTTATGACCTTACGCAACTGAATTAATATTCCTTCTTTTTCATTTCTTAACTATAAAAAGATAACACTGGTTACCTCTCAGGAGTGATATGAGTATTTAATGAGAACATGAACTTAAAGTATCTAGAATACATTGCATTCTATTCATGTTATTCAATTTGTAAAGTGAGAGGTTAGGCTTATTTAAAAAAAAGAAAATCTTTCCTTCCGATAGTGTGTAAAATCTACTACTCCATCGAGACCAGGTGCCAAAATGGTAAATGTCAAAGGCATAGAGGATAACAGACGTGAATTTGTAGTAATACTAATCCTCCTCTATTCCCACTCCCCATTTTAATGGTTAATTAACATCATATAACTGTAGACAGGTTAGTTATTATCTCATTCGCCAGCTGGGAAATGGAGAAAATATCACTTTAGTCCTCAAACCTAATTTGCTATGAGTCTTCTAGGAAATGTTTTCTTTAAAAAAAATAGAGCTTTATCAAGATCTGCTAACTCGGACCCATGTGGCATAGGGCCCAGGCACCTGTATTTTTCTGTGTTCCCCAGATGATTATGACATGGCCAGACTTCCACAGTCCTCTTGTTCCCGGACCAAACTGAAGGTCGACCTGCTTATTCTCACTGCCCAATAATTAGATGCAGATGAACTGGGGAGGAAGAGAGTTTTTATTTCTGTAACCGGGTACAGGGAGAAGGCCTGGAAAATATTGCCAGATCAACTCAAAATTACAATGTTTTCCAGAGCTTATGTACCTTCTAAGCTATATGTCTACTTGTAAGTGTGCATTCATCTGAAGACATACGTGATTAAACTCTTTTAATCTATAACTAAGATCTGAGTCCTGAAGATCTTCCTCTGGGGCCTCAATAAATGTACTTAATCTAAATGGTCCAGGTGCTGGGGTGATTACCCTTATCTTGTCTCCCACTAAATCATGGAGGTCAGGGGAGTTCCTCCAGACCCCCAATAATCTTGTCTGTGGAGACCTGGGGAGTTTCTTCAGACCCTTAATAAAACTTCTTTAACCCTCAATGGGTCCTGTTAAGAATTCATTTGTCATCTTGTCATGCTTCAAGGCCCATGAAAGACCTAGCCGAAACTCTTGGTGGGCTTCTGTTACATTCCAGCCTTTGTATAAGCGCACTGGCTCTTTCAGCCTTGAATATTTAACCACTCAGTCAGTGCTGAAACAGCTGCTGTGGAGGCCCACACTAGTGATACCCGGCATGCCACACTCTGAATCTCTTTGGAAACTCCTTACCTTAGAGTCTTGCTACCCAGGGTTGTCCAAGGACTAATAGCACCAGCAGCATCTGGAAGCTTAGTGGAAATGCATAGTCGCAGCCCACCCCACCCTTAATCAACTCAATCAGAACCTGCCTTACAAGACCGTCAGGGATTTGTGTGCATGTTGAAGTCTGAGAATAGTATTTTCGATTTTGTTCTCTAACTTTTCCTTCCATGACCCTCTCCCTATGCAATGATCTTGGATCTAAGAAGCCAGTCACCCCAGAAAAGTTGCCAAATCCTGACAAAGAGTCTTGATTCTACATGTTTTTATTTTAAATATGTTTTTTTTTTTTTATTTTTAGGCTTTACATTATAAGATCTTCCTTCTGTTACCAGAAAGGGATGAAGATCCAGACCCCAAGACAGGGTTTTTGCATCTCGCACAAAGAAGAATTTAGGGCAAGTCCATCAAGTGAAGTAAAATCAAGTTCGTTAAGACAATACAAGAATAAAAGAATGGCAACTCCATAGGCAGAGCATCCCCAAGGGCTTCTGGTTGGCTATTTTTATAGTTATTTCTTGATTATATGCTAAATCAAGGGGTGGATTATTTCTGAGTGTTCCAGGGAAAGGGGTGGGTAATTCCCAGAACTGATGGTTCCTCCCCTTTTTAGACCACATAGGGTAATTTCCTGATGTTGACATGGCATTTGTAAACTGTCATGGCACTGGTGGGAATGTCTTTTAGCATGCTAATGTATTATGATTAGCGTAGAATGAGCAGTGCGGATGACCAGAGGTCACTTTCATCACCATCTTGAATTTTTGGTGGGTTTTGGCCAGCTTCTTTACTGCATCCTGTTTTATCATCAGCGTCTTTATGACTTGTATCTTGTGCTGACCTCTTATTTTATTTTGTGACTTAGAATACTAGCCTCCCGGGAATACAGCCCAGCAGGTCCTAGCCTTATTTTACCTAGCTGCTATACAAGATGGAGTCACTCTGGTTTAAATGCCTCTGACACTTTAAGTATAGGATCTTACTGTTATGAACTTGCCTGTATGGATTTTTCACTCCTCCACTGTTGAGTCTTTTAATACTTGCTATTCTGGAGGAGGAATTTATTGATGTTCCTCTTGGGGTTGATATTCTAGTATGTCATAGCAAACATGGGTGAGAAAGATGCATTTTGATAGCTTAGTGAGCTGAATGTAATAGTAAAAAAATGTCTCAAAACAGTTAAACTGTCACTTTAAGAAACTCTAAATAGTGTGTCAAAGAGGAAAGCACTTTACAAAAGTAGTTTAACATTAGATGCATATGTCCGTAATTCAATTTGCAGCAAATAGAGGGTGAAATGCTATGGAAAGAGTGTTTTCCTATACTTTATAATTATTGCTAGCACATTAGTACTGATTATATTTGAGTCCTCAGTGAGTGAAGGGGTTTTCCTGAATCTATGGTCTAACCTTCTGTGCTTTCCCAAGGCACTCTGGAGTTCTCATATAAATGCATATAAGAGATCTAAACCAACTATAATAAAAAACACAGTTCTTTCAGCTCTGACATACGCCTCTATCTTGATTCAACTGAAGGTTTACATACACTTCAAGATCCAAGCTAATGCAGGTATTCCAATCTAAAGATAATTATTTTTTCAAACACATGCTTTCAAGCTGTTTCTTTTCAATGGTGAATTTTCTATTATTCAAGAATAAGTTGGCTACTTAACCATACAATAAGCAAATACATAGTGTGCATTCTTAATAAACAGTTATGGCTAGAGCACTGGAAACCAAATGCTTATGTGTGTTTTGTAGGAGGGGCTGCCTCTGGTACCTCTGGTCATCACAGACCCAGCTAAATACGTATCTAAATTGAAATCTCTTCACATGTTCCATTTCACACACCACTTTCCTATAACCTCCTAAACTGTCCTTATTAAATTTGCCCTTGAAAAGAATGGCTTCCTGTAAACACAAACAACTGAGAAATTAAATGGAAGGACAGCGCTCAATTGATTATGCATGGCTGAATTGATTTTCCTCATCTGGAAATTGACTATGCATATGTTTTTATTTAAAATGGGATGCACTTTAGATCTCTAAGATTAGCAAGCACCTTAACATAGCTTCTTTTATTTGGAAAGTAGAAAGAAAAAAAAATCACCTTATGTTTGACAAGTGTCAAGTTCTGAATTTTAATGAGAGGTAGTTAGACATGATGCTTGACTTCCTATAAAAAAAAACTGCTATACTATAAAGGCTGTCAGTTTAGATTTTGATGAGGTATCTAAAGCTGATGACCTTTAACATTAAAATTAACCTTGTTCCCCAGTAGCTTATTCCCATAACCCTCAGCAACACCCTCCCACCCCCATTAATTTCATTCTTATAGCACAACAGTGACATCAAATGGGAAGCAAACTTAACCTCAACCATTAATTTCCTCTCTCTTAAGTTATTCTGGACCTTGCAGGCAAATGAGGTAATATTAAAACTCCATTTATTCTTGAGTGGCATTTATAAATTTTTTGAGGGAAGCATGAGAGGCATTAGAAAGAAACAAAAAGTAATGGTGGAATAATATTGTTTTTACTAAATTCTAATTACTTCAGACATACACATACACTTACACATGCACACAGACACAGATGTCTTTGGAGCTATTTTGGTCTTGTGTTAGTTAATTTCAGAAATGGTGTATGTATTTTTAAAGTGCCTTCAAAGATGTAGAGACTTGAAAATATGCTCCTAGGTCTAGATATTTGTCAAACATGGCATCTAGGTATAGAAACTTGTTAAACAAACCAAGTGTCACACTATGAAGTAAGCTTCACCCTGAATGGAATAAATGCCATATGTGTTTCAAACAGCTGGAGATAAAGTATCTGCAGACTTCATAATCGGTTTTTGTGTTTTGGCTTGACGTACAGAATTTGCCAACCTGCAATAGCAGGATGATCAGCTACCAAGGAGACCATTTTGATTCTCCCTACCCCTCCAGATGCTGCTAGGAAAATCAAATGGCAAGCACAGGTGATTGAAAAATAGCAGATGTGGAACAGGTCTTTAGAAAACTTAGTAAAAAAATATGCAGTAAAACAAATGTGTATTATTTCATCACTTTTTCCTACATATTCAAAAATTATAACTCAATATTATTCAAAAAGCCATCAAATGTTTCTTATTTTTTCCCTGTTTAGAAATTTATATAAAAACATTTAAGTAGCCTTTAATAGTGTAATTAAAACTATCCATTCCATCGCCCCAAACTGGATATTAAGTTTTTAAAAAAAAGACTTATGAAAACAAAATTTCCAAAGGCTATCTATCAAATGATAATGATTTCTAACTCACTTGGCCACAGACAATTTTCATCTTTCACTCATTGTCTCTATTTAGGAAAAGAATCTTCTTTATTAAAATACTAGCCGGTTGCTCAAGAGGCGCCAATGATAGTGATTAAAACAATTGTTTTAGAAAACTACCATCCAATGGCTCTGACCAAGATAAAGGCATCGGATGGAAAGACACCCAAAATTACATCTAATAAACAAAACGTTACAATTACATTTGCTTTGCGGGATGATCTTGCGGACGTTATGCCATGACTTTTGCTCCTGGAAGTTACAGAGTTGTCAAATAGTTGTAGATTCTAGTATTATCAGAATCCACTCAAAATTAAGGGACAGTGGCTGCCATCATAATTCTCTGGGTATAATACAACAGCTATGAAGCCAATCCTGTGCTATAACACACAGAGTTTCCCTCTACTCTGCAATACTCCCTCAAAAGCAAAGGCATTCTTCTTCTATAATCAATCCTGGTTATCTTCAAATTAGAATATTGCCTAATTTGACATTTGTAATGTTGTTTGTTGTCTTATCAGGGAGGCCAGGAAAATTCCTGTAAAGTCAGAAAAACACATACAGTTTCCAAGATGACTGAAGCATGTATGTCTCATCCTTTCAGTACTCACCTCCTTACTCCATTTCTTACCTTTCTCATGAGGCTAAATTTAAAGAAAAATAAAATGATTTTAATCATCTCTAGATGGATTAACATTTGCTCCTATACGTTCTAGTAGTAGCACTATGCTGTAATATTTTAAATAATAAAAGCAGTGTTTCCATTTTTTCTGCCATCTTAATTCCAGCAAATCAATTTTTTTCTTAATATGTTCTCGACTTGTTATTCGACAAAACTCAGGTATTGTTTTTTATAATCTCTGTATAGTCATCTCACACATTGACCTATTTGAATTTATTTTTTCAGTTTTATTTTTATCTAATTTAATGATGATATTTAATAGAGATGGGATCTCACTATGTTGCCCAGTCTGGTCTGAAGCTCCTGGTCTCAAATGATCTTCATGCCTTGACCCCTCAAAATGCTGGATTGGGCATGAGCCACTACCTCAGCCTAAGCTTTATTTTTTAAAAAGCTTTCACTTGCTTCATTTAGTTTGGAAATGATCAAATAGGGCATATAGATATTCCATGTGCTTCATCTTCTTTTCAGGAGTCATGTCTGCTAGCTGTCCAAAGCCTTCCTTGAGAAAGCAGATGGAATTGTCGTGGATAAAATACCAGTCTATCTCAGCCTCTTCCTTCTTACCTTCTGATTTCTAGAACATATAAATCTTCAATGCTTCTAAGAAATTAACTACAGTTATATGTATATATGTGTCATCTTGGTTTTAGTGGAGGATTCTGGGATAAATCTGTCCTTAAAGTCCATTATGGAAAACAAACAATTTGAAAAAGTGGCAAAGTAGGCGATCACAAAAAGAAAGCCGTTTGAGTGCCCTCTTGTGGAATAAAGTAGCACTGCAGCTGTTGAAATTAGTGGCTTAGAACTCCTAGGTTAAAATATTATTAGGAAAATAAGCAAAGAATGCTGAGACAAAAGAGAGAGAGGGAAGACAAGAAGGATGGGGGATGTTTATTTCAGGCAACTATTGGAAAATAACAGAAAGTTTGTAACCTCTATAATGGTCAATTTAAGGAAAAGGTGCAATAAAGCATAATAAACACTATACATTATTTGCACTTTACTTCAAGATAATGATGTCACATAGCCTTTGTCTATTTGTTCAAAAATTATTTTACTCCTTATTAACTTGTGTCAATAATAAATAAGGCTGGAGAGTATTTTTCTTTGTAAATTAGTGGTGATGGTCATTTCCATAGAAATGGAAAAATAATAAAGCTCTCCCTGCAGTGTGAATTGTAAAGCATATATATGAAATGTGGCTTAGATAACACAATGTAACTGCTAATATAGAAGTCAAAAATTGTGAATTTAAGACAATTGGGAGTTTATCTTGTTCCCAAGAACACCATGCCATTTGGGGTAATACTGGGAAAGGTAAGGATAGCTGGTATGAGTTCAATGATTAATGTACAAAATAAGAAACTAAAGCTATTATGACTTTCACAGTGGAAATATGTATAGATTCCAAGAACCACTGAATCCTAATTAATGAAGCAACCATGCTTATTCGACTAAGCGAGCTGAATATGCCAAAAAAAAGGAGATATATACAAGGAACTAAAAGTGAAATAAAGAGTAAGTAATTAAATTAATATATAGCTTTTTAAAATAATTTAAAACAAACAGAAAAGGTACATGAATACTATAGAGAAAGCACTTCCGGAATGGCAGAGTAAGGAACTTCAAAGGTCCACTGCATACAAGCAATAAGGAAAGTATAAAACATTGTCAAATCAAGTATTTGGGAGCTGTGGGAATTATCTAAATGTTTGCTACACTTTGAGAAGCTTTAATCAAGAAAAATAGCTTAATGTCATAAACAACAGTGAGTTTTGTGAAGCTTGCACTTGCTCTATTCCCTCTTCCTAATTCCATGAAAGCCTGAAAACCAGAATCCTCACAATCATGGAAGCCATAAAAAATAGCAGTAACAGGGTGAGTGGGAGTTAGAATGAGCTTGAAGCTCCCAAATACCCCATCTCCAGAAAATCAACACTATTTGGACACTTTTTGCAAAGGTCCCATTTACAAAGTTGGTCTATGTTTGACCTGACTCAGCGCTTGTCCAGTGCCAAAAGTTTTATCTGATGGAATTTGTTAAAAAAAGAAAAAAATCGATCAGCAATTGCTTAGCATTACGGCTGCCCAATGCAGTGATGCCAGTTGGGCAAAGAGGCTGGACAAGATTCCATATATTCCTGGAAATCTCAAAGCCCAGGCACATGTTCAGGGTAATGCATGTGCCCAGGAAAGATCTGAGAAAACACTAATCTCCCTCCTCGGGCTGATCATGAGGTTCTGAACAGCAGAAAGGAAAAATTTAGGACAAAATTGAAAACTGATAAAGATGAAAATGTGATCAAACACACTTTCAGTATATGGGTGCCTCAGCAATGGGTAGTAAATATAATGGTTCAAGGCATTTGGAAAAATTCTTTTTAATAATTAGCTGACCTCTATGCTAAGTAGATTCCTCAGGGGCTGCACATGACAAGGAATATACAGCTTATAGAATTAACCCTGGAAAATGACTAAACAGACAGCAACAACAGAAAACCTTGGGTAAGGAGGAAAATTTGATTTCTAGTGTTACTAGTTTATAATATTAAAAATATTCAGCTTTTAATATGATTTTTTTTAAAAAAAACCAGGAAACTATAGTCCATGAGTGGATTACAGTTAATAGAAACTGCCTTGAGGAAGGCCACATTTTGAAATTTATAAATAGAATCTTCAAATCAGTTAGTACATGTTCCAAAAACTGGAAAAAAGATGTCTAAAGAACTTAAGTAATGCATGAGCATAATGTTTCACGAAAAAGAGAATATCAATAAAAAGACAAAATAGGAAAAGAAAACTGAATAGAAATTCTTAAGTTGAAAAGTACAATAAATAAAATGGAAAATCCACTGAAGGGTCTCAACAACATATTTGAGCCAAAGGAAAGAATCAGCAAAAATGAAGACATGTCAACTAAAATTGGCTAGTGGGAAGTAGAAAAAACAGAATGAAGAAAAATAAAAAGATGTTTTGTGAGCTGTGAAACCCCATCAATTGTACCAAAATATGCATAATAAAAGTCTCAGAAGAAAGAGAGAGCAAACAAGGAGCACAAAGAATAATTGGGGAAATAATGACCAAAATCATCCCAAATTTGATGAAAAATATTGACCTACCTATTCAATAAATTCAAATTGGATGAATTCAAGTCCATACCTAGACACATCATAGTCAAACTGATGAAAGACAAAGAGACAATCTTGAAAGAAACAAGATAAAACTGACTCATCACACACAAGGAATTCTCACTAAGATAAATCCCTGACTTCTTCCCACAAATGGTGGAGGCCAAAAGACAGTGGGATGACGTATTGAAAGGGCAGATCCAAAAGCCCTGTCAATCATAGCCACCAAAGCTATCCTTCAAAAATGAATAGAATATAAGACATTACCAGAAAAAGAAAAACCGAGAATTTGTTGGGAGCAGTCCTACCCAATAAGAGGTATGAAAAGGAGTCCTTTAGTCTGAAATAAAAGGAGATTAGACAGTAAATCTAAGCTACATAAGGAAATAAATAGTACTGATGAAAACAATCATATAAGTAAATGTAAAACAGTATAAATATATGTTTGTCATGTCTCAGGAAATCATTAAGAAACTAAAAAAAAAAAACAACATAATTTTTTTAAAAACAGAGAATTTAAAAAGCATACCAGAAGTTATCTTCTCAATATGAAGAAGGAAATAAGAAAAGAATGGGAGAACACAAAATGACTTAAGACATGGAAATCAAATGACAATATGACAGATGTAAATCCTATCTTATCAGAATTAATGTTAAATATTAATGAATTAAATGCTTGAATTATAAGGCAAAGATTAGCAGAAAGTATTGAAAAAGAGTTACCCAGCTATAGACAGCTTGTGGGGTTGGGGGTTGTGCTAACACTGCTTGTTATGCTATCTCTTCGCCTTGCCCACTCGCATCGGTTTATGTATTATTGTGGGTCATTGATGGTGGAGCTGAGAACGGACTGCCTCTTCCCTTTCACCTCCTGTAACCAGTTCTCCTATAATTAATAAGTTCTAGTGAAGGCATCAAAAAAGTTGACACAGGAATGAAGTTGAATCCCTACCTCATACCTCATATGAAAATTAATTCAAAAATATTATAGAGGTAAGTGGAAGAGCCAATGACTACAGTAGTCCGTACAAGAAAAAATAGGCATAAATTTCTGTAACTTTAGGTTACGTTACGGTCTCTTAAAGATGACACTAAAACCACAAGTGATAAAAGAGAAAAGTTGATAAATGAGAATTCATCAACATTAAAAGCATTGTGCTTGCAAGGACACTATCAAGAAAGAGAAAATATAGTCCACAGAATTGGGAGAAAATACTTGAAAAAGATATATGTGAAACAGGATTTGTATACAGAATATATGAAGAACCCTTACAACTCAACAGTTTTAAAAAATTTAAAAATAAGCCATTTGCATTATTAGTTATCTCTATATATGTATTGAAAGGTATAAGTTAACATTGTAATTTATACCTTTTGAATACATATATAGGAATAACTAATACATATTTAGGATAACTCCAATTCTAAATCAATTACAAAGGGTTCATTCTAACTTTCCTCATTTTCAATCTATTCCCAATAGTGAGAAACTGGGTCTTATTTACCTTCTAATATCAATTTACTATAAGAATTGTCTTTGTATGCAACGAATCTACCACTGATCTTCATATCCCTCCCAACAGGTGTCCATCCTCTGGCCCTTACACTCTCGACACCTTGCTGGAGACCACTATTGGCTCCCTAAGTGAGAGGGATATGCCCCCTTAATTCAGCATTCCTACTCTGCTCAGGCTTCAATACTCTGTGCCCAAGCTCCTAACTATAGCTGCCCCTACTAGCTTTGACACGGCCCACATACATACTTCACCAGCTGCTGCAAGCACTTTCTCAAATGCCCTCCTTACCACAGTCAGGCTCAAACCACCCTGATTTAGCTTTAGCAGCTCCTTTGTCTATGCACCAAGCTACCCTGCCCTCAGCTTCCTGTAGATGCTCTCCTCTTTCCAGTACTGATTGGCACCATCATTAGCACACCCTGCCCTCCAACTTTCTACAGATACCCTTCTTGTCATACTCATGCCCTGCATCCCCAACGAACGGCCATGCCTGCCTACCTTCCTCCTGCATGATGCCCACTGTGTTCATTCCCGTGCAATGGCTTTTTCACTGAAATACCGAAGAAGAATTGAAGGAAGAACGAGAGAAATGGAAGAAGGAAAAAAGAAGAGGAAGAAAAGGAAAATGGAAGAGGTTGCGGTGGATAAAGAGAGCTGGGGAGGAGGAAGGAAGAACCGGGGGATCATTTGAAATCAATAAAGGCTTATCCAAAGCCCTCACCTGCCTTCCTCCTCTTTTCCTTCCATCATTTCATTCACAAGAACCCAACCGCTGACCCATTTATTTAGCTTCTGTATTGTGGTTGTCTGGGGGCAAAATTAGCAAATTCAAGGAAGTAAACGTTATTCTTACTTTCTGGCGTGGTGGCTCAAGCCTGTAATCCCAGCACTTTGGGAGGCCGAGGCGGGTGGATCACGGGGTCAAGAGATCGAGACCATCCTGGTCAAAATGGTGAAACCCCGTCTCTACTAAAAATACAAAAAAATTAGCGGGGCGTGGTGGCGCGTGCCTGTAATCCCAGAGACTCAGGAGGCTGAGGCAGGAGAATTGCCTGAACCCAGGAGGCTGAGGTTGCAGTGAGCCGAGATTGTGCCATCGCACCCCAGCCTGGGTAACAAGAGGGAAACTCCATCTCAAAAAAAAAAAAAGCATTATGCTTGCCAAAAGAGAAAATATTAACTATTTTTTAAAAATAAAGTTTCCCTTTCCTGTCTGAGTTCTGTAAGTTCTGTTGAAAATGACCTAGGTTGCTTTTCTCCCATCTCCCTCGTTATTATTGTTTTATCATGGACTCTTTTTCTCTCTCTCTGCTAACGTTCTTCAGCCTTCCAAGAATCACAGGGTGACAGAACTGCAAGTGTTGTAACACCTGACTAGCAGAGAAAAAGAAATCAGCTAACATCACCTTGTTTCCAAATCGTATCTGGTATCTGAGAATGGGCAAAAGCAGGTAGATGATTCTGGGTAATGTTTTTCTGCTATAAAAGGAAAAAGAAAGAAAATCCCCCAATTTCACCAGTCAGTTCGATAAGTGGTGTTTTTCGTCCTGCTTCCCTGTCTTTGTAACCCTCACCTCCAAGTGCTTGTGTCTTTGATCTTGTGGATGGTTAACAGGAGATAATTGGTGGCTTTTGGTCCACGGGAGAGGATGCCAGAAGTCATTTCTATTCACCTCTTGACCACAGGAGAGTTAATTAATGAAGCATTAGGTGAGTAACACATGGGAAGGTTATTTTTGGGCTTGAAAAAGATTTAGATATTGCAGACCTCAAATTGAAGTAAGCCACGAGACATTCAAATGCTGAGTTGAATGAGGAAGTTGTTTATTAAAATGCCTTTCACCCTGTGATTTACTAAATCACCCATTCTGCTGCGCTCCATGGACAAACAGGCTCCACTTGTCAATTATTCTACATTCACCAGAAGTCTGGGAAAGTCACCAAAAGATTTCCTGGACATAATAGATTTTGAATTTTGCTTATTTTAAAGTGTTGTTTTTCCAAGCGAAATAAATTGTTTTGCTATCTCTCGTATTTTCTAGGTCTAACTAATCTGACCGATCTAACAAGTGGCCTTGGTCTTAGAATTAAATTTAAAAGGACAGGATGCCAGTGGGAAATTCTAGGAGCTGGGTGAATACAGACGAATGAAGAGATCTGAGTGGCTGCTGATAAGGAAGGAAACTGGACCCCCTTATTTTGCTTTGGAGCAGGTGCCAGCAACACTTGGCCGCATACTGACGGCCTGGTTTCACTAAACCAATCTGTGATCTGTTTTCAGAAAGAGCCATTAGAAAGACACTTTATTTTGACTTCTCTAATAATCATAGATATTAATCCTCTAGTGGCTGAGAGGCAGTGACTAGTTTCCACTAAATAGAATTCAAAATTCTAAGATTTGTATAGTGGGAAAATTGCAAATGGCATTTCCTGTAGTCAACACACATTTCTGTATTTTTTAAATGTTTTTAAAATTCTACTATTTACATAAAATATATAACAGACAGGAAAGTTACAATCATCTAAAGATAGAAGAAACATTCTGCAAATGTTTTAACATGTATAATATATATCCATGTGTATAATATAACATATGTATATATACATTATAAATACATACATATATATATATATAAATCCTCTAGGAAATATATATATATATATTTATTGAGGCAGGCTCGGGGCTGCTGGGAGCTCTGAAGGGAATCCAGGTAGAGAAATGCTGAATTAAGGGTGGCAATCGGGAGTACTTTATGAAAGGAGGAATGCAACGACATTCTGCAATGTTACGGGCAGAGCTAGAATTTGATGAACGTTTCTGAATTGTTGAATGAGCAAGTGTAAGAACAGCGATGGTTGAGGTATGGGTTGTAAGGTGTTTTCTTATTTACCTATTAGCTTACTCTGGAGAATACGCAATGTGTATACCATGACAAAGGGTGGCAGAAGGATTTAAATCAAAGGTATGCAAACTGTGGCACCTAAGCCTGTTTTTAGAAACAGTTGTATTAAAACATATGCTCGTCTGTTCACTTATTGTCTATGATTAGATTTGTGTTACAAAAGCAGAGCTCAGCAGTGGTAATAGAGAAAGCATGACCCATTAAAGCTAAGTCACCTACTATCTGGACCTTTACCAAAAAAAATTTCTTAGATTTAAGTGGAGATGATTGAGGTATCACCAAACTCAGTATTATTAAAAACTCTACTTTAGAGATTTTTCTTCCCCTAATAGTCAGAAGAAATGATATTCTCTCCATGTATATTTTTACATCATCTTTTTTGTGGTTAAATATTAACAAGAAATACATGGGTGAATTTTCTTAAGAAATAGCATTTAGCTACTGTGATTTTGAACACAATAAACAGATTTCATAATGTTCTTAGGGCAGAGAAAATATTCCAGATAAGGAAGCACAGCAATATGGACTGGGCTAAGAATTTACCCTAGTCATGAGCTCTTATGTGAGTTCTGATTTGTAGCTGTATATAACGCATTGTAAGAAATTGTGAGGGAATTCGCTTTTATGCACAAAAAGAGAAGGCAGTAGAGGACAAAGGGTTCTCCATCTTTCCTCTCCTCTGCAATTTACCCCCTTGCCCATTAGAGGCACTCACTACGTTGACATGTATTTTTTCTACTCGGGGGGTAAATTTGTAAATTTATTTGATGGCATTGACTTTTTAATAGACTTTATTTTTAGGGCAGTTTTGGGCTTTCAGCAAAATTGAACAGAAAGTACAGAGGGTTCCCATGTACTCCTTCCTCCCCCTACTCCCCCACAGCCTCCCTCACAATCAACATTCTACACCAGAGTGCTCCATTTATTGCAATCAATGAAGCTACATTGATTCATAATTATTACCCTAGGCCCATAGTTTACATTAGGGTTCACTCTAGGTGTTGTACAACCTGTGAGTTTTAACAAATATATAATAACATGCATCCACCAAGTTACTGTTTTTGTTTTCATCCATTAGACCTAGCACAGAGTCTAACGCCTGGTCTTTGTAACTACGTTTTCACTTTTGCTTTTCTTTGTTTGTTTTGTTACTAAGTTCAAGAAAGGTGATTAATGAAGAGAACTAGCCTTTGGTTGAACCCCTTCAGAGAATCCAGATTTTTTGTGTGTTTGTTCAGTTAGAGAGTTCTTACATTACTAAGAAAAGGTAGCCATTACGTTTTTCTTACATTTAAGAAAGTGAATGGAAGGAGAGGGGAGGAGAGGGGAGAGAAAGGAAGAGGATGAAAGGGAAAGAGAGAGGAAGGAAGGAAGGGAGGAAGGAAGGGAGGGAGGGAGGGAGGGAGGGAGGAAGGAAGGAAGGAAGGAAGGAAGGAAGGAAGGAAGGAGGGAGGGAGGGAGGGAGGGAGGGAGGGGGGAGGGAAGAAGGGAAGGAGGAAGGACGTATTCGATGTAAGGAAGGAAGAAGGGAAGGAAGGAAGAAGAGAAAGGGGAGAGGAGGAGGAAAGATTCTGTGACTCAAAAATAAAGCGACTTGTTCAAAATCCTGCTACTAGTTTGTGGCAAAGTCCAGAGGCAAACAGAAATGTATGACCCAAATCCGCTTCTCTGTCACATCTACCAAACTCAGGGCCTCCCAGCCTGGGGTACAGCCCATGAGAACCACTGTCCTAAAGAAGAAGATCTTAGTACTTAGAATCAAGATTAGTCCCAGAGTGAAGGCTGCAGCCAATGACAACTACTAAGCAGTGTTCAGTAAGATGGGGCCTGGCAGTGCCGTGACCGAGAGATGGGCAAAAAGGGCAGGAAGCTGAAGTTAGTGGTGGGATCCATCCTTCCATCCTGCTCAGCCCTAAAGACATAAAAGGTTGGGGGTTCAAGACACTACTGCACGGCAGGAAGTGATATCGCCAGGCCTCACTGGAGAGGCAAAAGGAGCCACACATCAGGGGTATTCTCCCTTGGCAACTGAGATTCAGATGAGGCCGTTGAACAGTGATTAGTTTCCCATTGCTGGCAAAACAAATCACCACAAACTCAGTGGCTTAAAACAACACAGACTGATTAACTTATAAGAGTGAGGTATGGATAACTATGTTAAGTATATATGAGTTTCAAAGTGTTATTCCCTCTGGAGGCTGTTAGGGAAATCCCCTTTCTTTGCCTTTTCCAGTGAAAGTCTAGATTTAAGTCAGTCTGACCAACAGCAAAACAGCTCAATTTCTGACCTGGTGCAATAAGTTTCCTTGTTTGACTAAGTGAGAATTCCTTGGTTACTTGCCCAAGAATTTAAGTCTAACATTCAAGCCTAACCTATAAAAACGTTGAACTTTTTGGCAGCAATATGGAGATCAAAATAGAAGGCAAATACATATTGATAGCAGAAGCAGGCAGAAAAATCCCTGGGTAGATAGGAGCAGGTCCCTGGTGAAACTCCACCTTCCAACCAAAGACAATTTATAGCCTCAAAGTAAAGCTACAAGTCCCAGGTATATCTATGGACCAGACTGAGAACCTCTCTTCCCATTGGCTCACTCTCTTCTGATTAATCCTCACTTTTCACCTATTTTATATAAACCTACCCCTCCGTAATTGGTTTTTTACATGTCATGCCCACCTTTAAGTGATGCCTTTGTATCATCGTCTTTGCATACTCACAAACCAATCAGCATGCACTCCCCCATTCTAAGCCCTGAATGCCCTGGACCCAGCCACATTGTGAGAAAGACCACCTGACTTTGGGTGGGGGACCACACTTACATCCCCTCCCCACTGAGAGCTGTTCCATCTGTCAGTAAAATTCTTCTCACTTTGAGAAGAATTCTACTTCTCAAAAATAAAAATTTTGAGAAGTAAAATTTTACTTCTCACTTTTTGATTATGAGCATAAACTCATTCTTCTTGGAGGCAGGACAAGAACGTGGGAACTGTCAAACTCAGGTATGAGCGGCAGACTGAGCGCAGATCCCATGATGAGTGTAGGATGCAGGTGGGTGTGCAAGCCAGGCATAGCCCAGCAGGTTGACTGGATGGGTGCCTCCTATGGCAGGCCTGGTGCCGAGCGAGGCTTAGGTAGAGACATCACTAGCCACGGAGGTCCTCGGCTGGCAAAGTGGCCAAGAAAAATCCTGCATCAGTATGACTGTAGAAATACACTGACATTATTTGGGACGTTTTCAAATACAGGTGATAAAATCCCACTAAAATCAGCATAATCCAAAGACTTAATTATTGGCCCACAACAATAATTTAGGAAAGGGTGTCAAAGATAAAAGAAGCTATAGGAAGGTAGGTTTCAGGAATTCTCTAAGATTCTTATACATCTCTGCTCGACTTTTCTCCCAATTATTTATTTCTTCTCTTGCAAAAAGATGCTCTCCACAAATTAAGTGATTATTACTGCTAGTAGCCCCATCTTGGAATCCCAAATAGGGAAAGAAATTTCAGGCTCAGGGAAGATTTGGAATTGGCTTTTCTCAAGTCACATGATCACTGAGTGGCACAAATGCTGTTGCCAGGAGGATGACACACATTGTGAAGATGGTGAGGCCTGGGTCACCTCCTCCCCTAACCTGCAATGAGTGGTCAGGGCTAGAACCAGAGAACTTGGAATAAGGTAGCGTGCCGATTAGAAAAAAATAACCCATTATTGCCACAAGACGACACTATATCAGTCACTCTGTAGTTTGGAGGTGGAGAGGACGGTAGCTATGTAGGTACAAGATCTATCTTTGTATCTGTATCTATATTCATCTGTACATACATACAGCATATATCCATGAAAATATCATAATTCCTGAATATATATACAGTGTACACACACACATATAAATATATATAGAGAGAGAGATTTATCAAATGAAAATTGTAGCTGGGCACGGTGGCTCAAACCTGTAATCCCAGCACTTTGGGAGGCCGAGGCGGGTGGATCACCAGGTCAAGAGATCGAGACCATCCTGGTCAACATGGTGAAACCCCGTTTCTGCTAAAAATACACACACACAAAAAAATTAGCTGGGCATGGTGGCGCGTGCCTGTAATCCCAGCTACTCAGGAGGCTGAGGCAGGAGAATTGCCTGAACCCAGAAGGCGGAGGTTGTGGTGAGCTGAGATTGCGCCATTGCACTCCAGTCTGGGTAACAAGAGTGAAACTCCGTCTCAAAAAAAAAAAAAAAAGAATAGAAAATTGTGGAGTTTTATTTTTCCCACAGCCTTTACAGCTAAGATATTTTAAGCTTGATTAATCATACCTGACTATATAGTTTTAGAGGCAGAAAATAAATGCTAAGGTAAGAACAAGTGAAATACCTTTCCTGGAAGTGAAGCAAATAAGGAAAAGGAAAGTGCTATTACAAATGACCTTACATTTTATTGCTTAGGACATAGCATTGCAAGTCTATATCTAATGCTTTTCTATATTTCACAAATTCAGGTAAATGATACCAAAAAAAATAAAAGGGAACAATTGGCTGTCAAATGGAGAGGCTGATAGATTGGAGAAGCTCTGCCTAGAAGCAGGGTCAAGGTGAGCCATGCTCACGTTCAGGCCCATGTTGAAGAAAATAAAAGTACAATTGCTAACCCCTCAGTGGGAAGCATATTTGGTTGAGAAATCTGGATGAAAGAAAGAATGAAGGTGTGCAAAACATCTCATCAAAGGATGTGGCAGGAATGAATTAGAACAGACCCAGAGCCCAATATAAAGAGCTGCTACTTACCAGGAAGCTCATGCCAGGATGCTTTGACCTCAGTTGCTCTTTATGGAAAAAGAAATCCCTTTTATTGGTTGCTTCAGAGCAAGGATTCTTTAGCAGAGAGACGGTTGGAGGTCTGCAAGATGTCTCCCGCAGACGTCAGCACACAGAATCAGAAATCATGAAAATCAAGGAGTCCTTGGAATTAGAATGGACACTGAGTATATTATGATTCAGTTTGTGACATATGTACTGTAACTGACACTCAGCCAGGGCTTCTCAAACTTTAATGTGCGCACTAGCCACCTGGGGTTCCTGCTGAAACACAGAATCTGATTCAGCAGGTCTGGGGTGAGGCCTGAGAATGTGCATTTGCAACAAGCTTCCAGGAGATGCCCCCATCACACTTGAATAGTGAAGACTCTAAATGATTCCAGAAGCTCAATTGATTTTGTAATAAATTTTAGTGCCATCTCCCCAATTTCCCAGAGAGGTGTGCAGCATAACTAAATGCCCATCATGAACGTATCCCTGACTTCCAATGTCATATGAATGACACTATAATTTATTTTGAAGAGACATCAGATTATGATGGAAGGGATTTTTGAAAATCGTAACAGTGGTCCTCAACTAAGTTAAGAAAGTCGACTCATATTCACATTTATATCAACGGAAGAAAGTTCCTAGATTCGCTTCCTAGACAGGAAATCACAAAGGCTAAAATGGCTAATGCCCAATACAATAGGAGGCAAAAAGAATGGGGAGTATGCCTGCTGCATTGGTGCTCAGCCTTTCTGGACTTAAGAATCATCTCAGTAGTTTTACAGATACTAAAGGTCTGGCCTCACCCTAGACAAACTTATTTAATTGGTCTGGTTGAATATTAGAATTTCTAAAACACAAGCAGTTGATTCCCAGGTTCAGCAAAGGGTGAGAATCACTGCTGGAAAACAGAAGTCCAATGAACCCATTGGCTTCTAGCAGTATTAGCAAATTTTCTATGAGAGAGGATCTCATGGACTATACTGTGGTTTAAATATGTTCACCAAGTTTTAAATGTAGGAGACTTATTCTCCAAATTCGTACATTGATTGGAGGTGGGGTCTTTGGGAGGCAGTTAGGATGAGATAAGGTCATCAGTGTAGGGCCTCCACAATAGGACTGGTAGTTTTATAAGAAGAGGTAAACACACTTGAGCTGACACACGTGCTCTTGCCCTCTTGCCTCGTGATGTACTCTCCAGCATGTTACAGTGCAGCACGAAGGCTCTCGCCGGAGGCCAGCACCTTGCTCTTGAACCTTCTAGCCTCCAGAACTGTGAAATACAAATTTCTTTTCTTTATAATTTGGCCAGTTGATTGTATTATATTATAGCAACAGAAAATGTCTAAGACAGGCTGCATTAAAATAAACGGAGTCAAAGAACAAACATGATCAAATACTTGTTTACTCCCTCTATTGGAGTTGCTACCAGGTTAGTGGTTTTGAAACACTTCTTTTTGTTGTTGATGTCCTTATTTGGCTATATGTCTGGGTGTTTAAGATAACCAAGTTGATTCTAACGAAGTGAAGACAAACTGTAGTAGATTAAACCTACCAATCACCGTAAGAATGGCAGAAACTGTTCGAGGCGATAGGCCTCATTTTCTCCAACCTCCCTTCTATTCTTCTTCACTGACCGCCATTTGCAACAACTACATTCCAATTTATAGTGACATGAAATGGAAAGAATATTTTGGGGTTTTATATGTGTAAATTATTCAAAGTAAAGACGGGCTCTGGTTTCAGTAAGACTATGTAGCATATGTTCATTGGTGAAAACTACCTTATAAAATAGCACAAAAGGGCTAACCTTCTTGAATATAACTTGGAATCTGAGATTGTCCCGGATAATAGTACCCACTAGAATATGAACTCCATAAGGGCAGAGATTTTTGTTCATATTGCAGCAACACCCCCAGCACCTGGCACCATGGCTAACAACTAACATACATTTATTACATGTAGAATAAATGAATAATAAATAGGAAACATCTGTCAAAACAACAGCTCATATTACAGAAAAAACGTAGGGACAGGTAGGTTCTGACAGCCAGAACTGATCATCTAGAGGCTTGCACTGAAGTACAGCAGCTACTGGACACATGTGGCTATTAAATACTTGAAATGTGGCTAATCTGAATTGAGATATGCTGTAAGTATAAAATGCATACTGTATTTTGAAGACTTTGTACAAAAGTAGAATGTAAAACATCTCAGAAACTATCTTATTGATATTTTAGAAAAGTATTTTTGGTATATTGGGTTAAATATAGTACTAAAATTAATTCCACCTGCTTCCTCTTACTTTTTTAAATGTGGCTACTGAAAAATTTAATATACCATAATGTCTCACCTTCAGGATTCACATCCTATTCTCATTGTACAGTACTGATCTAGATTTCTCTTACTTATTTCAGACTCCATCTAATGGAGGGCATACATCTCAACACAAGTCACAAATTACTTTTACCTTATAATTTTGAAATCTTCAAATAAAAAATGAGCTATTTTCTCTACACATTTATCTGCCTGTATTTTCTTCATGCATACTTACCTACTACATATTTTTATCTCCTCCACTGTTTTGCAGGTCTCTGGGGAGTAAAGGCTATTATGATTGTTGTCCTAGTACTAGAACACTGCCTTAGCTTCTCGTAGGCAGTCAAACATTTCTTGAATGGGTAAATGTATAAATATTCATTTTTATTGTTCATCTACCAAGAAAATTTTCTATGACTCATTAAACGATCACAAAATCATTGGAGTGCCAAGAACCCAAGAAGTGATCTCATTTTTCCTCCTGCCCTTCCCTCTCCCCTTCTCTTACTTCCCCACCTTCCCCCCAACATACTCCTCTCCACCCTAAACCCATATTTTGTTTTTTTAAGTACATAGAGGTAGAGAGAGGAATAAGAAGCTTCTTTAAAAATTGAAGATCTCTACCTTTGTCTTTTCTTCCTTGGTAGCTGGGAGGCAAAAATGTTTGGCTACAAAAGACACGAAAAGAAACCGTAATTAGTTTTTTGAAATGCAAGCTCATCATAAATAAAACCTGGAAACTGTTAAAAAATGTCACTTGTAATAAAAGAATGTACACCAGTTTGATCATCAACATTTCTCCAAATTGGACCAATTAGTTCTTTCTCTAATTGGTGGTATTTTTAACCTTACAGTCAAACACTGGTAATCAGTTTGGAACATAAAGAAACATAATAGGCATGGATGAAGAACACCTGAGACTTTAAATGAAATATTTTTCTGTGGGTAAAATTAAGCTACTACTGTGGGATATTTCCGGTGTCAGTCCTGTCACCATTTTGACAAATAGCAGAAATTCTTATACATGTTGAAGTCAGAACACAGTGGCATATGGTCTTTCAGACACAGGAAAAAATGAATGTGTTTTGCATCCCTGAAGTGAGAGACTGGCTTCAGTCGGAATTAAAGCTTCATTTACAACCAAAATACAAAATGTTTCAGATCATATGTCTTGACTTTTCCTTGAGGAGGACAGAGTTTTGGTTGACTCTTAAGTGTTTAAAACGTTAGGCACAAACCACGGAGCAAACCATTGCAGATGGAATCGAAATAGTTAATAAATCATGGAGAAAAGACAAGGTCTGTGGTGTAGGATTTCTCAACTGGGTTTGCTTCAGGAAAAAAAAAAAGGCAAATCAACTGTGGAACTTTGCTCAGATCGCAGTTAGAATTTCCAATTTCAGCTTCAAAGATATGGATGAACTCCAGAAGATAAGCTTCCAAGCTTCAAAAATAAAATTATGAATTGAGGAAAATGCTGTAATCATACCAATGCAGAACCATTGCCTGAAATGTCTAAACAAACAAACAATGGGGAGGTTACTGTAATTTATTTCCACACTTCAATCCCTATTTCTGGTCCCAGGCACACAGATACTTTCCTTCTCCTATTCCTGACCTCCATATTAATTGCTTCTCTGTGTCATATGTCTTCAAGGTCTTGTTGTCTGCTAGTTGACAGCTCATTTAGATTAATCTGTATTAAAATCTTATCTCACAAGTACCCCTAAAATATTTTAATTGATGCCTTTGAGAGGCACGACGTAGCTGCACAGGTACAGAGGGTTAGATCTGTAGGTCTGACAAGCCACAGTGTATACATAGCATAACTCTCTGGAGCATGAGCCTTGTCTGAATGATGCACTCCCTCAGCAAAAGTGGCTGCTTTGACCCAGGTAGTGTCTTAGGTATTTGGTGTTGTTAGATAGAGTGAACCCCAAGTTTCTCTTCAAAGAATCAGTATGTCAGTGTGTTCCGCTCTCTTATTCTTTAATTCTCTATTTTAAAGTTTAATTTCCTTGTAATTTCAGTAAACAACCTTTGCCAACAGTTCTTATCAGTAGTAGTACATCTGTTCCCCTGGCCCCTGGCTCCTTCCTGACTCATCCAGGTCACCTGCTTCAGTCACCTGCTCCAGTCACCTGCTCCAGTCACTTTCTTTGACCTAGGTCACCCCTGGTTACCTGCTCTGACGTGCCCCTAATTGTCTTTCCCGCCAAACCACCCACCCTGCCACTCCAGCTCGGACCCCTGCTCTCTTTAAAATAGCCAGTCGGGATTAGTCTAGATTGTGCAGTATAACCCTAGCCAATAGAGGAATGACACAGCATTAGGGGCAACCCCCGCCCCCAGGCATAAGTACCCCTTTTCCTCCCTTGTCCAAATGTGCACTCGCCATTGCTTAAATAAATTGCCTTGCTGAGGAAATTTATGTTTGAGTGCTACTTCTTTTGAGGCATTGAAAATTCTACTTGTAACCATGTGCACCCATAAAACACCAATGAATACCTTTGCCCTTTGGATTTCAGGTGCTGTTGGGAGTGGGGAGAGAAGAAAATAAACACCAAACAGGCATCTGTGCGGAAATACTTTTCATGTAAAAATCATTCAATAGAATGTAAAATTTAGATCAAAAGAAAATAAAGCTGAAGTTTATTTTAAGGAATCTGTTTGTTTGAAGTAGATTTACTTCAAATTAGAAGTATGGGGTGTGTGCAGAGGGGCTTATTACGTAATCCCTTTCCTTTGCTTTCAGAAGTGTTTTTAGAGCGTTTTTGAA
The DNA here is from genome assembly GCF_049354715.1 of Callithrix jacchus. Classification (NCBI taxonomy): domain Eukaryota; kingdom Metazoa; phylum Chordata; class Mammalia; order Primates; family Cebidae; genus Callithrix; species Callithrix jacchus. The sequence goes on along the minus strand of NC_133522.1, from coordinate 36,088,411 downwards.
GAACTAACTCTTAATGAAAAGAAATGACATTGCTGGTAAAAATTTCCAGCTGTGTCAGTGAGGCTGTGTCACCCTCTAAAACTGTAGCCAGTAGCTTTGATTTGCGCCTGGTTTATGTAATTGTCACCCTGCCTGTGCAAGGTGGTATTTAGAATAATGCCTTAGCCCAAAGGGGTCAAGCAACCAAGATAAATGGCTAAAGGAAAAAAATGCATAAATAGAGCAAGTAAACAGGCATAATCCGTTAAATTTTTTATTAGAAAAAATCGGGGCATATATTCTTTTCTCAGAATCCTGTAATGTTTTTGCTGTGGCTTCAGCCCAGCACGCTGACCTTCCTTAACTAGAACATGAAGTGTAGAATCTGTTCATTTAAAACATGCTCTTCCTAAATGCCAAAGGCACAAGGACCTACCTACCCTTTTACTTGAGGTGAGATGACAAGAAAGTGGAGAGAGCAGCAAAGGTGGTATCTTGAAAGAAATCCAGCTTGGGTTTAATCCTTAGAAACCCCAGTGAATAGAGCTTGTTGGGTATTTCTTACAATTGTTGTCACCACAACACTTTCTGGCCTGTCTAATTGGAACTCGTCCTCCTTGATCCTTGAAATATCATCTAATGTTATTACTCAGATGGAAGCTGAACACTAAAAGATGAAAGAATTTCGAGCAGAGGTGGATGTGCCATGAAACAAGTGAGGCTTATGTTGCAGGGCCCTTTCCCTCCACTAACTTTAGCCAGGACCCTGAAGAAGCCCAAACAATGTGCTCTCAGGATCGCAAGTCTTTGTCTATTTTGCAAAAGTGAGCCATGTTAACTGCAATTCCTTAAGTTTGCTAATTTCATTCAATTTGGAATAGTAATCAATGTTTTCATAGTTATGCAAAATGAATTTAATGTAGAAATACATTTAGATCAGTGAGATATATTTTTGTGATTGGTAATAACGAGACAGACAAGGATAAAGGGGTCCCTGTGGAACCTCTGACTGGCCTATGCACTGGGAGGAGTGCATACTGGGGTGGAGCGACAGAAGTTCGCACATTTGCAGCTGGGAGGAGACTCCTCCTCCTATTCCTGGGTGGAACCTGGGATTCGGGGTGTGTGTGTGTGTGTGTGTGTGTGTATGTGTGTATGTGAGACAGAGTCTCACTATGCTGCCCAGGCTGGAGTGCAGTGGCACGATCTCGGCTCACTGCAGCCTCTACCTCCTGAGTTCAGTCAATTCTCCTGCCTCAGCCTCCTGAGTAGCTAGGACTACAGGTGCATGCCACAATGCCTAACTAATTTTTTGTATTTTTAGTAGAGACAGGATTTCACCGTGTTAGCCAGGATGGTCTTGATCTCCTGAATTCATGATCCACCTGCCTTGGCCTCCCAAAGTACTGGGATTACAGGTGTGAACCACAGCACCTGGCCAATGGGATTCTATCTTTAAGGCGGAAAGCATGTGTAGCAGGACTCTCAGTCTGCTGAGAGTCCCTGTTTCCCGTTCTGATAAAAAAAAATCATTTTTTTCACCCTTCAAAGCGTTTGTGAACCTAATATTTCATGGCCACGTAAGAAGGACCTGGCTTTTAGCTGAACTACGGAGAAAGTCCTACAACAATAACACACATGTAGAGTTACGTTATGTGATTGCTAATATACCCAGAACAGAAGATAAATTGCTTCTGGGAACATTTCCACTCTCCACTGTGCTGATTCTCTTAGCATTCCTTCATGAACAGCAGAACCAGAAGGTATATTGTGATATGAATATGTCCTCTGACACATGCCAGTGGTAGTATGTCAACAGTACAGGAAAAATAAGATTTTGAAATACACATAGCCAGAAAGTAGTCTGTGGGCAATTCTTCCGCATCAGAAATATAAAATTGCTAAGCCTAAGATTTGTTTCTCATTGGTTATCTAGTCATAATAGAAGTTCTCTTCCATCAGAAATATTCTTGACAAACATGGTGGCATATACAACAACAAATGCACCTTATTTTTCCTTTTTTGAGCAGAAAAGCAACACTAAAATTTGTCAGAATCTCTATGTTTGCAAGTTGTAAACCTATGGAATACTAAAAATTGCAAATATACCTGTAAGTAGAATCACATGTTTTATGCATTCTAAGAGTCTTGAATTACGTTTCAGAGTCTCTGATGCTTCTTGTCCTGGAAAAATCTGGTGGTTCTTGGTAAGTCAGTGCACAAATCTGTCACTAACACAACAAATTTGGCTAAAGAAACAAGTGTTAGAGTGACAAAACTATTACTTATGCATATAATCAGCAGTGTAAGTTGTGTAAAAATGATGAGTACACAACTATGTAACCTAACAATGCAGTGGCAATTTAAATTGCTCTTCTGTATGCTTTAATTTCAGACTAATTTTGTATTTTTTCAGAGATATTGACTATTATCTCAAAATTCAAATATGGTGGGAAGAAAATATCCTAATGGAAGCTAAGAACATAACCTGAAAGTAAAAAGACTGGGGAAAACTTCTACATATTAAAGACCCTTTGTACTTAAGTGCTGAAGATTAAAAACTCTGATCAAAATCATGATAAACAGTAATGGAATTATGGTTGTCTAGAAAATACAGGTAATGAAAATGACAAGAAGAAATAAGGATGATTAGAAGAATCAGGGCACCACCAAACAGGACAAACATGCAGAAGATAAAATTCTTATAAAATAAGTTAATTCATATGGACAGCTGACATCGGGGCACACATGAGATCAACAGTGCCTTCATTTTGATGAATTCATTGACTTAAATAAGATCCATGCTCATTACAATGAGAAATTACTGCATTCAACACTGTTTAAAGAAAGTCAGATTTCAATAATATTTTCAGTGAATCAAATAGAACTTATAATGGCCAGAAGAGATGTTTCTCAAAGAATTATGAAAATTAAAAATGACTAAACTCATTTATGATAGCCTAATCTGACTGGAGGTTGTATATATTACGTTATTATTATTATTAATTATTATTTTTAAGATGGAGTCTTGCTCTGTGGCCCAGGCTGGAGTGCAATGGGTGTGATCTCGGCTCACTGCAACCCCCACTTCCCAGGTTCAAGCGATTCACCTTCCTCAGCCTCCCAGGTGGCTGTGATTACAGATATGCACCATTATACCTGGCTAATTTTTGTATTTTTAGTAGAGATGGACTTTCACCATTTTAGCCAGGCTGGTTATTTTATTTTTAAATCAATCTTAGCAAGACCAACATTACTTAATAATGCAGATTTTTCTGAAAGAATATGTTGAAAGCCCTCAAGACTGATTCCCAAAGACTTAGGCGGTTGTTTACTTGAATGTCATGTAACTAAATAAAAATGCATCAGGACAATGTCTTAAACACATAATAAAAAATAATGTTTCTTTTTATTGCTTCAAAGAATACTTACAATTACTATATTTTTAAGTGAAAGACATTTGTCCTTCAAACTTCTTTGTCATAAAATCTTACAATTGTAGAATAATAAAACTTCATGGTTAACTTCAAGTTAATTGCCAAACTGATTTGTTTTTGCACGGAACTTGGGAACATGTCAAAATGGATAAAATGTAACTGATTTGCCCACCAAAGTCGATCAAAATAATTGGAAGTATCTGTAAAATGAAATAGCAAATAAAGCAAATAATCCAGACATCAAATCCAAATCACTTCATTGTGATAGATTCCACAATAGATGTACGTTATAATTGATTGATTATAACTGATAAATTACAGAATATGTATATGTGTTGGGTGTTTCTATTATAGCAGAAAACCATTCAAGTGACTTCTACTTTTTTCACCACTGTCAGACCGTGTATCTGTGATGTTAGTCAACGAAATGAAATTAGTTCTAGAAAGGTATAACTGGCCATTAAAGAACGTTTTAAAGTTTGTAGGACATGCTCTATGAAGAAAGACCTACCTGAAGTTGTTGACTACGTCATGTTTTGCACCTTTATATGTTTTCTCTAGAGATCTAACTTGTCAAATATCCCTGCCAGCTCTTTGGAGTCTTTTTGTGTGTTGTTGCTTTTGGTTAATATTTCGTTTTGCTCTGTTTTTGAGGCTAAATATAACAAGATCATCTTCCCTTCATGAAGTTGTTGTAAAACTTAATGAGACTCTAAATATGTTTTGGATATTTGAAAGAAAATCTCAAACAAACCAAGCTGGAAAAGTTTATCCAAAAGTTGATAAAGTTCAAACACATTATTTGCATTTGGAAAGTTATATTGGAATATTTCAATTAAAAGGTGTGAAATTACAGATCATTGATATGGATGCATATAAAAAGCACTTTCTTTTGTCTTTTAAAATTTCTTTACTAAAGCACTGGGGAAACCCATATAACATGAATCCAATATGAAATAAAAGCCCTAAGATGATGAATGTAAATTATGTTGATATAAAGAAAATCCTGAGCAAAAAACCCTCAGATCATATCAAAGAAGTAATTACTTAAAATAATTAGAAGTTTTTAACAAAAGTAAGGAAGAGTTCTTTAATTGTTTGATAAGCCAGGTAATGATGATTGTGTATTTGACATTAAATATCAACACTGTCAATATCAATATATAAAATCGTAATATGCCACTGCGATGAGGACATTGATGAGGAACTATTTCATGTATATTATTGATTCAAAACACTAGTCAATGCAGAGGAGTACCTAAAATCATATAGCTCATGTAAGAAGAAAATTTGACTGAGCTTTCTGCAAATTTGACAAAAATACAAAAATTTAAATAATGTTTTCTCTAACAAGTTGTTAAAGTGAAATAAAATCTAATAGAAGCTGGGCATGGTGGCTCACACTTGTAATTCCAGAACTTTGGGAGGCCTAGGCAGGAGAATAGCTTGAGGCTAGGAGTTCAAGACCAGCCTGGCCAACATAGAAGGAGACCCCCATCTCTACCAAAAAAATGAAAGTAAAAATAAAACAAATTTCAATCAGTTATGCTAGGTAAAACAAAATTGTCTTTCTATTCTTTCCATAGAAAATGATATGGCAAGATTATTGTCATGTGCAAAGACAATAAAAAAGTATAGTTGCCAGATTATGTAGAGAGAAAGAATTAAACAGGTGAGTTGGAAAGTTAATAAAACATATTCTGCTTATTGGGTAGGAAATTTGCTATATTTTAGGTAGTTACTAGCTTTTTATATTTGTAATTTGTCAAAATTTACTTTATTATTCTAAGAAAGCACTTAATCCTATTCATAATTTTATATTATTTTGCTTAAAGAGAGCTTCTCATACTATAAATTTTAGAGTTCTATAAAAACTTGGATTCTATCTCAATTTCAAGAACTTTGGGAGCCTTACTCTATATTTGGGTGTTTCAGATTATCATGCATTTTAGCTCCGGACTACAGGGAAACAGTTTTCAGGACTGAAAGTTTTTCTCACGGGTGCTTTACACTGTGTCTTAGTTCATTCAAGCTACTATAATAAAAAACCCACAGACTGGAGGACTTGTAAAAAAACCAGACACTTGTTTCTCAAGATTGTGGAGGCTTGAAAGTGCAAGATCAAGGTGATGTCTGGTGAGGGTCTCCTCTCTGGATAGACAACTGTCTTCTCATTACAATCTCACATGGCAGAAGAGGCAAGGGACCATTCTGGAATCTCTTTCACAAGAACACTAATTCCATTCAAGAGGACTGTGGCCTCTGGAACTAAAATCCCCTCCCAAACACCCAAGCTCCTTATAGCATCACTTTGGGGGTTAGGATTTTAACATGTGAATCCTGAGGGAACTCAAACATTCAGGCCACAGCACATGGGAAAATGTAGAACTAATTGACAGATCAATCACATCTTCATTTTTCTCTCCCCAAAGTGCGGCCATGATCCTTGCCAACCACCTCTCCACAGTGGGTCAAAAGAGGTCATGGTTTTCTTTGATAGAAAGTTTGTGATTTTCCACTTGGATAGAAGCACTATTTTTAATCTGTATGGTCTGCTGGATCTCCACCTCAATTATGAAATGCCTGCCTTTATTCTTTCCTTCTTTTATTGTGCATCAGCCACAGGGTTCCTGAGTTCTTTACCCCTAGGGCAAGTGGCTATTAACAGTATTATCAGTATGGATTGCAAAAATACCATGAGGATAAAGTTAGAAAGCAGTGAGAAGACTTTGAAACTTAAATCCTCATTCATTCACTCATGAATTCATTCACCTGACGAATAGATGTATGTTAAGAACCTATTATATTCTAGGTCTCATCTAGGACACATGTGAGACAACCAAAAATAGTATCAAGTTTTAATCCTTGGTAATAACAAACAACTGTAGCAGCCTATGGTTTAAAACTGGCCTAGTGTGACTGAGTGGTGAAAGTAAAACAAAGAAGTCTTTTTCTTAAGACTATACTTTCAGGGATCATTTTTATAGTTTGTTACTAGAGAAGTCTTTTTCTTATTTCCAGCTTTCCCTCTTTTCAGTCACCTGTCTACCTCAGTCATCTAGGACCACTATGGCCAATGACTCAGAATGACAATGTGGTGGATGGTACTAAAGTCAACTTATATAATCTTGAGCAACAGTTTCTAATTTCTGCTTCTCTCTTCTCTGCTTTGTTTCCAGATACTGATCTTGACTGATGTCTCAGTTGAATAACAGCAATTCTGAGATCACCATAAAATTTTTAGCTACAGACCCAGAGGCAACAGTCACACGGAGGCAATAGTTTCCCATAGACCCCTCCATGAGCTCCCTTTCTGCAGTTACATGGTAGGTGCTGTACACTGTTGGCATTTCAGCATCTTCTCCAACTTGTCCCCAGTCCAGCATTTTAGGAGAAATGGCTGGTGGCTTTTATGTGATTCTCCAACTTCCCTTTCTGGACTTTCACTTACCTACTCTGTTCACAATTGTGGAAAGTCTAACTCATATAATAGATCCCTATCTCACAATAGTCATGTGGCTCTGGTTTCCTTACTGATTTCTGACTGACATAGTGACTCATACCCAAAGTGGTTTTGGGAAAACAGAAACTTAAAGGAGGAATCCAGTATCGATTCTCTCATCTGACTAGATATAAATTACCATGTTGCCATGGTGAACGAGATGCTGGCAGTTCATGGCATGCGGTGGCAAACAGTACCTAAATTATCACCTGTGGGCATCTAAGGTCAGGAGTAAGTGCTCTTGGAGGACAAGATTCTGGGTGATCAAGTGGCTGTGGATATAAAATATTTTAGTAAACCTAACGGGTATATAGACTGTGAGTTTTGTTGGCAGCTTTAAATATGCTAGAGATCTAACAACAAAAAAAAAAAACTGTCTATGTCAAGGTCCAATTTTAAACCATGAAGTATCTAGGGCTACCGTGAGAGAAATCCCCATTTCCTGGTGCTGCAAAGTCAAGAATTCTCAAAACTAACCTCACAGAATCTCATCTATTAAATTGAAGGCATTGATTGGAAAGAAGTGAGGCCATTAAAAATATTGGAATAGGGTCATATAGGCAGTTTCTTATGAGTTTAGAGGCCTTAACTCCCAATCTGATCAAATCTCCTTTGCCAGTGAAAGCAATTTTTTTCTTCCCTATCTGATGAGATTAGCCTCTCCTTGTCTGATAAACCTGTAATGCCTTGCCGGGAAACTTCCTTAATATCCACCCTCACCTGATAAACCTGTAATGCCTTGCCGGGAAACTTCCTTAATATCCACCCTCACCACCTTTTAAATTTAACAGCTTTATTAAGTTATAATTCACATACCATATAATTCACCCATTTAAAGTATATTTCAGTGGCTTTTAGTGTATTCACAGGATTCTGCAATCATCACCACAATAAATTTTAAAGTATTTCCATCTCTTAGCTATCACTCCTCTGATCCCTCCCTCCCTACCATCCAGCCCCCAGCCCCAGCAGTAGGCAACCACTGCTCTATTTTCTGTCTTTACAGTTTTCCAATTATGGACATTTTATATAAATACAGTAATGAGTGTGTGATCCTTTTTGACTGACTTCTTTCACTCAGCATAACGTTTTCACGTTTGTTTCATGTTGCAGCACTTATCAGTCCTTTGTTTCTTTTTGTTGCTGAATAATACTCCATTTATAGATAGACCTCAATTTATGTACCCATTTTTGCCCAGTTAACAGCCATTTCAATTGTTTTAGTTTATTGGCTATAATGAATAATCTTGCTATAAACATATATGTGTTGTAAATATTTATGTGTTATAAACATTTGTATGTACAAATATTTCTTTGGACTTATATTTCCATTTATCTGTGAAATCTTACAATTTATAATAATGCTATAAATATTTGCACACAAGTTTTTTATGAACCTAGGTTTCTATTTCTCATGAAAATATATATGCCTAGAAATGGAATCTAATTCTAATCTAATTCCACTTCTAAATATATATATATACACACACACACACACACATATATATGTATATATATGTGTGTATATGTGTGTGTATATATATATATATATCTTATATATGCCCTATACATAATACATTATGTGTATGTGTATGTGTGTGTGTATATATACATTCTATATAAAGAGAGAATATGTGTATACCTAGAATATATCATATATATATGTATATATATTCATATATATATTGAATTGCTGAGCCATATGCCATCCAAAGGCTTCAGGAGATGAGGATACTGGAGTGGGTTTATTGTGAGAACTGCTCTCCCATACTGTAATCTTGTTCTGGAGGAGATTTCAGAGGACACTATCTTATGAAATACACTGGGAGGAAGCACCAGCCTCCTTGCAAAGCTGTGTGGTAACTATTCTTTATAAGCCAGGAATGAGAGGGTAAATTGCTTCCATCAAACTAAGCTTTCTAAATTCAATGGAGATAATAGATCTTGGAATAAAAGGGCCAATTGTTTGTATTCAATTGCCAAGACCAAGGTGTACATGGTTTATGGTTTGAGCAGCAAAGCGAAGTCAGTAATCAGAATATAAATCAAAAAATATATATAAAAGTGAGCTGATTAATGAAGTTTGGGCTTGGCTATATTTCTCAATATGCCAAATGGGTCCCCAAATTCAATTTCTAGTTATATCCCAGTTCTGGAATCAGAGTGATATGACTTGTAGAAAATATTAATCTTAGTTATTATTGTATCCCCAAGGAGAAATTGTAGGCAGATTTTTTAACATCTTACTTAATTCGAACATGTTAAAAACTATAGATCTGGCCTGGCCTGGTGGCTCATGCCTGTAATTCCAGCACTTTGGGAGGCCAAGGAGTTGGAGCCCAGCCTGGTCAACACAGTGAAACCGTGTCTCTACTAAAACTGGAAAAAATTAGCTGGGCTTGATGGTGCATGCCTGTAATCCCAGATATCCAGGAGGCTGAAGCATGAGAATTGCTAGAACCCAGGAGGCAGAGGTTGCAGTGAGCTGACATCACACCACTGCACTCCAGCCTAGGTGACAGAGACTCTGTCTCAAAAACAAAACAAAATAAAAACTATAGATCTGAGGAAAAGAGGACTGAAACAAATCACCACAATAGAGTAGTGCTTTATTCCAAGTCTTGAGTCAGTTCACAGTTCCAGAGTCCCATAAATGAAGAGGAAACTGGGTCGTCTTAAGGAAGGACCTTGCCATATCAACAAAATGCTATGTTACAAATCTTTCCTCTAGTGCTCCCCAGTGTTACCTGCACATACAGCAGGGTGGACTGTGCATGGCGGGTGGGGAAGGGGGACAATAAATAACTAGACTTTTGGTGATATTGGGCATTGGTTCTGAACCACTAATTCTTCACAGACCTAAAATCTTATAGTAATCTGCCCATCAGAAAGGGAATGTATGGAAATGTGCCGATTAATGGAATTTGGGCTTAGTTATATTTCTCAGTATGCCAAATGGGTCCCCAAATCAACTGATAGTTATATCCCAGTTCTGGAATGCATAGTTCAAATAGACATACTCAGCAACTGCTAGAATAGCCATACTGCTTTCTGGACCTGTAGAGTGAGAGCTATTAAGATTAGAAAGGCCAAGTGGAAGCCACTGGAACTGACTCTACTTAAAGCATAGTAAATTGAAAGCAATCCTGCATTACTGGAGACATTTTCAAGATTCAGGCCACTAACAAGAACTTGAAAGATTCAGAGGTGATGATTCCTATGCCATCCCTATTCAACTGCCTATTTGGCTTAGGCAGAAGACTGATAGATGTTATTCTTGTAGAATAAAATATGTTATTCTAAATGCAATCACGTGGTGATTTCAATGCAATTGTTGTTCCAGATCTGGTTTTGCTGATTTAGCAAGTGAACATTTCCTCTAGCATCTGATAGGGACCTATTGGTTTCATGAATGACTTTTCTGTTTGTAAAAGACCAGTGGAACAGTTTAATTCTTCTAGCAGGGTTAGCAATACACTATCACGATTCCACCTCAGCTGTATGAGCTCCAGCCTTCTGTTATAACCTGTTGTACAGGGATTGCCTTTCTCTTTCACTGGACATCACTCCAGTCCCTCACATTGGCCACGTGATTAGACCTGATGAATAAGGAGCAGCCATTTCACTGGACAGCTTGGTATACCTATTTGCCTAGATCCCTGCTTAGTCTGGCAGTAACAAGAGGTACTAATTTTACAAGATTCTGATATCAGAACACATGTTTTAGTTACAAGGTTAAATCAAAAGTTTCTGACCACAGCTCAGTGAAGTACATTCTTCCCTAGAGTTTTATTTTACCAATATATTTTAAATTGGAGATGTCAGAAATTTTACTTTGACCATGGATTTACCCAAAATTTCCTCTTCAGCTTCAATTTTAATCTCAGTTTGGAAGTCTCAAGATTTTGACACACATTTTAATAGCATTTCTGGCATGTCTGAACTGATTTTTTTCTGATTAGTAATATATCATACTATGTCTGATCACCAAATCTTTATCAGAAAAAAAGCATCATTTTATTTAGATTTACTCACAGTATCCATTTCCATACAAGTGTAGTAAACATTTTAGTTATAACCTACAGTTTGAAAACTCCTCTTATTTTTTTACAGTGAGTCTCCCAGTCTTCGTTAAAGTATGATGATTATCTATTATTGTAAGAGAAAATTAATAATTATGGTGAACATTGATGTTTGAATAAACTACATTGATAAAGCACATTCAAATAGTTAAATATGGAAATAAAATGACAGTTATCACACAAATTAAAAATAAATTAGTAAATAACCTTAAGGATAATATATTTATATTTTTTATTTTAAAAATTAAAGAAAATATTATTTTTGAGCTAACAAATATATAAAATGTAAATAATAATACAATACAGATAAACAAAGACTAGACATAATCACATTCTCATTTTATAAACTTGCTTGTTATCCTATTCTTAAGGTTAAATAATATAAGCTTTAATAACTCTTTATTTAAAAAATTGTTTTATGTTATTTAAATCTTTAAACTTAAGAGTCCTATGGAAATATGTTTACATTTTATGAAGATACAGTAGAAGCAGAATATTAACATTTCGATATATAAAATTTATATATAGAAGAAAAAATCCTCCAAAATGATACCTAAACATCTTCCATAAGTCATCTGTTAAGTAAATATCACTAAGAGTACAAAGAATGTAAAAGAATCTTGAAATATCAAAAATACCTTTTATTCCCACTGATCCAATTTCAGAAACCAGATTTCATAAAAACAGTTTATAAAGATAATTCATCATAGTTTAGAGACTATGGAGGCTAAGTTTTTAAACAAGCTTGCCAACATTATTATCATCAGCTGCCAATAATACTGTAATTGAAAAAATGAAAACTATTTTATTTTTTTACATTTTCCTAAGCCATTAATTATAGGCACAATGTTCTTCCTAAAAAAAAGTATCTTACTCTACAAAGATTCTATTCACAGTTTTTCAGTATTTCAGATTAGCTCTTTGTCTTTTAGCTATGGATTTTGCCTCCCCAAGCAGCAAGTGATGATGATTAAATAAGAACAGTTATCTGCAGTGATAGACACTGAAAGTTGTAGGTCAAGTCCATTGTGTTAACTTTCCTTCTACTGGGGACACTGAGATTTCCTCCTGCATCACAAATATGTACACTGTTAGAAGTGCTACTTTCTCTGAATTGAGACCAACTCCACATATGCCTTTGCCCATGAATGCCACAGCAGGAGAGTTTATTGTCCTCCTTGGCTCTTGCTGGGAAAATAATCTCTTCCCCACTAAGTCTAGCATCAGAACTTGCTGCTGCCATTGCAGAAAGTCCTTTTCCCTTCTGGTCATTTTCCATCTGACAGTGTTAAAAGTTCCTCTGGCTACATTTCTTGTTAATAAAAGTTGTCCACAGATAGCAAGCAAAAAATAAAAAATAATGAAAGTTCACCAAGAACTTGACCTTAATTTTTAAACAAGTTATATATATGTTTGTATTTACTTCTATATTTAATAGTAACAGCATGCCTATGTTCATTCAACATTAATTAATTCAATAAGTTCATTGAACACCTGCTATGTACCAACCATGCTCCTATTTGTGGTGAGACAGGTTTGCTTTTCCCCTTATCATGGATAAAGAAACAGTGTCAAGAAATCTCACAAAACTGTTTATTCCAGAGCACAGACTACAATCCAAATTTGGGCCTTGCTTTTTTATCCAGTTCAATGGTCCCTGCCTTATAATTAGAGTGTGTTTCAGCCCTTTGCATTTAGCATAATTACTGATCACATTGGTTTAATTTTTCCAGATTACTATTTGTTTTCTATTTACTCTATTGGTTCTTCATTCCTTGGACTTTTATTTACAATTTTAAAAACCATTGTTCTAGGGATTTAAATACACATCATTACCTTCTCCTATTCTACCTTAAATTATTATAATAACACCACTCCATATATGTTAGAACCTTCAGCAATGTAATTTCTTCCTCCTATAGTCAATTTTAACATATTTTACTTCTACTTATGTAGTGACTCCACACTGTTATCATATGTTAAATGCCTTTGTCTTTTCAGTAAATTAAGAAAAAAGTAGTTGTTTACCTTCATAATTAACATTTTTTTGAATGATCTTAATTTTTCCCTATAGGGTGGAGTTGAGGGATAATTCTCACTCACTTTGAAGAACTTTATTTAGTGCTTTCTGTAATTCACATATGCTGTCATTTTGATATCTTTCTCTGGACACAGAACAAAATTCCGTGATAAAATCTTTTTTCTCTCTCTTTTTTTTTTTTTGAAAAAATATGTTATTCTATCATCTCTCAGTTTCCATAATTTCTGGTGAGATGTTAACAATATCTCTTGTAATTGCTTTACTCTACTTTTATTTTCTTTTTTCCTCCTCTCAGGCTGTTTTTAAGATAGATAGTCTCTTTTCCTTTAACTTTAGAAGTTAGACTACAATATTCCCCATTATGGTTTTCTTTGTAGTTATCCATATTGCTGGTTGATGCGTTTCTTACATATATATGGGTTGATTCTTTTTCATCAAATTTAGGAAAATATTGGCTGAAATTTCTTTATATTTTTCTACCCTTTCATCTCTTTTACAACTGCGGTTGTACATACAATTACTCATTTGACATTGTATCACGGGTCACAAACACCCTGATCATTTTTTCAGATTTCTGTTGTTGTTTTTCTGTGCTTTTGTTCACAGCATTTCCATTGATTCCTTTCCAAATGTACAACCCTTTCTTTAACACGTTCAAGTTTCTGTTAAACTGTTTAATGAATGTTTTTATTTTATTTATTATATTTTTAAATTCCACAATTCTTGCTGCACTGATTTTAGAACTTTGATTTTTTCTAAACATTCATCTCTTCTCTTGTTATATACATGTTTACCCCTGTTTGCAATAAATATTTTTAATGTTTTTGTCTGATGATTTTAATACAGGGGTCATATGTGGGCTTCCTTCTATTGACTCTCTTAACTCTTGATTATGGGTGACAATTTTCAGCTCCTTCACATTTCCAAGTATTCTTGTATTCCAGATTTTTACATGTTTGTATTATTTTTCCAAAGAATTTAAGCCTTTTCCTCTGTACATTGGGAAGGGTCAGGGAATTCTCATTTAGATTTCTCTCAAGTATGAGTAGAAATGGTACTTGACTACAATTTTAATTACATTAATTTTACTAATCCCCACAATTTTCATTAGATTAAGTTCTTAATGTCACCACTGAGAGACTGAAGTCTGATTTTCTGTACTTTTGATCTGAGAGGAGTGTGGCAATTATTTGAGATGGTTTTGGTTCAATTTCCTAAGTGAATCCTTTTAAGTATCTGAAAACCCTGAATGAGTTGTAAAGTCAGTAATCTTGGTAATCTTATGTTTTTGCTTTCCTTTCCATTCTAATTTTTAATGTGAAGCCAGGTCCTTCTAAACTTGAATTTATATTTTTTCTTTTCTAAATACTTTTGCTTTTGGTCTTCCTGTGATAATATATAAATTTTTATAAAATTTGCATTTTTAAGCATACATGTGGATTTAATTAAAAGTGAACTAGAATAGTTTCATCTTTTCAAGATGGCAAAATTTTAAAATACACAAAGATCACTAAAGGTGTCATTATTCAAACTGCCAGAATACTCATTATGTCTAAGTATATACTGTTGGAAAAGTCAACCAGATATACCAAATAAAAATAATTTTCGAGCAAGAGCAGCAAAAGAATTAAATTACAAGAACCAAGATAATTGCAAATAAAATAATCCAGTCCATAAAAAAAATCAATCTTATATGAAAAAAATCCACAAAGAAAGACTGATTCAATAGCACAACAATCCCAGAATTTTCATATAATATTATTTTGATAATGAACACTCCTCTAAAATTTAGTTACATGAGAGAAAAAAAGAGAATTAACACAGACTGAAACTTATATGGATTATTAAGATTTAGAGAAAGAACTTCACAAACATGAAGAAGAGATGAGTCCTGAATTTTGCACTAAAGGGGATATGTCAGCCCAGTCATTTAGAAAACTAAATCTGTCCTGGAGCTTCTGATAGAAGTATACATATTTGCTACGATTCAAAACCAGAGAGACTATGAATAACAGTTGCCACTTTTAAAATGTATCAAAAAATGAGTAAATACATAGAAATACAAGATATAATAAAGGATATTGCTGTCTCAAGATCTGTTATAATTGAGAAATTATTATTTATCAGTATGAGAAAATATTGATAATTAACCATATTAACAGTGAGTCCGACAATACTTAGCTTTTATATAGTGGATTATGAGACTGAAAGAGGTAGAATGTAGATGAAATCCTTTAGAATGATGATGTTCAAATTGGAAGCTATCAGTTCATTTTGTGTCAAAGGGAGTGTTCTGACAATAATGTAAGTCCAGAGAGAGGTAGTAGCAATGTCATGATTGAGGGCTTAGATGCAGGAGTCAGACTGCCTGGGTTCAAATAAGGGCTAAATTATTATTATTATTTTATTTTGTTTTATCTTTTAGAGACAGTTTCTCACTCTCTTACCCAAGTTGGAGTGTCATGGTGTGATCTCAGCTCCCTGCAACCTTCACCTTCTGGGCTCAAGCAATCCTCCCTCCTCAGCTTCCCAAATGGCTGGAACTAGAGGCACATGCCTCTAAACCTGTCTAATTCTTTGTATTTTTTCTTGAGACAGGGTTTTTCCACGTTGCCCAGGCTTGTCTCTTACTCCTGGGCTTAAGTGATCCACCCCGCTCAGCCTCTCAAAATGCTAGAATTATAGATGTGAGCTACCGTGACCAGGATGTATTATTTAATGAATGTATGATTTGGTTCACATTACTTTACCTGTCTGAGCTTCAGTTTCCTCATTTGTAAGATAAATATCAACCCCACAGATTTATATTCTAGATTAAGTAAGTTAATCTAGTATATGCAAAGCACTTGAAATAGTGCCTGGAGTACAAGAGCTACTACATGTTAATTATTACTATTATTAGTATATTATATCTAAATCTCACATATGGAAAACTACTTTATAAAGAAAGTTCTATTGTTTGCATTTTTGGTAAGTTCTAAAATTTCTTTACTCCATGGAAAATACCCAGAACGGACACAATCTTTTATTAATTTTTACGGTACTTCTGTAAGAATCAGGAAAGAATTGTGTGGTCACCACTTGGGCATCAAGCTTACAAATTTACTTTCACTCTAGGGTTAAGCAACGAGAAAGTTTCAAAGACCAAACTGTATTATCAACTCAAGAAGCCTATCAGGGACAAACATCCTTTGCTTTGAATTTTTATTTCTTTCCAAGTAGATAAATGAGGCCTATTTTTTTAGGGTATTTTTAAAATTAACATATCGATCTCAGATGGAGTAAAAAATAAAAAGGGCGAGGAAAGCCCCATCCTTAAGGGATTATGGACAAAGAATGCAAGATGCTTAGAGTTAAAGAAGATTGAAGCTTTCCTCTAGGAATAAAGGAGTGGGAGGCTGGGGCAAGCTAATTGATTTCATCTTTCCTGATGAAGTTGTTCTCACCATTGCTCTGAGGAGAGGAAAGGAAGAAGGGTTCTGTGCAGCTTATATAATCTTTGGTCAAATAAAGCATACTCTCCTGGAGAATCTTTAAGCTGCCTCTTGTCTTCTATCAGTTCTTTATCCAACTCAATGATCTTTTCTTAAGTTACCAAAATCCAACAGGGTCTCTATACTTACAAGTTATCCCAGTATACCATCCCTGCCCCCATGCCTCTGCCACCCACGCCAACTCTTACTAATAGATGCAAATTCTGACAAAGTTAACAATGACATTCTTTTTCTTGGCAACCAACTATGACAAACCCCTTCCTGACCACCTCCTCAACAAATAGCTATACTAGTTTAAATACAACCTATATTCTCTCATTTATATTATGCAATGGGGAAAATGCATGAAGTGTTGGGATACTGTAGCCCTCAATATAGATGATTTACAACAGAAAAGTAGGTTTTAATTTATGGTCCTTCAGTTGGAATGTTACAAACTATCTCTACCAGCCATGAGCCTTCTTTCCGTATTTCAGTCTTAATAGGTAGATTTGGTATTGTTAGAAGAAAGATTTGGTATTGCTCTTTTTTTTCTTTTTTTGAGAAAGGCAAACACGTACATAGCCTGAGCATACACATAGAAATGGAATTTGAGAAGGTACACAGTTTAATTCAATGGCCATTGATACAGACTTTTATTTTTTACAAATTTGTGTGAATAACTTACAGTCAGTCAATATGTGTTAGAGATCTTCCAGACCATTTTGACTCCCTCCATGTTACTATATGAAGGAGGGGAAGGGATGAAGGAGAGATCACGAAGGCATCCGTCGGACAGAATGTTATAGCATTCTGTTGTTTTTTTCCTTCTTAAATGTAACAGAGTATGTAGGTTGCTTTCATTTTGAAATTACCCATACCTGGGAAGAAGAATTGCTCATGGAGAGAAAGAAAGGAGTCCTCATTATAGACATGATTACATATCATACCAAATGCCCGTCAAAGAAACAGTTAAAATTTCAGCAGACTAATATATTACTTTTTTTTTGCACCACCCACCAACAAATACTATGACTCCTATGGCAAATATAATGTCAGTCTTCTTATTTGTAACAAAATTTTTGACAATCAGTACAAAGCTCCCCTTCTCCCCCTTACCCCCTTCCACCATTAAAGAATACAGCAAGGTTTTCCTTAACTAAGGGTCATGAGGTCTCACAACCTATGAATGTCACAAGTTTCTTCATCCCTGCTGACTACACATTCTTGGGAAAAAATCTTGGGTTGTTTTCATATGTAAAAGGAAAGGTAAAATTTGGATGTGTGAAGAAGAAATTGAAGAATTGAAGCTGTCTGTATTGAGATGTGCTTCTCTTTTTCCTGAAGTCAGTTGTCAATAAACAAGGACATCATTTGAAAGTTCTGGGTATGGATTTTTCAAAAAGTATAACATATTAAGAAACAGTAGGTGATGCTTTCAAACATTTGTTTAAAACAGAGAAAAGTGGAATTTGAATGCCTAAGATTTTTTTTAATTGCATTGATAGGTTTTCAGTTAAGTCTAGCTTTTGTGAGATACATTTTAGAAAAGATTAATGTGTCCTCAAATTATTTTTTAGTATTCCACAATGGTAATCTCACTTTTGAGTTATTTTCTTCTAAAGCAAACAATAAGGACATTGGCATAGATAGAATTTAAACTGGCTTCCACTTATATCAACCCTCCCAGTGAAGAAAAAACTGAAGTCCTATTTGATAGCTCAAGCCAGAAAGAAATACTTTGTATTTCTTATGCTGGTATTTGATTCCCAATAATGTTCATATTTTATTGGACCTTCTGAACAGAAAGAAATTTAGTTTGTAGGATACTCTGGTTGTTAAAACGATCTCCCTCTTGCCATGTGTGGTCTGCTGAATTGTCACTCACCTCTACCCATTCTTTCTTTTTAATATTAAGAGCTAAAATTATAGTTAATTTGGGGTTTATTGCAATCCATACAGAGCCCTGGGGATTCCTTTTATTTATGGATAAGAAACATGTGCCATGCACTGCAGGACTCATGCAAAGATTTACAAAGGAGCACTTTGGTCAACAGACACCACAGTAGAGATGAGGCAATTATCTCCACACCATGTGGGCAAGGACCACGCTTTTTTTTCAAGTGGCTTGAACCATTAAGCTTCATTTTGATCACTCTTATAAAAAATAAGGTCCATTTCCAGAGGCCTTGATTACTCCGGGTTAGAGCATTCTAAAGTGACAGGTCACCCTCTCTGCCCATTCTTTATCTCTGATAAAGAATCTCCCAATGAAAAGGTCTTTACAACATGTGGAAAACATGGAATTCTAGGAGTGGAAACATGACAAAGTGGGAGTCAGAAAGAATAGGCTTAAAGACGAAAAAGAATGTCAGAAAGTGTAAAATCCATCTTCTACAACTTTGATATAAAAATTGTAATACATACAAGTCACAGAAACTTCTAAGCACAAGATGCTTCAGTGATATTGGCAGAAGTAACCTATAGCTATCTGCTCTCTTCATCTCCCTATGGGGTTTAGCTAGCCATCTTACAGAGGAGCAACTCCATAAATTACAAGAGTGGTTGGTGATTAGTATTCAGTCCAGGGCTAGACATTTTTGATGACTAATAGCTATATTCTGAATGTTTGTAACTCATCCAATCCCAAATTCGTGTTAAAATTCTAACCCCCAGGGTGAGAATATCAGGAGGTAGGACATTTGGGAGGTGATAAAATCATAATGTTAGTGCCTTCATAAATGGGATTAGTGCTCTTATAAAAGAGGTTCACTGGAGTTCAATTGCCTCTTCTACCACATGATGACCCAGTCAAAAGGCGCCATCTATGAAGCAGGAAGCAAGTTTTCACCAGACACCGCATCTGCTGGTGCCTTGATGCTGAGCTTCTCAGACTTCAGAACTGTAAGAAATACATTTCTGTTGTTTATAAGCCACCCACTCTATGGCATTCTGTTATAGCACCTTGAATAGATTAAGACAATGGCTGTGGGCAAGTACTTCACCTCTCTAATTGTCTCTTCCCCTTTCATAGGGCTGTTGTCAAAGTAAATGCATCAATATGTATGAACTCTTAGAAGAGAACCTAGCGTAGAGTAAGTGCTTAAGAATAATACATGTTATGCTATATATATGACATCCAAGATTATGCTGAACACTTCTACAACTCATCATTGTGATTTTTCTCCATATTTCTTATTTATTTTATTCATTTTATTTTTCAGAGACAGAGTTTTACTCTTGTCGCCCAGGCTAGAGTGCAGTGGTATGATCTCAGCTCACTGCAACCTCTGCCTCCCAGGTTCAAGTGATTCTCCTATCTCAGCCTCTCGAGTAGATGGGAATTACAGGCCCCCCCTGTACATTTTAATACATTATGAAAAATGTGCTATTTTTATAATACCTACAAGAGAATTACGACTCCTGGCTGATTTTTTGTATTTTTAGTAGAGATGGGGTTTAACCATGTTGGCCAGGCTGGTCTTGAACTGCTGATCTCAGATGATCCACCTGCCTTGGCCTCCCAAAGTGCTGGGATTACAGGCATGAGCCACCACACCAGGCCATATTTCTTATTTATTTTTTCAATATCCTTTCTGCACAGGTAAATAAGCTCAATTCCTGAATCTTTCAATAGATTCCAGCAATCTCAACTGCAGAGTACACTGTAGGCCTCTGTAAATATGTATTATTCAACCCCTAAACACATCTTTCTCTTGGTCTCTGTTTTCAACTGTTAGTGGTTTAGTTGACCTTTTCACTTTAAGGTTGAAAATCTTGCATCTCATTCTTATTGTTAATGAGCATTTATAATTCAATGTGAGAAGAATTTAGAAACTAGGAACACCTCATGAATATTACTACTTTGGATTTAAAGTCTAATTACATCATCTTAATTTTTATATTATCTCAAATTATTTATTCTACAGAGAGGAAGGAGCAATATCAAAGTTTAGACTCCATTTAGAAATTGTGGATTTGCCTTTGGGCATCAAATCTGAACTAATTGATTTGTATGAACATTTGCCTTTAGTAAATTTCACTTCCAATTAATTTTAAATAATCTTATTTCAAGACTTTTTTAGACATCAAAGAACTTTTTAAAAAACTGATCATTAGAGCCTTTCAAAACCTTATGCTCTGGCTATGAATAGAGTCAGTATGATTGCTTTAAAGAGAAATACTTAATGAAGCACATTTTGGGTTATAGAATGAACCCTAATGCCAATGGAGTTTGATCCCTGACAGATGCACTGGTGGCAGGGTTTGCCAACCTGATTTAAAAACATCTCATCCTCAAAGAAGTAATCAGAGTTTAATCTTGCCTGTTTCCAGCTCTTCATATCAGAGACGATTTGGGGCCATTGGGGAGGAGACGCTGACCTTCTAACTGTAATCCAATTGCATGTAACCATTCTAAGGAAGATGAAAGCATTTTTCACCTCTTTGTTGTGTAATAAATACAGTCTTTATATTTTGTTGCATCTTAAGTTTAATTTTATAACGATCTGTGAAAGAAGTTGTTTTTAATAAACAGACTTGGTTGTTGGTTATTTTCTTAAATATTCTGCATCAATTGAACTTACAAACCATTTTCTAGCACTTAAATATGAAAGATAAATTAATGATAATTTTCCATGTAATCATTTTTTGGCTTGTGAAGACTCATTTGAAATAAAAGAGGAGAAAGGAGAATAAAGTGAAGAGGAAGAATAGAAAAGGAGGGAAGGAGCAGAAGAGCGGCCAATACTTTTTTAGTACATACTAAGTGTATTTTTCTTCCCCATTCTCGTTCCTTTCCATTATTATTATTTTTTGTTCATTTTTTTTGACTACTTCACATGATAGACCTGTAGGACATTGTGAAATAAAAATGAGTAATTAAAAAAACAGAATAAAACAATATTTAAATGATGGCATAACTTTATGGAAGCAAAAAGTTTTTCTAATCCTTCAAAAATATGTCCCTGATTTTCAGAAAAGACCAGTTCAGAAAAGTAAACTTAAACTCTCTGGGGAATATGGTCACTTTCATACTCCATATGTGACTGATTCTGCTCTTTTTTTTAAACAGATTTTAAAACTACTCTTTATTTTTATTGAAAAATCTCTGTCTCATTAGTAAAGCTACTCAGTGTTTCAACACTACCCTATCTGAGATTTTTAAAACTATCATAGACTATTTATAAATGTCACAAAGATATTCTTTGTTGAAATCTGTTCAACGGTGAGAATACAATAATATTTCTACATGATATTGCTTTGGAGCACGATACTCACATCTCAATATAGTTTGCAGTTGTACTTGCGCGTGACAGAAGATTTAGTGGTATCAGAACATAGCATCGTCTGGTCTATTTTATCAATAAACACGTGTGCATATGCAGGTGTGTGTGTGAAGAGAAAATACAGCTATTTACTATTTTCTGTATCTTCATTGTTTTCTATAAGATTTTTCTTCTGCTATTTTGTTGTGATTTTATTGTATCATATTAAATTTTTAATATTAGCTATTTTTATTGCTATATCAAATAAAAATACTTAATATGTATCAGGATGTGTCTGCCTGAAAAATGTTGTAACATGTGTTCTCATTTGACAGTAAACACTTTTTAGAAGAAGGACTTTATCTTATTCACCACTATTCTTAGTGATCTGCACAGTGCCTGGCACATGGAGAGTAGTCAATACATATTTGTTAGATGTGGGGTTGAATGGATTAGCAATAGAAATAAGAGTTTGTATAGATGCAATACATATTTGTTAGATGTGGGGTTGAATGGATTAGCAGTAGAAATAAGAGTTTGTATAGATGCAGCCTATGGCTGGATGAGGTTTAAAAAGTTTTTTTTAAAAAACTGAATCAACTTGTAAAACTCAGGGGATTTTACATTTAAAAAGTCAACTTTCTTGTTTATTTACTTATAATACAAACATCGGACAAAAATGAGCCTTGCATTTCTACAGACACTAACAATTGGCTGGAGCTGAGAAATAGCTGCTCCTTGGCACATTCTGCAGGTAGCAACAGCTGCCCCTATTGTAGAAGCATGGACATAATACATTACAATTGGCTGATTTAGTCACTAAATTACCAACCTGACCACCATGGACATTTGGATCTGCAATCCCTTGTACAAATGCATAAAAAGACAACTGACAACAATAGTTACCTAACTAAAAAACAATGTAGATTAAACTATTTAATAGGTGATTTGATATGAACTAGATTTCAGACATTATAGACGAACAGCCAACATGGAAAGACTTTGCCAGAGTGAAATGTGACTTGAACTAACTCTTTATAATAGATATGGTTGGACTAGAATCCTGTATGGAAGCATTTTCAGGCATGGGAAATGACGTGAGCAAAGGCATAACATTTGGACAAAAGCTATTTCATAAACATTGTGCTGGGGATACATATTCATTGAGAGATGTCACAGAAAGAAAGGAAAAATGCTCGCCTGTAGTCAGAATGGGAAAGTTCATAATAGTCAGTCTTAGGAATGGAAATTTAACACCTAAATAGTGGATGACTATTATAGCAGAGGGCATTATAAAATCATATTTAAAAAAAATAGGTTGATTACAAAATTCAGATATACACACAAATTACTCTTTTGAAGGTCTGGCAATGGGTAAAAAAAAGAAATAGGAGGAAACCAAAAAAATCAAAAATAGGTTAAACAGTTGAGCTGTAGTTTTGTTTTCCTCATTAATTAGTAACTCACATAGTAGACATTTACATATTCTTCTTATAACTAGAGAAGCATCTTAGTAGTCTTAATAATGTGTCCTGAGAGGAATATTAGTCGTCGTCTAGATAAGAGCAAAACAAATTAAAACGAAAGTGAGGAGTTATTTTGCTAAATACATGTAAACAGCACTTAGAGTTACTGAAAATCTCACGCACTGATGCTAACGTCCAGATTTATTCTTCACTGATATTGTTACCCATGGAAGGTTCTGTAGCTACCTCAGTTCTTGCCTGTTCAGAAGAAAGAATTTGACAGAGGAGTATAAGGAAGAAGAAGAGGCCCAGGTGAGTTTCAGAGCAGGAGTGGAAGTTTATTTAAAAAGCTTTAGAACAGGAAAGAAAGGAAAATACGATTGGAAGAAACCCAAGTGGGTATGTGAAGGTTAAGTGCCTGAAGGTCAGGTGACCTGTTTAACTGTGATGCTAGGACTTTACAGGCTCTCCTCTTT
The DNA here is from genome assembly GCF_049354715.1 of Callithrix jacchus. Lineage (NCBI taxonomy): Eukaryota > Metazoa > Chordata > Mammalia > Primates > Cebidae > Callithrix > Callithrix jacchus. Next base: position 36,064,688 of record NC_133522.1, on the reverse strand, counting down.
CCCAGTATTCTTCCCTTAGGCTGGGCTGCCCGCATGCGCAGTGCCATTCTTACCACTGGGAAGTGAGAGCATGCAAGGGAGAGCCACCCAAGTAACCGGGATTCAGGCCATGTGTGTGCCATGCTCTGCTAATTTTTTTCTTTTCTTTTTTTTTTTTATTGTATTTTTAATAGAGACAGGGTTTCACTATATTGGCCAAACTGGTCTCGAACTCCTGACCTCAAGTAATCCACCCACCTCGACCTCCCAGAGTACTGTGATTACAAATGTGAGCCACCATGCCTCACTGCCATTTTGTCTCTTAATGCCCATGCCCAGTAAGTTGCTTCTCCTTGGCATCTCCATTTTATAGCTGTGGATTATCAGGAGATTGTCTTTCCCTGCTGCTGAGTTATTATTTTTGAAGAGGCAGGGTGATAACTGTCGAGCCATCATCTGACATTCCTGGTGGGTAGGGGAAAAGAACCCTCTCCTTTCCCTGCTCATGCCTATCTAACTACCTATAACAATACATCGAGGAGTACAGAAACAGATAACATAAGGCTATTGTCAGTTCTTTAACTTATTTGTAGTGTAAAATAAGCAGCATTTGTCTCCATTTGATTTTCTACATTAAAAAAATGATGGCACTGTCCTTTAAGTGCTAGGCATCAAATAGTTAATATTATGTTCCATTGCTCATATTTATGATTATGCTCAACAAAAACTGAGTATGTGGTCAGGCAGCATTAGATGCAGTTTACCTTGGAGATAAAGTTACTAATAAGAAGGTCCATTCTTCTTTCAGGGAAAGTATCCATCTTAGGTAATATCAAAGCTGTGTTTTAGTAAAACTTGTTGGGGAGAATCCCTTAGAAGTGCATTGGTATCTCAGACATAACAATATTACAAACAACTCAGTGCACATCTAATTTAATGACACATTATAATCGTCTATAGTTTTGTATCTTTCTATTGAGGTCCGAACATAATGTCCTGTGCTAAAGCAGAGGCTATCAGCTTGAAGACCCCATCCTTCAATCATGTTAACATAGTACAGTATTGCTATCATTACCATATCTTCATCTCCCTCTCTTTTCAGATCCTTCCCCAGTATAATCTTTTAATCTTCTTTTTTTAATTTGCCTCCATCTGCAATTTTCTATAATTCCAAAATCAGCCTAAGTAGACAACTTTATTCAGAGGGGCTTAAGAAATTACTTTGGATAACGTTGCTTAAAAGGAAAAAAATGAAACAAATTAAATTATTTTGAAAAATTATTCTGGGCTTCTTATTTTAAAGCATCTTAAGTACAAGAGAAATTAAGTGAATGTATATTAGTCAGTACTAAGTTTAAATAGAAAATATTAAAACAGGAAACAACAAGTTAAAATAATTAAAATCAGTGTTATTTAGACCTATGCATTACATAATCTATTAATCTACTTTGAAATAGCCATTTTGTAACATATGGCCTTAATAATATACAGAGAAGTTCTTATGCATAAAAACAGCTGAGAAAATTTGAAATATGTGCTTTTATGTAGTTACTGGAGGAAAGGGAATGTGAGCTTCCCATATCACAATTTATTTTAGAAGATATATGGCACTTGGAGATTTATCACCTAAAAGTGTTTAACAAAGATTTTACATCAACCACTCGGATGGAAGGATAAAAATCTATTATAAGATGATTATATGTTAATCATCTAAGTTTAAAAATTTTATCAAGTTTAAAATCCAGTTCTTATCTAGGCCAATAAATTGCTATTTTGAAAAGCAGGCCATTCTTCAATTTTTTTTTTTTTTTGTTCTCATTACTTCTTAAAATGTATCACATCAAATGCTTCCTCAAATACTTGGAAAATTTTGGAAAAAAAATGGTTCGTGAATACTACACACACTTAAAAGCAGTTTGTTCTTGTGTCTATAGAATTGAACATAATAGAATTTTCTATTTGAAGACGTTTTATAAAATGTGGTCTTAAATTTACTGGAATTTGCTTATACTAATGTCAATGAAGCAAAGTGAATTTGATTTATTTGGTAAACATCCATTCAAACTGGAAGGAAATATTTGCTAAAAAAATTATCTTGGCCGGGCGCGGTGGCTCAAGCCTGTAATCCCAGCACTTTGGGAGGCCGAGGCGGGTGGATCACGAGGTCAAGAGATCGAGACCATCCTGGTCAACATGGTGAAACCCCGTCTCTACTAAAAATTACAAAAAATTAGCTGGGCATGGTGGCGCGTGCCTGTAATCCCAGCTACTCAGGAGGCTGAGGCAGGAGAATTGCCTGAACCCAGGGGGCGGAGGTTGCGGTGAGCCGAGATTGCGCCATTGCACTCCAGCCTGGGTAACAAGAGCGAAACTCCGTCTCAAAAAAAAAAAAAAAAAAAAAAAAAAAAAATTATCTTAAAGATACACACACACACACACACACACACACACACACACACACACATATATAAAAGAAAGTTGAAAGTGAAAAAATTTAAATATATTAACCAATAAAAAGTTTCTCACCTCTTTATAAAAGACATTTTATATTTTTGAAAAATTGTGAGAATATTTTATAATACTATTTGAATCCATATGAATGTAAACAGAATAATGTGAACAATTTTAAAGTATACTAATTATTCACATTTTCAAAACCACAGCTTTTCTTTGTGCTCTTTTAAATTTATGTGGAGGGATAGTTTTTATTCTCTAGTTTTGATTTAATTGCCTTTATTTCTTTTTGTAACAATCCCCCATTTAAAATAAATGTCCAAGGCCTTCCAGGAAAATATCTCCAAAAGAAAATTCTGAGGGAGGCTTAGACAACAGATTTCTAGCCCTATCTTTTTTTTTCACATAATTTGCCAAACTTTTATTCAGATTCATGGTTGCTCATAAGAAAAAAATTAATGCTACTTAAAGAAAAGGGAGTAGCATTTTCATGGGACTGACTTTGTGTTTCTACAAATGGAAAAGTGTAAAAGACAGAAGTTACATATAAGGCAATGGTAATAAGCAATGACGTTTTAACTGAGAGCTCTTCTTGGAAGGAATTGTGTAGGTATCAGTAGATACATTGTATGGGATGAGAAAGGGTAAACAAAAATAAACATAGGAGAGGAAAATTATCAGAAGAAGAAACAAGATAGGCTTCTACAAGAAGAGAGGTAAATAATGAAGAGCAAACCAAGAAAGGCAATGCATAAAAAAAAAGAGAGAGAGCGAAAGAGGTAAATAATTCACTTTGCACGCAAGAATAACAGAATAGGTCAGTAATAAATAGAAATTAGTATACTTTCCAATATTTAAAAGACAGGTTGACAAAGGATAAAAAAAGGAATGAAAGAAAGGCTGATAGCAAAAGTGGGAAATAATATGTGTTTTGACTACAAAATAAAAAATCTGAGAATGTACAATGCTTATAACTGAGGAGAATATGAGCATCTAGGAGAAAATGCAGAAATAATGAACTAAAATAATAGGCCATGTGACACAGTGCTGTTAGGAAAATACATGTGCGTAAGTAAAAGTGGGCACAGGAGAGTAGATTAGACAGAGGTAGCCAAGGTATGCTTTCTTTGCAGATTAAATACTGCCTGTTGTTACATTTTTAAAGGGTTTCAAACAATTTTCTTTGCAAGAAGACAAGAAACGAGAAATATAATAGAATATGCATGCCCCAGAGACTGTATGTGGCTTGCAGAGCTTAACATACTATCTGATTCTTTACAAAAAAGTGTTTGCCAATCCCTGGACTAGCACTAGCAGTGAAGGAAATGGAGCTAAAAGCAGTTGAGAAATAAGGTAAGGTTGTCAGGACATAATTGCAGCTGATGAGTAGTCAGATAATCATTACATATATGTTGTTCAAATAATTTTTATCTTGTAGGAGAACATTATGCTGGCTGTTTTGCCTTTTGAAAATGCAAAAGAAAATAGCTCATGAATACTACACACACTTAAAAGCAGTTTGTTCTTGTGTCTATAGAATTGAACATTTTATAAAATCAGTAAATTCTAATTAAATTACCACCCTTTCCTACATAAGTACTCTGCATATTAGAAAAGAGGGAAGGAAGGTGTGGTTTTTTTGTTTTGTTTAGTTTTGCTAATATTTGTTTCTTTAGTTTTTTTTTAATTGCATTTTAGGTTTTGGGGTACATGTGCAGAACATGCAAGACAGTTGCATAGGTACACACATGGCAGTGTGTTTTGCTTCCTTTCTCCCCTTCACTCATATTTGGCATTTCTCCCCAGGCTATCCCTCCCCAGCTCACCCCCACCCCGCTGGCCCTCCCCTTTTCCCCCCAATAGACCCCAGTGTTTAGTATTCCCCTTTCTGTGTCCATGTGTTCTCATTTTTCATCACCCGCCTATGAGTGAGAATATGCGGTGTTTCATTTTCTGTTCTTGTGTCAGTTTGCTGAGGATGATGTTCTCCAGATTCATCCATGTCCCTACAAACGACACAAACTCATCATTTCTGATTGCTGCATAATATTCCATGGTGTATATGTGCCACATTTTCCCTGTCCAGTCTATCATCAGTGGGCATTTGGGTTGATTCCAGGTCTTTGCTATTGTAAACAGTGCTGCAATAAACATTCGTGTGCATGTGTCCTTATAGTAGAACGATTTATAGTCCTTTGGATATATACCCAGTAATGGGATTGCTGGGTCAGATGGAATTTCTATTTCTAAGGCCTTGAGGAATCGCCACACTGTCTTCCACAATGGTTGAACTAATTTACACTCCCACCAACAGTGTAAAAGTGTTCCTTTTTCTCCACATCCTCTCCAGCATCTGTTGTCTCCAGATTTTTTAATGGTCGCCATTCTAACTGGCGTGAGATGGTATCTCAATGTTGTTTTGATTTGCATCTGTCTAATGACCAGTGATGATGAGCAGTTTTTCATATGATTGTTGGCCTCATATATGTCTTCTTTTGTAAAATGTCTGTTCATATCCTTTGCCCACTTTTGAATGGGCTTGTTTTTTTCCTGTAAATCTGTTTGAGTTCTTTGTAAATTCTGGATATCAGCCCTTTGTCAGATGGGTAAACTGCAAAAATTTTTTCCCATTCTGTTGGTTGCCGATTCACTCTAGTGACTGTTTCTTTTGCCATGCAGAAGGTGTGGAGTTTCATTAGGTCCCATTTGTCTATTTTGGCTTTTGTTGCCAATGCTTTTGGTGTTTTGTTCATGAAGTTCTTGCCTACTCCTATGTCCTGGATGGTTTTGCCTAGATTTCCTTCTAGGGTTTTTATCGTGCCAGGTCTTATGTTTAAGTCTTTAATCCATCTGGAGTTAATTTTAGTGTAAGGTGTCAGGAAGGGGTCCAGTTTCTGCTTTCTGCACATGGCTAGCCAGTTTTCCCAACACCATTTATTAAACAGGGAATCCTTTCTGCATTGCTTGTTTTTGTCAGGTGTATCAAAGATTGTATGGTTGTAGATATGTTGTGTTGCCTCCGATGCCTCTGTTTTGTTCCATTTGTCTATATCTCTGTTTTTGTACCAGTACCATGCTGTTTTCATTACTGTAGCCTGGTAGTATAGTTTGAAATCTGGTAGTGTGATGCCCCCTGCTCTGTTCTTTTTGCTTAAAATTGACTTGGCTATGCGGGCTCTCTTTTGGTTCCATATGAAGTTCATGGTGGTTTTTTCCAGTTCTGTGAAGAAAGTCAATGGTAGCTTGATGGGGATAGCATTGATTCTGTAAATTACTTTGGGCAGTATAGCCATTTTCACGATATTAATTCTTCCTAACCATGAACATGGAATGTTTCTCCATTTGTTTGTGTCCTCTCTTATTTCGTTGAGCAGTGGTTTGTAGTTTTCCTTGAAGAGGTCCCTTATGTTCCTTGTGAGTTGTATTCCTAGGTATTTTATTCTTTTTGTAGCAATTGTGAATGGCAGTTCGTTCTTGATTTGGCTCTCTTTAAGTCTGTTATTGGTGTAGACGAATGCTTGTGATTTTTGCACCTTGATTTTATATCCTGAGACTTTGCTGAAGTTGCTTATCAGTTTCAGGAGTTTTTGGGCTGAGGCGATGGGGTCTTCTAGGTATACTATCATGTCATCTGCAAATAGAGACAATTTGGCTTCCACCTTTCCTATTTAAATACCCTTTATTTCTTTTTCTTGCCTGATTGCTCTGTCTAGAACTTCCAGTACTATATTGAATAGGAGTGGTGACAGAGGGCATCCTTGTCTGGTGCCGGATTTCAAAGGGAATGCTTCTAGTTTTTGCCCATTCAGTATGATATTGGCTGTTGGTTTGTCGTAAATAGCTTTTATTACTTTGAGATACATTCCATTGATACCGAGTTTATTGAGGGTTTTTAGCATAGAGGGCTGTTGAATTTTGTCGAATGCCTTCTCTGCATCAATTGAGATAATCACGTGGTTTTTGTTTTTGGTTCTGTTTATGTGGTGAATTACGTTTATAGACTGATGTATGTTGAACCAGCCTTGCATCCCCAGGATGAATCCTACTTGATCAGGATGGATAAGTTTTTTGATTTGCTGTTGCAATCGGCTTGCCAATATTTTATTGAAGATTTTTGCATCTATGTTCATCATGGATATTGGTCTGAAGTTTTCTTTTCTTGTTGGGTCTCTGCCGGGTTTTGGTATCAGGATGATATTGGTCTCATAAAATGATTTGGGAAGGATTCCTGTTTCTTTAGTTTTTAAATGTTTAGACATATTTATTACCTTCTGCATTCTTCTGGTAAAATCAATGAACTACACCATGCCATATAAGGCATCTAATTACTCCAAAGTTAACAAGTCTGTATGTAAAACCAGCTCCTCAAATTCCCACATGGACAGGTATGTGACACAAACCTAAAAGAGCTAATTATTTGTGATATGCCACTGCTTTCTTATAAACGTGATTGTACTTGCTTTAAATAATTAATCACTTATACAGTCTCTGTATTTACCATGAATTGTTTAATTTTGAAAACAGTCTAAGAAGTTTGAATTAGGGTAGTGGGATTATTATGTTTTTAAAGGCCCTGATTTGTAATGATTGCCAAACTCCATCGTGGTAATACTTCTACCACAACCAATTTCAAACATAGTGTCCCTGAATATAAAGTTGGAAAAAGATTTGCACAATCACTTTTGCATCCCAATAGGAACCAGCCCAGCACAGTACTGGTTTAAGGTCTTGATACTTTTCAAGCATTTATTTTAAAAATCTGAGCCTCTTCCTAGTGGTTTGCTTTTCTTGTCTCTGTCAGAATGGAGTCGTTTCTATGGGATCAATTTGCCCCACCATGATACAGGCTTGAGGTTAACTGCATTATATGAAGGAATTAAGTTAAAATGTGAAATGGTTTCCAAAAGAAATTTCAGTTTTCTGAGATATTAGATTGAGAGTTGAACTTCAAACAGAAATAGCAATCTTACCACTGGTCGTTTAGACCCTGACAAATGTGATTATTGCACTTAGTTATCAATTCTTGTAAAGCTTCTCTTTGATCCAAATGAATATGTTCATCATAGATATGAATTTGGTATGTTTCATAAATATTCAATATTAAATTGAATAGCTCACAATATTTACACTCAATTTCACATGTAGTAGGCAAACAACTTCAGAGCAACCAAAGGTTGCAATACATCTATGTTTTCTTAAAATATAAAAATAAATTACAGGCACCATTTTACTGAAATTTGAACAGTTTAAAGTGTCTGTGTTCAAACAAGAACAAAACATGATAGTAACAGAGATGCTGATGTATATGCCAGGTCACATTCAGGAAAAAGTAAATGATAAGAGAAAAATGAAGGCACCTTTACTCTAGACAGCTGAACAAGTGTTGGATATATGTGGTTTCTTGTGCAGAAACCATATAATATAATAAAATTTCTGTATTTACATAAGTTGTTAATAAAAACAGCAGAAGCATTATATGGCACATATATAATACTTATTTCAAATTATCATAATAGAAAATCAAACCTTTTGCCAATATCACATTATTGTGCATGTATAAACTTTTATGTCCAATGAGAGAAATTAAAGACATAGTTACTGTCCAGGGTGAAAACTGCATTTGAAAGGGAATATTACAAGTACAGGAATAACAAGAGTGCCAGGAAAGTACTATATAGTTCTGATATTCAAAGATCAGCTCTATTGTCGAGTAGCACATAGTGCAATTGGAGACATTATACAAATTGGGTAGTTGCTCACGGCAAAAGTGATCAGTTTTTCACTGACATCTTGTATGACTCAAATGTTTTCAGAAGCAAGAAAAAACTTATGATATTTATCTGAGCTACATGTCAGGCCTAACTAATTATTGGAATTACAATACAAAAATTACTTGAGTTATCTATAGAGTAGCACCTGATGAAGTACAGAGTAATTAGATCAAGGAATTTTCACACATTTATTTTGTAAGCTTTCCCTATTGTCCAAATATTTGCAGCCATGTCAACAACTGCAGTTATCATTAATTAATAGTGATCCTAATGCTGATTTTGATGCTATTGATGTTTTCTATTTATCATTATGCTCCTCAAAAGCTGTGGTCTCTCCAATGAGTCAAATTAGGAGATATAATTTAGAAATGGGCAATACCCTAAAGTTACTTTAAAGCAGATGGCTCAAACTCTGAAACTAGATTGAGTGGAATGTAGAGCCATATAATTAAATTCACATGGCCAGGGGACTACGTTCTGAAAAAAAGTCAAAAACATTACCTCAAAGAGGCTGTTCATTCCTTTTATCAGATTAAATACCCCGACTGAGAAAATGAGCACTGATTTCACCAATGTTAAAATTGTTATGAGTGAGGATGTTTCATCTTTCACATTTCTTAGCTCCACTGAAAAGCATAAATGAAGCTTAGTATTTGAAATCTTCTCTATTGTTGAAAGTTTGCTGTGTTCTTAATTGGAAGGAGCAAAGCTGAACCAATGAATTTGATGGTGAACAAAAGATGAAAAGATGAATCAAATGATGTGTTTTTACAAATGAATAGGTTGTAACCTTAATCAGTAATCTATGGACACAAGTTATGAAAACTGAGAAAGATGTCCTATTAGGTCATGTGAGATGTTCTTTAAAGCTGAGAATTGTCCTACATTTGTCTTTTCTCTATTAAAAAATGAATAAATTTCTTCAGTTATCAGCCTCTAACATGTGCAACCTTTTTCTGTGATTTTTGCACCTTGAATGACTTACATTTCTATAGTCTTACATGTTTGACTAAACCTAATATTATGTTTATAGTTTGTTTGTGTATAGCTCAGATGTACCACAGTTAGCCAGGGTTCTCCAGAGTAACAGAACCAACAGAATATAGAAAGATACATAGAAAGAGATTTATCATGAAGGATTGGGTCATGTGATTATGAATAGTGGCTGAGAAATTCCACTATCTGCCATCTGTAAGCTGGAGACCCAGGAAAGCAAGTGGTATAGTTCCAGTGCAAACCTCCAGGCTGAAAACCAGGAGAGCCAGTGGTAGAAGTTCCAGTCCTGGACTGAGAGCATAAAAACCAAGGAACACCGATGTCCTAGAACAGGAGAAGACGGATGTTCCAGCATAAGTAGAGAGAGTAAATTCACCCTTCCTCTGCCTCTTTGTTCTATTCAGGCTCTCAACAGGCTGTTGCCCACATATACTAGGTAAGATGATCGTTTCTACACAGACCACTAATTCAAAGGTTGATCTCATCTGGAAACACCTTCACTGACACATACAAATGATGTTTTACCAGCTATGTGTGCATCCCTTAGCCTAGGCAGTTTATCACATAAAATTAACCATCGCAACAGTAAACCTATGCTCTAGAAATATAAGCTTTACATCCTACATAAATAATGTTTTTAAAATAAGAGCTTATGTCATTACAGTGTAATAAAACATTCCAAGTCAGACATTTCCCACTTTTATCTATAAATACTTTCCTGTTAATTGATAGGAGATCACTACAAATTCTAAATAATAATTTTCTCTTTGTTGTTTGCATTTCAAATATCTTTTTCAAAGTCAATAGTTTTTGCATGACTGTGTTTATTTTTCTGTTGAACAGAGGGAATTTTTAATATGGTAAAAAATTTTATAAGCAATCTATTTTTTAGACATCTTAGGAATTTTTACATAGAAGATTGTTATTTGCAAATAGAATTTTACTTTTTGTTTTCCAATCCGTATGCCCCTGAGTTATTTTTCTTGTCATGTTGTGGTATTTAGGTTTTCTAGTACAATGTCAAATAAAAGTGATAAAACCAACATCTTGGCCTTGCTTTTGATCTTAGAGGGAAAATATTCAGTAATTTACCATTAAATATGTTGTGAGTTATACATTTTTATAGATGCCATTTATAAGGTTAAGAAGATAGATCTCTGCTATTTTTAGTTTGCTGAGAGTTTTATTTACTTTTTATTTTTTTATTTTGTTGAGATGGAGTCTCGCTCTGTTGGGCTAGAGTGCAATGGCATGATCTCAGCTCACTGCAACCTCCAAATCCCTGATTCAAGTGATTCTCCTATCTCACCCTCCTGAATAACTGGGATTACAGGCACATGCCACCTCGTCCAGCTAATTTTTGTATTTTTAGTAGAGACAGGGTTTCACTGTGTTCACCAGGATGGTCTCGATCTCTTGACCTCATGATCCACCTATCTCAGCCTCCCAAAGTGCTAGGATTACAGGCATGAGCCACTAGTTGGCCTTTGAGAGTTTCAATCTTAAATGAATGTTTAATTTTTGTCAAAGGTATTTTCCACACATCCATGAACATGTTCATATGGTTTTCCTTTTTTAGTGTGAACATTTCACCAATTATATTGATTAATATTAGAATGTTGTACCTGTCTGAATTTCTGGGGGAAAGAAACACTTGCTCATGACATACCGTATTAGGCAGGATTCTCTTGAGAAACAGAACCAATAAGAGATAGAGACAGAGACTGAGATAGAGAGATGGAGATAGGTAGATAGATAAAAATTTTAAGAAATTGGCTCCCACAATTATAGAGATCTGTAGGATAAGTCAGTAAGACAGAGACCCAGGAGAGCTGGTGGTATAGTTCCAATCAACAGACTGGCAGACTTAAGATTTAGGAACATCTGATTATTTAGCTCAAGGCTGAAGGCAGGAAAACACTGATACTCCAGTTGTCAAGCAGACAGGCGGTAAGGATTATCCTTACTTAGAGGATGGTTAAGCTTTTTGCTCTATGCAGACGTTCAGCTGATTGTCTGTGGCCCACCAAGGTGAGCAAGAGCAATCTTGTTTATTCAGTTTATCAGTTTAAATGGTAATCTCATTCAAAACACATAGAAACACCCAGAATGCTTTTCCAAATATCTGGGAACTCTGTAATTTTATGTGTCAAGTTGACATACAAAATTAACAATCATAACTATTACCACATTACCTTTTTTGTATATTGCTGGATTCTATTTGCTAAAATTTTGTTAAGAGTTTTTTATGTATATGTTCATTGGCAATTAGTCTGGTTTCTCTACTTGGAATGATTTTGTCTGGTTTTGATAACAAGGTGATGATGGAGTTATGAAATGAGTTGGAAATCCCTCCCTCTTACATGCAGAGTAAGTATTATTCATAATTTAAATGTTTGGCAGAACTCACCTGTGAATCTACCTGTGTCCATCCTTTTCTTTGATAGTTTTAAGGTAAGTTTTAAAAAATTTTTTCGGGCCATTCAAGTTATGCATGATATCAGTCAGGGTTTTCTAGAGGGACAGAACTATTAGGGTAGATGTGTATATAAAGGGGAGTTTATTAAGGAGTATTGACTCACAGGTTCACAAGGTGAGGTCCCAAAACAGGCCATCTGCAAGCTGAGGAGCAAGGAAGCCAGTCTGAGTCCTAAAGCTGAAGAACTTGGAGTCCAGTGTTCAAGGGCAGGAATCATCCAGCGTGGGAGAAAGATGTAGACTGGGAGGTTAAACCATCTAGTCTTTTAGCGTTCTTCTGCCTGCTTTTATTCTGGTCATGCTGGCAGCTGATTAGGTTGTGTTCCGCCCAGACTGAGGGTGGACCTGCCTTTCCCAGTCCACTGATTCAAATGTTAATCTCCTTTGGCAACCCCCTCTTAGACACACCCAGGAACAATACTTTGCATCCTTCAAGCCAATCAAATTGACACTCAATATTAACTATCACATCTATGATTTGGACATGCTTTCCCTTTCTGAGTATTTCAAGGAATATATCTGTTTTCTCTAAGCTGTCAATTTTGTTGGCATGAAGATTATACTATTCCTGAACCTTTTTGAAACCGATAGTAACACAAAATTAAGCATGCAAAACAAACAGTAGAGGGTAAATGCCTGTGAGAGAAAATGTAGTAGGAGCCCGGAGAGCTTGGTTCCTTCTGCTTCCTGCTCCTTGGAATTCAGCTACCATGTAAAGAACGGCTACCATGTGAGAAGCCCATGCTGTCTGAAGAATCCTCAGATGAGATGCTACATGGATAAAGAGGGAAGGAGTCCAAGGCAACACATATGTGAGTGAGTGGCAACAATTTGCAAAGTGAACACTCTAGTTACCACCATTTGAGTGAGAGGAAAATTGTCAAGCCTAGCTTCTTCTGAGTTCCTTTCCCACACAATAGCAAGCAAAATAATTTTGAGGGGAGCAAGGGTGACAGGTAGATAGGCAGGAATAAATAGCTGTAGTTGGTAAAGCTGAAGAATGAGAGAAATTTTCAGTTCATCTGCCTGTTGGCCAAGCACATCTAGCCTCCAAAGTTAGAATATGAAGAGGAAGGTCATGGAGATTTCTACAAAAAGCTGTTATCTCTTTTAGTCCATGTTAAGAGTTTGGTAACCTGGGGTCACACCTGGCCACCAGGACTATTAGCCAAAAAAAAAAAAAAAAAAAAAGAAGAAGAATGAGAATTGGAAACAAAGCATAGGAGAATAAAGACAAGCACTTTTGTGTCTATCTGTCCCTGCATTTCATTATCGTCACCTTCAGAAGGTGATGGCTACTTCTTTGCTTCCGTCTTTCAAATTTTGCACACAATCCTCTTTTGGACAACTCGAGCATGGAACCATACAGGGAAGGAGTCCTTGAGAAACATTTTTCCCAATGTAAAGAAGGTACAATGATCTTATTAAGTTACAAAATAAACAGGCTGCTGGGGTGGGTTGAAATTATATAATTATATCTAAGAAATATCTGGGAAGACTCGCATTGCTAAGACGTGCACTTCTTGCTATTCAGTGAACACTTGCCTAAGACCTGCATATGCTTGTTATGCCATGAAGATTTCTGTTATTTCAAACTTTCTTACTCATGAGCATAGTAATATATTTTTCTCTCTGATCAGGATTTATATTGGGAATTCCACCTGAAGATTCCTGTGTTTGTTCATTTCAAAAACACCCAAAACCCTCCTTTTATCATTTTCTAGATTAACCTCCTGACTAATCTCTTCATTCTCTTTTTCTAGAATTTTTCTTAGTACATCTTGGAAACACTAAATTTATTCTTCATTGTGTTTTATCAATCGTCCAAAAGTTATTAAAATTTTATTGACAATTTAAAATTGATTTCTTTCTATGTTGATATGTATTTGTTTCATGTCTGCTTTTCCTTTATATTTTCTTGTTCTCTTAGAATGCACACTATTGTTCCTTGGGTATCCTAAATGTGCTTATTTCACAGTCTGCATCAAACTCTTCCAAAAAATCAACTTTATCTGGAGAGAATTCATATTTTGAGTTTTCATTTTGTTGACTTTCATTCTTAGCAATAGATGTTATTTGGCTCTCAGGATCATTCAAGACAGAAGTTTCAGGATTTCTTCTTTTTTTTCCTTTGGGCTCTCCCTCCCTTCAACTCTGTAGTGACATTGGCCATAAAAACAAAACAGGTCAATTCACTGTGGGGGACTTTTTTCTTTTCCCTTTTACTTCCCAGGGCCCAAAGCACTCTACAAACTGTGTCTAGCCAACAACATAGTTCCATTTCTTAAAGCCTCAGCTTCCTCTCAGAGGTAACTCAGCCCTTGCTACAACCTGACTTCAGGCAGTAGTTTTGTCTCTGGTCCTTGTCTTGCATGAAATACTTGCAAGTGAACACTAATTACAGGAGCACAGGTCTCAACCACAACTATCTCCCTTGGAGATAGCTTGGAGACACCATGCCTCTAGATTCAGCCCGATTCCTATTTCTATGCACCTTCTTGAAGATGCCAGATTGGTTGCTAAAATCCTCTTTGGTTCCATGGAAGAGAACACTTTCAAAAATATATCCTTTCTCTGAAATACAGTATTTTTATTTATTCTACTATAGTGTTTCTTAAGCTTCAGATTATGGTTACATATACTGGATCAATTAAACAATTTGTCACTACAGATCAAAGTCTTTCGTTGATTCTTTAATTGAATAATTTGTTCCTGTAGATCCTTAACTTTTTGTATTTTGCTTCAGTTTTTAGTATGGTCACTCATTATCAAGCAAAAGGGAGATTTATCTATAGGAATGTTTGCCAATAATCGGAATGTATGATTTGCATAAAGTACTCTTTCTCTACTTGAATATGAATATGTATTCATATTTCACTGTCTACCAAGCTTTTAAGTAATATGAATCCACTTATATGAAATGATATCTGACATAAGTGTTGGAAAATTACAATATTTGGAATGTGTTGTTGATGTCATTTTTTTTCTGTCCTACTCCGAACAACAAGCTTTTGCTTTTCAGAGTCTGTTCTAGTCACTCCTTTCCTCCTAATACCTACTTCTTATTTCTGGAGCAGATGATTACAGGAACATGCTGTCTTCAAACTAATGCATGAAGAAGGAACTATGGTGAGAGGAGAGGAGAAATACTATGATTCACTCACAAAACACCATCAATGTAGTCATGGTACCCTGACAAATTTTCTTACCCAAAGGAGAAACCAGGGGGAAGAGTAAAATGGGGATGGTCAACCCTTGTGTTTTGCATTCACTTTCATTGCCTTTAGCTAATTGGGCAATGCCTTACCCTTGAATTTATTACAATTCCTCTAAAATCTTAGCAATGAGTAAATACACAACCCTAGTTTATGCTGCTGTGTGGCTAGTGAGGGGAGCTCTGCATGGATATCTTGAAGAAGTCAGGACAGAATATGGAGGCATCACTAGTCATTTTAAAATGAAAGAACCCACAGGATTAAAGCAGCAATGGACAGAGCTACTGCACAGTGACTCATGCTGTGAACAAGGTATTCTGAGGAGGGCATGAGTACAAAGCACAACAGGGACAGTAAACCAATTGTCTTAATGAGAAGGGAGGTTTCACTGAGCTCTTCTATGGGCAGTCTCATTTTGCTGCTTCTCTAAAAACCTTCCATTTCTTTTCTTCCTTAATTGAATTTCTATTTACTTCAACTCGTTCCTCTGACATCTTGTTACACATACTCCTTTGTGAATAATGAAAAAATCTTTACAACACATTACAAGAATCTCAGCTTTGTATGTTTGTCATACTTCAGTCTTTTACGGAAGTTTGATGAAACAGCTCAATCTTTCTCATTAATTTAGTCCACACGTTTTATAATAAAGGCCTGAGATGAATTGATGGTATTCGTAAGATAGATGATGTTCTCTGTATGTGTACATTTGGAGTCTATTTGTTTCTCTGCTTCTCCTTGACTTCCCAATTAAACTTGAAATTGTGTATTCTACCCTAGAACACAACGGTCTCCCTTAACTCTTTTAAAATTATTTTCTTTCCATCTCTGACGTAAGTGCAGAATAAGCAGTTTGGTATATTTCCCAGGGAGTTGACAAAACTTGAAGTCTTCTAAGTGCTGTGTTTATTTTGGCATTGATTCAGACAAAGGTCTACAGGGGCTGAAACATCAAATGCTCTCTACCAATCTGCTATCTTGCATGTCACTGAAGAAAGTGGCTTCTAATTTTTGTAAATTAATTTCTTCCATTATCTTTTTGCCCATGTGGTTTTGATCATTTACAGTTTGTAAAGAAGAATTGAACGTTAGCATCAATGCTGACATTGTGATTATAATGTGGTCTAGGTGAGCTTGCAATGTAGCCAGCAAGCTGAAGCTGCCAGGTAGGCTTACGGGAAACATACCAGGGTTTCTGGCCATTTTGTTTTCTTTCTATTTTGCTAATTATTAAAAAATCTTTCTAAGCTCCCTCAAGCCCTACTGTCTGGGACAATAACTTATGCAAAGACAGGAAAGTTGGGTTATATTATAATAATAGGTATGTTTAAAAATTAACTTACAAAAGATCTTTTTCCTTGAAATATTTTTCTTATGTGTGAACTCAGTGAAAAGTAAAATCATTTATGAACTGGTATGTATCTATGGAGTTAAAACAGAAGTAAATTATAGGAGGAGGTGAGTCCCAACGTAGAGAAAAAGTGGGTAGAGTGTAGGAACAAAGCTCTGCGGTGTCTTTTTCTTGTCTACGTAATGAGGTGTCTCAATTGCAGATGGAGAAATATAGCACTCGCTGAACCCAATTAAACCCACAGGATTAAAGCAGCAATGGACCAATTAAGTGGGTATTGCCCTTTTATTGTCTCTCCTTTAATTCCTAGGTCTTTGCCCAACTGTGCCAAGAACTGGCATTTAGCCATACTTTGAGGGTATTAAACTTACAGATACATCAATGTTTTGCATTCCTTCATGTGAATGCTGTGGAGGAAAGGCCCGGTGTGGAGATGCAGTGATGTCTCTTCTCTCCCAGCTTTTACTGCCTGCATTCCCCTCACTGTACTACCTGTTCCCTGCCTTCCTTTGGAGCCTTTAGCCCTGCTCCTTTACTCCTAGGAAAAGGGTGGGTAGAGTTGAGGGTGGGGTTTCTTCCACCCTCCTCGATGCCTTTTTATCTGCTACCTGGCCTGCCTCCTCTCAGAAATGCTCAGAAGCAGCCCCACTTACCCTGAATGGACTTCCTTATCCCATGCCCTGTTTAATAGCCTTCAGAAGTTCTTATAATAAACTACCAAGCACACAGAATATGGACACCTAGGATCTAGTTTTTCTGCAAAAATATATTTTTCCAGCATTATTGATGTATAATTGACAGTTAAACAGGCTATATATTTAAAATATATGACTTGATTTGATATATGTATAATTGTGAAATAATCATCATGCTCAAGGTGATTAACATATCCATCACCTCACATAGTTTCAGGTGTGTACGTATAATTCAAACATATAAGATCTTTGTGTTAGCAAATTTCAAGTGA
Organism: Callithrix jacchus; assembly: GCF_049354715.1. NCBI lineage: Eukaryota > Metazoa > Chordata > Mammalia > Primates > Cebidae > Callithrix > Callithrix jacchus. Next base: position 36,047,477 of record NC_133522.1, on the reverse strand, counting down.
TACAACACAGTATTGTTAACTATAGTCACAGTGCTGTATGTCAGATTTCAGACTTTACTTTCCCATTATTTCCACACATCCACCCAGCATCCCATCCCCCACAGTATCTCCCAGGTCCTGGAAACCACCATTTGACTCTCTGGTTTCTAGAAATTTAACTTTTTTAGATTCCACCTACAGGCATAATTTCTTCAGGTTCATCCATGTTGTTTCAAAGGACATGATTCCCTCACCCCTCCTCCTCCTCATCCCTTCTTTTTCTTTCTTCTTCTCTCTTCTTCCTCTTCCTCTTCTTGCTTTTTTTTCTTTTTTTAAATTATTTATTATTTTTTGAGATAGCATCCTGGCTTTGTCATCCAGGCTGGAGTTCAGCGACATAATCGTAGCTCACTGCAGCCTTGAACTTCTGGGTCCTTCTTTTTAAAAGTTGAATAATATTCCATTACATGCATGGAAGTGATGTATGCAACCCATGTGTTACTTACTGAAAAGGAAATCCCTTCTCTGTATTTCTGAGGGCTGGAACACAGAGCAAAATTTAGCAGCAATAATGCAAAGAATCACACTCAGGGAACAGGTGGAGGAACAAGATTGATGAAAACTGGGTCCCTGGTTCTTAATTTAGCTGAGCTGCTCCTCCTGACCTGGCCTGCCTATCACATCAGGAAAAAAATACATTTTTATTTAAACTATTGTGTTTTGGGATTTCTTTTATTAAAGCAATTTATTTATTGTTGTCCTTAGTTCGGAGATGAAATTTTTATATAGCACTTCAATATCCCAGGGCCCTATTTAGCAGGAAGAAAGGGTCAAGAATAGTAGAGAGAAGAATGTTACTTAGAATGAAAATACTTAGGTTACTGTATCAAAAAATTATCCCACTATATCAAACTTGCAGAAAGGTAATTGAAGGGGAAAGGTAGGAATTTCTCAAGAGCAGACAATGAGGGTGACACTTGGATGACCAGGAAGAGAAAAAGGTGTTATTCAATCTACCATCTTGCAACAAATAGTAGAACAGCTGCTGTTCACCTACTTATGTCCAAATTACTGATCATTCATTTTGCCTCCAGAGTTACTTCTCCTGGAGGAGAATTTGTAATTATTACAAATTCACAAAAAGTTACAAATAAATGTACATGGAGGTCCTATGCGCTTTCACTCAGTCTTTTCCAGTGCTTAAGTAACTATAGTACAATATTGAAATGAGGAAATAGACATTGGTACAAGTCATACAGTGAATTTGTATTTCACAAGTTTCTATATACACTCAGTTTTGCATGTATGTATGTGTGTGTGTGTGTGTGTGTGTGTGTAGCTCTATGCAATTTTCTTATATTTAGCTTCATGTAACAGTGCCACACTCAAGATATTTATCTGTAGCAGAAACACAAAATTCTCCTATGAAACTTCTTTATAGACTCATTCACTTTCTCACCTCCCATCTGCAACACGTGACAAACTCTAATCTGCTCTCCATCACTATAATTATCTTACTTCACAAATGTTGCACAAGTGGAGTTATGCAGTCTGTATCCTTCTGAGATTGGCTTCTTTTAGCTCCACAAACTACCTCAAGGCTTAGCCAAGTTGTGTATGTCAATATTTTTCTTCTCATACATGGCTGAATAATATTACGTGATGCAATATCCCATAACTTATTTAACCATTCACCCATTGACAGATGTTTGAGTTGTCTTTCGTGTTTGGCTACCACAAATAAAGCTACTGTGAACACTAATGAACAAGTTTCTTTATGAAGATAAGTTTCCATTTCACTTGGATATATGTCCAGTAGTACAATTCCTGGATCATGTAAATTCATTTTTGTTTTAAAAGCAACTGCCAAACTATTTTCCAGAGTGACTGTACATTTTACCCTCTACTACCAGTGTATAAGAGATCCACTTTCTCTGCATAATTACCAAAATTTGGTGTGTCACTTTTTCGTTGTTAATTTTAGTAATTTTGATAGATTGTGTGGTGATATCACATTGTGCTTTTCATTTGTACCTTGTTAATGATGAATGTTATGAATATCTTTTCATATGTTTGTCATCTGTACATTCTCTTCAGTGAAATGTATTTGCAAGTCTTTTGAGTGTTTTCTAATTTTTCAATGTTGAATTTTGGGAGTTATCTATATATTTTAGATACAAGTCCTTTGTGAGATACATGATTTGCCAATGTTTTATCCTAATCCATAATTTGTTTTCCATTCTCTTAAAGAGTTTTTCAGAGAACAAAGGATATTTTTATGAAATCCAGTTGATTTTTCTTTTTAATTTTGCTTTCTGTGTCAAGTTTAAGAATGCACTGCCAATTCTAAGTTGCAAAGATTTTGTCCTATTTCTGTTCCTAGAAGTTTTGTAGTTTTATGTTTTATCTTTAAATCCATGAGACATGTTGAGTTAGTTTTTCATGACATATGAAGCAGAGGTTAAGATTCCTGTTTTTGCCTATAGATGTCCAGTGCTTTTACACCATTTACTAAAAAAGGCCATCACTGTTTCATTGAATTGCTTCCGCTCCTTTGTCAAAAATTAATTGGACATATTTTTGTGACTCTATTTCTGGGTTCTCTATTCTGTTTTATTGATCTATGTGTCTCTCCTTCTACCAATACCACATTGCTTTTGTTACTGTAGTTATATAGTAAGCCTTACTATTAGGAAATGTGATTTCTTCTAAGAAAGAATATTTTGGCTATTTTAGGTCATTTCCCTTTCTGTACACATTTTTTAATAATCTTGTCTATATCTACAAAAATCCTTGCTGAAATTTTGGTAGGAACTGTGTTATACCTATACATGATTTAAGAATTGACAACTTGTAGACGTTCTTTATGAGACCAAGAAAGTTCTCTCCTATTCCTGCTGCACTGAGAGTTTTTAGCATAAATCAGTGTTGCATTTGTCAAATACTTTTCATGTGTTAATTGATATGATCAGGTGGATTTTCTAATTTGGCCTGGTGATACGGTGAATTATATTGATCGATTTTCAAGTACTGGGTAAGACTTGAATAACTGGAATAAATTCTGATTAGTTATAGTATATTATTTGTCTTATATATTGTCAGGTTCCATTTACTAAAATGTTGTTGATGATTTTTGCATCTAAGATCCTGTATGTATTTCTCTCTTTTGCATGTAATGTTTGTCTAGCTTTGATATCAGAATAACACCGTCTTCATAGAATGAATTAGAGAGGATCCCCTCTTCTTTCATTTTCTAAAAGAAATTGTGTAAATTTGGTGTTCATTCTTCTTTGGTAAAATTCTGTAGTGCAATCACCAGGATCTTGCAAACTACAGATTCAAATTATATAATCAGTATAGGACTATTCTGGGTATCTTCATCCTAGTTGAGTTTGGTAATTTATGTCTTTAAAACATTCTTTTATTTTATGTAGGCTGCTGAGTTGATAAATGAAAAGTTGTTCTTAGTATTCCCTTATCAGCCTTATGCAGCTTTGAAGGCTGCAGGATAAGTAGAGATACTACATTTTATTTCCAATACTGGCGACATATGCCTTATCTGCTGCTACTGTTATCAATAACACTAAAAGTTTATCAATTATTTTCATTTTTTCAAAGTACTATCTTTTTGTTTCCATCTATTTAATTGTCTTTATCCTTTCAACTTCATTGATTTCTGCTCTTTATTCCTTTCTTCCTTCTGCATCCTTTGGGTTTATTTTGTTCCTCTTGTCTTCTAGTTTCTTATTGACTTGGGATTTTAGTCTTTTTTATTGTAAACATTTAGTAATATAGATTTCTCTTTCAGTACTGTTTTAGCTGTGCTACATAATTATTGATATGTGATATCATTCTCATTCCTTTTTATGCATTTTTAAGCCTTTTTGAGGTTTCTTTATTGGCTTGCAGATTATTTAAAAGTATGTTATTTAGTTTTCAAGTATTTGAAGAATTTTTAAGTTGTCTTTTAGATATTGAAATCTACCATGATTCCACTATGTTCAAAGAACATACTCTGCATCATTTCAATTCTTTTTTATTGCTTATGACTCAAAATATGTTCTATCTTGGTAAATGTTATATGAGCACTTAAAAATAATGTTTATATTTTTGCTGTTGTGTGAAGTGCTTCATAAATGTCAGTTGTAACCTGTTGATTAATGATGGTCCCCAGTTCTTCAATATCTTTGCTGACTTTCTGTCTAGTGGTTTTAAAATTGCTAAGAATTAGGTATTAAAATTCCCAATTACAATTATAGATTTATCTTTATTTTGAAACCCTCTGGTTTGGCAAATGCACATTTGCAATTGCTATATTTTCTTGATGGAGAATTTTATTTTTAAATCATTATGATGCAACATTTTGTCCATAGTACTTTTCCTCACCATGAGACCTACTTTATCTGATATTATATAGTAACTCCTGATTTCTTTATGTTTGTATGATATATCTTTACTTATCATTTTACTTTCTTTTTTTTAATGAAAGAAAGAAAAAAAGAGAAAGAGAAAAGGGGGAGAGAGAACAGGAGTCTTGCTCTATTGCCTAGGCTGGAATGCAATCTAGTAGTATTAAAAACCTTTTATGCCAATAATTGTGCTTAACAGTGGAGACAGGAAGGAATAAGGAAAAAAAATAACAAACAAACAGCCAACCAATATTTCATTTACATCTGTGAAATGCTATGCAAATTATCATTTTACTTTTAACCTACTTATGTTTGCTATTTTTAAATTAAGTTTCTTGTAGACAACATACAGTTGTTTTTGTTTACCTTATCAATCTCTGCTTTTTTAATTGGTATACTTATACCATTTACATTTAAAGTAATTAATTATTTGTTATATTAGGGTTTATGCTTGCTATTTTATTGTTTTTTTCATTGTTTGTTCCCTCCATTTCTCATCTTTTTTTTTTCTTTCCTTTCCTTTCCTTCCTTTGGGTACCTTGAACAATATTTCAGTGTTCAATTTATGTTTTTTAGTATATTGCTTTATGTAACTTTCTCAGTGTTCATCTATGTATAAACATATACACATATCATTATCATGGCCTGCTGGTTTCAACATTTTACCACTTTGAATGAAATGTAAAAACCTTACTTTCATTTAAATCTCTTTATCCTACTGACTTTTCAAATGAGTTTTCTTAATTATTTCCTCTGCATACATCAGGCAACACATAAAGTTTGTGACTATAACTTTTATTTTATAAAATAAAATATGACCATGAAATACAACTAAAGAAATTTTTTACCATGAAATATGACTAAAGTGATTCATGAGGAGGGTAGTCAAGTTACTTATATTTTTACCTATAGCATTGCTTTTCTTTCTTTTCTGAAATTTCCACCCAGTCTTCTGTTATCATTTGCATTGTATTTGGAGAACTCCCATCAGCCATTCTTTAAAGGAAGTGTTGCGGCTTCTGTAGTTTCAGTGTTTGAGAGAGAATGGCACGAAGCAGCTTTTTTCACTCTCGTGGCTCAACAAGCAGGAGTGAGGATTACAGTGTTACATAATTCCTTTGGTGCTGCTTCCTCAGCCTGAAATCCCCAGGGTCACCATGACCTCTTGCCTGGGTGTATTTCGGGCCCACCAAGCTCACTCTGCCCACTCGGCCCAGCAGGCTGCACTCAACTGGTGCCCCGGCCCAGACTGCTCAGCTCATGGCTGGACTGTGCATGCCACAAGCAACCTCTGTGTTGGGCACTGGCATCTAGATGAGAGGATCATGGTGATGCCTGAAAACCTGGAGATGACAGCAACTGGAGCCCCAAGGCGTGTTATAGCTCTCACCTGGGAAGTCCTGAGACCTAAGACCCCAAGAAATACTCCAGTTCTTGTTTTTTCCTGCCGTCCACAGCTTGGCGAACAGGGGCATGTCAGCTCATTTGGTCCCACTGTCCACAGCTTGGTGAACGGGAGGTGTAACAGTTCTTTTTGTACCTGCCATTTGGCGAGTTTCAGGTTCTTGTCTCATGATAAAAAAAAAAAAAAATGAGGTTCACGGACACCAGAGTGTGAGCAAGGCAGAGAAGAGTTATACTGAGTGACAGAAAAGCTCTTGGCACAAGAAAGGATTCCAAGTGGGTAGCCCTCTGCTGTGAGAAGGAGCCCACAAATGAGTAGCCATCTGTGTGGCTGAGTCCAGGGCTTTTTATGGGCTCAGAATGGGGAGCGCATGCTGATTGGTCTGTGGGTGGACCTGGAAAACATACCGTTGGATTGTCTCAAAGATCTCGAGGAAGTTCTCACTTCAGTCCTGGACACTACTCAGAAATGGCTGTTCAGTTTTCAGACTTCAGGCTGCCTTTACCTTGAAGGTCAAATTTTACCGGGGACCCATCCTTGTCTGCCTAGGAATTTGTCTGTCTCCTGCTGCTATCAGTACTGTGCATTAGTTCATTCTCATATTCCTATAAGGAAATATCTGATAATCGGTAATTAATAAAGGAAGGTGGTTTAATTGACTCACAGTTCTGCATGGCTGGGGAGGTCTCAGAAAATTTACAATCATGGTGGAAGGTACCTCTTCACAAGGTGGTGGGACAGAGTGAGTGCCAGCAAGGGAAGTGCCAGATGCTTATAAAACCATCAGATCCCATGAGAACTTACTCACTATCACGAGAAAAGCATGAGGGAAACCACCCCATCATTCCATTACTTTCCACCTGGTCCCTCCCATGAAAAGTGGGCATTATGGGGATTACAATTCAAGATGAGATTTGGGTGGGGGCACAGCTAAACCATAGCCGTCTGCTAGCAAGAAATTCTTAGTTTTCTTTTGTCTGAGACTATATACGTTTCCTTTTCATTCTTGAAGCTATCTTGAAGATATTTCCCTCAATATGGAATTTAGGGTTGACAATTATTTCCTTTCAGTGCTTGTAAATGCTCCATTTTCCTCTCTGGCATCCTGAAGTAATTTTAGATGAGAAATCTGTTGTTACTGATCATGGCATTCCTTTGTAAGATAAACTTCATTTCCTTTGGCTGTTTCTAAAAAAATTTTTTTCCTTTAGTTTTTGGAAATTTATGATTTGTCTTGGTGTGGATTTCCTTGAATTTATACTCTTTGAAGTTCATTCAACTTCTTGATTCAGCGGGTTTATGTCTCACCAATTTGGAGTTTTTAGCCTTCATTTCTCCAAATACCTCTTTAGTTTCACACTTTTTCTCTTCCCCTAAAATTCCAATAATACTAATATTAGATATTTTGTCATTGCCTATAGATGTTTTATTCATTTTTGCCATATGTTTATCTCTGTTTTTCAGATTTAATAAATTATATTGTTCTTTCTCCAAGTTCACAGATTTTTGTCTTCTATCATCCCCTTTACTATTGAGTTAATCTGGCAAGTTTGACTTAGGGTATTGTATTTCTCGGTTCTATAGTCTGTATTTGGTTCTTTTTGTAACGTTTATTTCCTGAAATATTTTATTTTATTTTTTTTAATTTTGTAATTATAAAAATTTATAAATTTATTATTGTAATTCATAATTATTAAAACATTTGTAAATGTAATTTCTTGTTGAAAAATTACATTTGTAGATTTGTAATTTATTATTGAAACATTTTTATGATGATTGATTTACATGCCTTTTCAGACCATTTCAACTCTTTGTCTCAGTATTAGCTTCAACTGATTGTCTTTTCTTATTCAAATTGTGATTTTCCTAGTTCTTGATGTAAAAAATGATTTTTAATTTTATCCCTTCATGCTAGAAGACTCTATTTTTTGTAAATCTTCTATTTTAGAAAGCATTCAGTTTTGTTTAGGTTTATAGGGTAGGTTTGTGTCTAGTTCTGTGGGATTTAGTTCCCATAAGAGTTCAGTTTTCTGAGCCCTTGCAGTGTCATTCTGGTTTGCTTCATTCTTTTCACATTGTCTTTCTCCCTACTCAATCCCTGATGGTCCTGAGGAGGACAGAATGTGCTTTCCTGGGCTGTCTGCTCTTTCCAGGCAATCTTGTGTGGGAAGTATTAGCTACTGGGCTTGGATCTTCTTAATCCACTGAGTGAGACCAGGAAGACATACAGCTTCACTACTGCCAATTTTGTGGGCAGATTAAAGTGCCCACCATTGTCCTATTTGTAGGGCAGAGACTGGGATAGTCTAAGTTCTGCTGCTGCTGCTGCCAACAGATAGAATCACCCTTTACTCTCAGAGCAGGAGTTAGGGCTCCCTTCTAGGGGGTCTGCTGGATTTCCCATCTCCAATTGTTTTGGCCAGAAAAAGTGGCTTTTCTTGCATTCTTTGGTCTATGTCCATTGGTGGTTCCCAGTTGCAGGCCTCTTCAGTGCCCATTTGGGAGGTGTATAGAAGATTGAAATAAAACCAAGGGAATTACTGCATTATCAGATCTAAAGTACTTAGGTTTCCTGTCAGTTTGCCGTTTTTTATTTGTTTGTTTGTTTTTTGAGATGGAGTCTTGCTCTGTCACCTAGGCTGGAGTGCAGTGGCAGTCTCAGCTCACTGCAACCTCCGCCTGCCCGTTCAAGCAATTCTCCTGCCTCAGCCTCCTGAGTAGCTGGGATTTCAGGTTCCTACTACCATACCTAGTTAATTTTTGTATTTTTAGTAGAGACGAGGATTCACCATGTTGTGAGGCTAGTCTTGAACTCCTGACCTAGTGATCTGCCCGCCTCAGCCTCCTAAAGTGGTGGGATTACAAGCGGAAGCCACTGCGCCTGGCCCAGTTTGCCTTCTTACTTCCAGATTTCAGAGTCCTTTTATCATTATTTGTTGAACAATTTCCTGGTTGTTAGTCACTTTTAAATGATGGGAGCAGAAAGAGCGAATCTCTGCTTTCTTGTTTCTGAACCAGGAACTCCTTGAATAGCTGTTAATTTGGTGACAGAAAGGAACTTTCTGGTGATTGAATTGATTAAAAAAGAGTGAGCATTTGGGAACCTTGTATGATTATATACTTTCCGCTCTGTAATTGGATTACATTTAAGGTTGAATGAGTCAAATCCTAAGTCACAAAAGCAACTGGTTATTAAAGCACTAAGTGATCAAATGGTGGGCATTTTCTGATAAAGGGAAAGGGTCTAGTGGATAATACTTTGCTTGTGTATATCTTACCTTTCAATTCCCTCTGTGATATAATTCTTCGCAAATATTGTTTCTCAACGAAGGTTAATTTGAGGTCAAGCGATCATTTGGTAACGTATGGAGATATTTTTGTTTTCCAAAATGGGCAAATAGATGCCAGAGATGCTCCTACGTATCCTACAATGCACAGGATAGCCCTGACAACAATGAGTCACTTGGCTTAAAATGGCAATCATGAGAAATCTTGCTTTAAAACTATGTAAAAAAAAAAAAAAGATGGAGAAACTTTGCTTTAAAATTGTGTAAAATGATCCCATAATATTGATAATTTCTTCATGATTACTATTTCACAGTACTCATTGTTGAAGTTCTATTTGGAGCAATCATAAACCTCAAGTGTGAGATATGCTTGCACGAACCAGATACGTAATACCATTCCCATTCAGAATCCAAAGGAAACAAATCCTTCTTCAAGGCGTTTTTCAAGTGTGATTTACATTTCAGTCAAGGTTCACAAGGGCTTTGTAGGCTACAACTACTATTGTATTATGTAAAGAAGCGTATTACTGAAATGCAACTAAGAAAATATGACAAGCAGATAAAACATATTTTAATGGATATGTGTTCACTAATGTTTGCTTTTAACATAGGGCACTGATTAGGTAGCTTTCTACAAACATCTCAGTAATGATAGCATTAGGGACCTCCGCCTCCAAACTTTAAATTAAGGTAATTGAAGTGTACAAAGTAGAAAGCAGTCTGAGGCTACGGTTCAGTGATAAACAACCATCTCATAAACCTTTCCCTTAAATGTAATGTAAATCACCCAGTCTTTAAGAAATTAAACTGCAAAAATATAAAAGCACATTTTAACTTAAAGAAATCCTAATGAGGATTTGCTAACTATAAGGTCTGTTACCAACATACAAATCCTCATAATAAAAATAGTTTCCCTTGCACATTCATGATTTTATTGCTTTGTTGAATAACATTTAAATATTTTAGACTTCATAAAGTTTCCTTCATAGCCATTTAGGTGTATAAGACCTGCTGATCATATAAGGGAGAGTAATACAGATGAATCATTTCTATGAAATAATTTTAATTCCTTCATATCTATAAATAAATTATAAAAATTTACTTATTTTTAAATTATTTTTGAATGAATTTTATATTTTTCTCTCAAAAACTCAATAATGCAGTTTAATGGATTCAGCTGAAAGCCTGTGAACATTAGTTCCTTAAAGCAGGAACATTTCGTTTCACCATTCCTTAGTTTTCTTTTTGCCTAAATATAAGAAATAGCAATCAACAATCTTCTGGGGATACTTCACAAAGCACTTTGACATTTTAATGGCACAGATTGCTATTACCTTATTATTTGGTGATATGAGAGCTAAGATGGAAATTAGAATTACGTGAGCACTGAGATAAAAACATAAATTCCTGATTATGAGGTGCAAAAAAGGGGGGGTTTGCTCATATCAGTGGCATCACCCAGGGCTAGCCTGGCTGACAGCATAGAAGCAATAGTTCATTGCAGTCTGTCCCAGCTAAAACACACGTTCTAAATAAACACTGTGCTTCCTCTGTAAATTTGGCTTCAAGGTCCAACTCCTAACATGCTTTACTCTGGCCACCAAAGGCAACCTTAAATTAACAAAAACTCTAAGTAAAAAGTGTATGTGTATGCAATTTCAAAGCAACGTATTTTGTATTCACTTCTCCACTGAGTTAATTACTCCTAAGTGTCCCTGGCAAATTCTAGAGACTTTTCCAGCAACACAATAACCTTTAGTAATTAAAAAGATGCAAAGTAGTTATGTAGGTTTTAGTGTATCCTTTGCAAACTGGCTGGCAGGTTATTTTATGCCCTTAACTGGTATGTCACCCCCTCACGACAGTGGAATGGCATACAGAAGGTACAGAATTACTGTCTTAGTCCATTTAGATGAAGGACTAAATAACATACGTCATCAAATAAATCAAATAAATAAAACTCTCTTTCTTTAAATAACAAAATACCTGAGACTGGATAACAGATAAAGAGCAGAAATTTATTTTTCACAAACCTGGAAGCTGAGGAGTCAAAGATGAAGGTGCTAACAGGTTTGGGTGTCTCCAGAAGGCTACTATCTGCTTCCTAGATGGTACCTTGTTGCTATTTCCTCCAAAAGGGAGGAATGCTGTGTCCTCACGTGGCAAAACGCAGAAGAACTAAAGCTGAACATTGTGTGAAACCACTTTTATAAAGACCTTAATCCTGTTCACAAGGGAGAAGCCTACAGGCCCTAATCACGTCCTAACGTCTCCATCTTCTAATACTATCACATTGGCCACTAAGTTTCAAAACCTGAATTTGGACGGGACATGTTCAAACCATAGCAGTTATGTTCATACCTCTTTGGGGGAAAGAGAAAGGACAGATATGCAGATTCCCTTTCCAGCTATCCTCCACACACATTCCTCTTCACTACCTTTGCCAATGACAGTTTAAGACAATTGGATCACTGTTAGGTTGGTGCAAAAGTAATGGTGGTTTATGCCATTAAAAATAATGGTAAAAACCGCCATTAACTTCTGCACCAACCTAAAATATCTTCCCATACCCGCCCACTTTATCCCAACAAGAACAGAATGGGAAAGTCAAGTTCATTACAGAGTTTCTATAGCTACCTCCTCTTTTTAAGGAAAATGATTTTTGTATTTACTGAGGTCAAAGGAGTTACAGAAATTCACAGTAAGGGAAGAACAAATCGTTTTCATTCTTACTTGGCTGAAGGGCAAAGCTTATGACTGTTGTTTAAAATTCTGTTCTATCCAATATACATAGCAATCTGTTTGCTACTAAAGCATTCATTCTTTACTTGATGGCCCATATGGTTAAAGACCCCAATAAAATAAGGGAATAAACTGGGATTCTGATGTGTTATCTTAATATTCATTGTGCGGCTCATTAGGTATTCCTGTTGGCTGCCTAAAATATACATATCTTTACAGATAAAATTATCCCTATCCTGATGCATCCATTCACCCCAGGTTCAGTGTGAAACAATCTACTACAAGTAAAAAAAAAAAAAATTCCCAAATTCAGGAAGTGAAAATGAGCTTTATAATAAAAATACTGTTTTTGAGGCCAGAATAGTCACATTAATTATGCAACCAGTGCCACTTTCCCTAAATTACCTTAGCCTCTGCATTTGAAGAGCCTTATTAAATAGTTATATCCCTGTATATTTAAAGAAAGAGAGCTTTATTCATTTGATTAAACTATTTTTATTGTGTAGGATTGCAGTATGATAATCCTAAGTCTTTCACTTCTCTCATCTCCCTTCTTCTTCACCTCCCCAGCAAGATACATCGTGAGAAAACTAATATTACTTCAGCCACACAATCTTGCCAAAGCAAACTAAATACATGAAATTTCAAGAGGGATAAAAAAAAAATAGTGTAGGAGAGAATCGGTATAGAATTCCAACTGCTCCCTCACAAAATTCCTCATAAGCACTTCAGCCTTGCTGTATTTGTTTAAAATAATTCCAGATACCATTCAAATACTTTCCCCTTGCAGTGTGAATTAATTTTAGCTGACAAAGTATAAGTTTCCATTCATCTCAAATTCTTATCAAGTAAGCAAGTTTTACCTTCTTGAGGAAGAAACTGAAGCTACTGTGCATTCTCCTTTGTTAATTTTAATAAAAATAATTAGCTGTATGCTTTGGAACAAGTTCTTTTTGTGACATAAGGGCCTTCCTGTCCCTGTAAGTATAGTCATTCTAGAGTGCTGTTACTTGTATTAAAAGCAAAGAAAGCTAAAAACAAATGCAAAGCTTAGCTAACATTTAGCTTTCATGAATCATTTTCCCCCCAGGGGTATTTTGAAGCTTAGTTATTACAATGTCACAAATTCCTTTGATGATCTTCTCAAGATGTGCCTGTAAGACATTGTCTGGCCTTTGGAGAACTAATTAAAAAGGGGAATGAAGATGGCACATGCTCCTTGGACCTTCCTGGGTATGACAAAAGAGACCAGGAAGTTATGCTACAATTTAATGCGCCCTACAAAAAGGCCAATATACCATCTTGACTATTCCCTATTAGGACACATCAATGTGAAGCTAATGAAACTCAAAGTGATGTGGTCTACTTTTACTGAGCATTTGATTAATCATAGGGTCATGTCAAAAACAATGTTAGTCTTAAGGATAAATATTTAAGCATTGTGCATGAGGAGTCAACTTCTGTCTGTGTCTCTCTTTACAAAAGTGTGTGTTTTGTGTGTGTACATGTATGTGTGTATATATGAATCTGAATATTTCCTTACTGAAATGTATCATTTCCTACAGAAGCAAAATACCATTTTAGTATGTTAGAATATTTTAAAGGTATCATATAAGTTTTGAAACATAAAATTAAGATGATTAATTTTCTAGAATTCTATTTCATCAAAATGAGTCCTCCGAATTTTTCTCTAGGGATTAATGAAATGCCCTGAGTTAATTCAAATCCCCTTTTGACATGCTACTCAAGAGATAAATAAGTAATATATGTTGTAAAAATCATAAATTAATTAATAAATTTTTAGCTTGATGTACTCCTGGTGACAAACAGAGACTTGGACAATATCAACATTGTAGAATACAAAAATGAATGAATATTTAAGAATAAAGTATATTAGATAATTGTTTTTTAGCAGTGTCTTCTGAAGTCGTTTTAAATGCTTAAAGAGCTAATTTAAAATCAATTAATTTAGCATTTTTTGAGTATGACCTATGCATACTAACTCAACATAGGATGAAAGTTCAAAGCATGAATGGCAGCAGGGGCATGAGGGACTGAGCCTCCAGTTCAGAAGGAAAACTGTGTGACAAAAAATCAAGTTAACAATGTGGATGATTCCACAATCCTTTTTGTAAAAATTGTCCAGAAAACCCATTATTAAGGTATGTGTTTTCAATTAGACAATTCATTTATGTGTGTTTTTCTTCCCAATGTATTGAGTTTTCCTCCCATGTATTAAGTTGAAATATTACCATGAACACCTATTTGCAATTCACCAAGACTCTTCAACTGTTAACAATTTGTCACATTTGCTTTATTTTTCTCTTCATCTCTGTCTCTTTCTCTTTACATATATGTGTGTTTATACAAATACGAATACTTTCTTATCAAAATACATCATTCCTACAGAAGCAAAATATCATTCTCATATGTTTAAATATTTGAAATATATCTATAAGTTTTGAAATGTATAAAATTAAATTTTTTTTAGAATTCCATATTATCAAAATGTTGACAATTTCAAATATTCCTAATTGTCTATCCCAATTTTTTTAGATCTATTAATCAATGCTCATGCATTGCCTTTGATGGTTATGCTACTTTAGCTGCTTTTAATCTAGAATATTCTTTTGCCTTTTTTGTGTTCATTCATGAACACAAAACAGTTATTTTGAAGGCCAAGCCAGTCATTGTTTAGGATTTTTCTTATTTATACCTTGTGAGCAATTTCAGATTTATCATTTGTGCCAGGATCTTTTATAACAGTACTTCTTATAGTGTCACATGGAAAGGCCTATAATGTCATGTTGTCTTATTATTGATGATACTAACTAGGTTAACTAAAGTGGTGACCACTGAGTCTCTCCGTGGTAAAAGTGTATTTACCCCTTTGTAATTGATAAGTTATCTCTACAGTAATGTTTTGTGTCTCCGTGTTATTCTATTCTCTAAAAAACTTCTTGCAAGATGGGTAGCATTCATTGATGATTCTTGACTATGCCAAATATTTGGGATTGCAAAATAATGATTTAAAAAATACATTATATTAGGGCCAGGCGCGGTGGCTCATGCCTGTAATCCCAGAACTTTGGGAGGCCAAGGCGGGTAGATCACGAGGTCAAGAGATCGAGACCATCCTGGTCAACATAGTGAAACCCCGTCTCTACTAAAAATACAAAAAATTAGCTGGGCATGGTGGCGCGTGCCTGTAATACCAGCTACTCAGGAGGCTGAGGCAGGAGAACTGCCTGAACCCAAGAGGCGGAGGTTGCGGTGAGCCGAGATTGCGCCATTGCACTCCAGCCTGGGTAACGAGCGAAACTCTGTCTCAAAAAAAAAAAAAAAATACATTATATCTTGTACATTTATTAACTAATATTCTTCTACCACCATGTCTTTTTTTTTAAATTTTTTATTGGATTTTAGGTTTTGGGGTACATGAGCAGAGCATGCAAGACAGTTGCGTAGGTACGCACATGGCAGTGTGCTTTGCTTTGCTTCTCCCCTTCACCCACATTTGGCATTTCTCCCCAGGCTATCCCTCCCCACCTCCCCCTCCCACTGGCCCTCCCCTTTTCTCCCCAATAGACCCCAGTGTTTAGTACTCCCCTTTCTGTGTCCATGTGTTCTCATTTTTCATCACCCGCCTATGAGTGAGAATATGCGGTGTTTCATTTTCTGTTCTTGTGTCAGTTTGCTGAGGATGGTGTTCTCCAGATTCATCCATGTCCCTACAAACGACACAAACTCATCATTTCTGATTGCTGCATAATATTCCATGGTGTATATGTGCCACATTTTTCCAATCCAGTCTATTATCAATGGGCATTTGGGTTGGTTCCAGGTCTTTGCTATTGTAAACAGTGCTGCAATGAACATTCGTGTACATGTGTCCTTATAGTAGAACGATTTATAGTCTTTTGGATATATACCCAGTAATGGGATTGCTGGGTCAAATGGAATTTCTATTTCTAAGGCCTTGAGGAATCGCCACACTGTCTTCCACAATGGTTGAACTAATTTACACTCCCACCAACAGTGTAAAAGTGTTCCTTTTTCTCCACATCCTCTCCAGCATCTGTTGTCTCCAGATTTTTTAATGGTCGCCATTCTAACTGGCGTGAGATGGTATCTCAATGTGGTTTTGATTTGCATCTCTCTGATGACCAGTGACGATGAGCATTTTTTCATATGATTGTTGGCCTCATATATTTCTTCTTTCGTAAAGTGTCTGTTCATATCCTTTGCCCACTTTTGAATGGGCTTGTTTGTTTTTTTCCTGTAAATCTGTTTGAGTTCTTTGTAAATTCTGGATATCAGCCCTTTGTCAGATGGGTAAACTGCAAAAAATTTTTCCCATTCTGTTGGTTGCTGATTCACTCTAGTGACTGTTTCTTTTGCTGTGCAGAAGCTGTGGGGTTTCATTAGGTCCCATTTGTCTATTTTGGCTTTTGTTGCCAATGCTTTTGGTGTTTTGTTCATGAAGTCCTTGCCTACTCCTATGTCCTGGATAGTTTTGCCTAGATTTCCTTCTAGGGTTTTTATCGTGCCAGGTCTTATGTTTAAGTCTTTAATCCATCTGGAGTTAATTTTAGTGTAAGGTGTCAGGAAGGGGTCCAGTTTCTGCTTTCTGCACATGGCTAGCCAGTTTTCCCAACACCATTTGTTAAACAGGGAATCCTTTCCCCATTGCTGGTTTTTGTCAGGTTTATCAAAGATTGTCACCATGTCTTAATAATAATTGAAAGATGTATCATCATAAATCCAATGTGAATAGTTTATTTCCACAACTTGAAACAAAATGTCTAATAGTGGACTAAAAAGAAAATTAGAAAACGCTTTGCTCATTGTATCTTCCAAAAAGAGTTGTGCGTTAGGTGGATAAATGTCTTTTATGATTTTATGTTTGTTACTGGAGACACAGGGTTGAGCAAAGAATGGCCCACCCCTGGTCTCTGGATGCTCAGACCTGTATAGGGGCACTCTACCTATATTATTTTGATAAATCTTGAGAACAGCTTCACGAAATATATACTATTGTCAAATGTTTACAAGTGAGAAAACTGAGGCAAAATGTTTAAGCAAGTTGTCCGAGTTCAAACCATTAATAACTAGGAAAGATGTGTTTTAAATAGTTTATACTTGTCTCTTAGCCATAACATTATGACGTATGGGTAATAGGGGCTGAGAACTGGTAAGGATTCTTCTACTGCAACAGAGAGGATAATTCCTAAAGATGCAATCCTTATGCTGCTAAGTAAGTGACACTAGGTACCTCCTGAAACTAAAAATTTTACAAATATCATCCTTAGTAGCAACAAGAGCATAGCAAACATTTAATGAATGCTTATAATATACTAGGAATTGTCACAAGCTCTTTGTAGACCTTAACTTCCTTATCTTAGAAGTCAACTAGAAAATGACAAATGAGAAGCCCCAAGGTATCAGGGGCAAGATAAACCAAAGGAACAGAGTAAGAAGTGGTAGAATAATAAGAAGAGTCCATGTAAATGTCTTCAGTTGTACCAAATACCAAAAGAACACTTATTGGCTGCCGCTGGAGCTCAGGGAGAAGTTTCAGTGGTGTCTTATTCTTCAGTGTGAAAGGCTTTGAGACTGAGCTAGAGAGAGATGGCTTCTTAGTTACCATGAACTCCATGTGTGTACCCAGCTTTGACTGGCCCGGAGGAACTCCCTTGATAGCTAGATATATGAACTAGATGAAACCTACATAGCCACTTTGGCCAGGATTCTTGTTATCCAAATGAACAAAATCAGAAAAGTTTATGCTCTCAAAAAAGGTTGTTTTAATCAGACTTATCTCTAGGTAGTCATCATATATCACACATGGCAACTTCCATTTCCATTCTATGTGAAGTCACTGTGTCTAAAAATGTGTGTGAATCTGTTGAAATTTCTATCCTGTGTAAGTCATTCCTTTTCTGAGAGCTTAGGAGAAAAATCTATCAAGTGTTTTGAATAACCATTTTGAGAAACCTCAAGTTTACATGTTGTTATAATGAGTAAGATAAGAGCACAAGTTTGTTTTTCCAGGTGGCTTCCCACTCATACTAATAAAAATGCCATTAATTGGACAGTACATTTTTTTTCTTGCTGATACATAATATTGCTTTATTACACAGTAACATCCAAATGAATTTGTGCCTATTTCTGGATTTGATGTATATTTCCAGTGACTGGTCTGCACTTTTGTAACAGAGAAGAGCACAATTAATTATGGAATCATTATAATACAGTTTAAGCTGCTGCACCCAATCCCCCGCAGCCAATTCTCTTATTGACCAAAATATTTCTGGCTTTTAAAAACTTGTTTGGTTTTCCAAATGAACTTTATACTCAACTTGACTAGTTTTAAAAATATTATGTTGATACTTTTATTGGGATCTTAATTTTTAAAAATATAATTCATTCTCCCATCAAAGAACATAATATGACTTTTTTTTGAAAGGAAGGAAGGAGAGGAAGAAAGAGGAAGAAAAAGAGGGAGAGAACACGGGAATATTGCTTTATTCTAAAAATGGGTATTAATAATGGCCGATCAATATTTTGTGTATTTAAAATTGAGAGCTCTATAAATATTTATTAAGTTTACTTGTTCCAGATCTGAGTTCAAGTCCTGGATGTCCTTATTAATTTTCTGTCTCGTCGAGTCTAAATCTCTTTAAGGGTCTTATGTATCTGGGTGTTAAGATAGTTAGCTCTTATTGTTGCATTGATCCTTTTACCTCTATATCTTTGTTGCTTTGAAATCTATTTTATTAGATGCGAGAATTGCAACTCCTGCTTTTTTTTATTATTTATTTTTGCTCTCCATTTGGTTGGTAAGTCTTTCTCCATTCCTTTGTTTTGAGTCTTTGTGTATCTTTGGATGTGAAATGGGTCTGGATGTAGCATACTGTTAGGTTTTGGCTGTATCTTTTGATTGGGGGATTTAGTCGATTTAAATTTAGGGTTACTGCCATTTGATTTTAACTGGCTATTTTATCCATTCGTTTATATAAATTCTTCTTTATGTTGATGCTCTTTACTTTTTGGTATATTTTTAGAAAGGCTAATACTGGTCAAATAATAATATGACTTTTTATATACCCTTTCTTTCTTTGTGTCTATCAGTCGAATAGTTAATGTTTTGTTATCCAGATCCTGTTAACATTTCTTGATATGATTTTTCCTAAGTATTTTATTGTTGTTTTGCTGTTGTAAGAAGCAAATATAATTTCTAGTATATTTTCTAATTTGTTGTTGAAGATTTGGGGTATACCGATATATTTTAAATAAAGAAGGATACGTTTTTTAAATTAAAAATATTGAGAAAAAAGTGCCAATTTAACATTGAATGTTAATAATATATATTCCTTAGGAAGGTTTTATTTGAACATTTTGTTCAATATTTACTAATAAGCTTTTCCATTTGTTTTTTTAAATTTATTCAGCTTTTAATTTACATAGAATAATGGCCACATTTTTTGGTGTGAAGTTTTGTGACTTTTTAAAAACGCATAGTTTTATGTCACCACCATCAAAATTGAGATACAGAATAATTCCATTGTCACTAGAGATTCCTCCAGCTGCCCTTCTATAGTCATCTCCTCTCCCTACTTGACCTCTAGCAACCATTAACGTGTTGTGGATTACAGTAACTTTTTCCAGAATAATGTCATATCAATTGAATAATATAGTGATTGTAGCTTCTCTCTCACAGCATAACACATTTGAGATTCATTCATGCTTCTGGGAGTATCAACAGTTCATTCATTTTTGTTGTGTAGATGTGTTGATGCGTAATTTTACATGGAGGTAACATAGTTAGTTTATCCATTCAACAGTTGAGGAATATTCCAATTGATTCCAGTTCTGAGAAACTGCAAATAAAACTGCTATGAACACTTACGTACAAGATTTTGTGTGAATTTAAGTTTTCATTTATCTTGGGTAAATACCTAGAAGTGAAATTGTCGGATCATACAGTACATGTATATGGTTGACCCTTGAACAACACGGGGGTTAGGGGTATGACCACTGCACAGCCAAAAATTTGTGTATAACTTTTGACTCCCCCAAAATGTAACTACTAATTGCCTGCAATTGACTGGAAGCCTTACCAATAACAGAAACAGTTGACTAACCCATAGTTTGTATGTTACGTTTATTATATGTTGTATTCTTACAATAAAGTAAGCTAGAAACAAGAAAATATTAAGAAAATCATAAGAAAGAGATAATATATTTACAAGTCATTAAGTGGAAGTGGGTCATCATAAAGGTCTTCATTCTCATCATGTCCATACTGAGTAGGTTGAGGAAAAAGGAAGGGAAGGGGCTGGTTTGGCTGTTGCAGGGGCAGAGGCAGAAGAAAATTTCACATGTGAGCACACTCATCTCATGCCATTCAAACCCATACTGTTCAGCGCTAAATTCTGTGTAACTTAATTGAAAACTGCCAAACTGTCGTTTAAATTTGCTGAATCATTTTGCATTCCCAACAATAAAGAATGAGAGTTTCAGGTTTTCTTTTTATTTGGTTTTCAGCAGTTTGATTTTGATATGTGTCTGGTTCTGGCTTTCTTTAAGTTTACTCTTTTGAGTTTGCTAAACTTATGGTATTTATAACTGTATATCCTTCACCACATTTGAAAAGCTTTCAGACATTTTTATTCAACATTTTTTTCAACAGTCTTTCTCCTCTTTATATGAGACTCCAGTGACATAGAGCTTACTTACAGTTTTTTATATTGTTTCACAGTTTTCTAACACTCTGTTAATTTTTCAGCCTTCTGCCTCTGTTCTTTAGATTAAATAATTTCTATTACTCTGTATTTGTGTTCAAAGACTCATCCATTTGTTATATCCATCCAGTTATTGAGGCTATACAGTGCTTAATTAAAATGCTATGTTTTTTAGTCCTAAATTTTTCATGTGGATTATAAATTACATTTTACTTCTCTACCAGAATTCTATGTTTTCATTCATCTCAAGAGTGCTTAACTTTAAGTCATAGAGCACTGTTATAGTCTCTGTTTTTTGTTTTTTTTTTTTTGACTTTTTTTTTTTTTTTTAATTTTTTATTGGATTATAGGTTTTGGGGTACATGAGCAGAGCATGCAAGACAGTTGCGTAGGTACACACATGGCAGTGTGCTTTGCTTTGCTTCTCCCCTTCACCCACATTTGGCATTTCTCCCCAGGCTATCCCTCCCCACCTCCCCCTCCCACTGGCCCTCCCCTTTTCCCCCCAATAGACCCCAGTGTTTAGTACTCCCCTTTCTGTGTCCATGTGTTCTCATTTTTCATCACCCACCTATGAGTGAGAATATGCGGTGTTTCATTTTCTGTTCTTGTGTCAGTTTGCTGAGGATGATGTTTTCCAGATTCATCCATGTCCCTACAAACGACACGAACTCATCATTTCTGATTGCTGCATAATATTCCATGGTGTATATGTGCCACATTTTTCCAATCCAGTCTATTATCAATGGGCATTTGGGTTGATTCCAGGTCTTTGCTATTGTAAACAGTGCTGCAATGAACATTCGTGTACATGTGTCCTTATAGTAGAACGATTTATAGTCTTTTGGATATATACCCAGTAATGGGATTGCTGGGTCAAATGGAATTTCTATTTCTAAGGCCTTGAGGAATCGCCACACTGTCTTCCACAATGGTTGAACTAATTTACACTCCCACCAACAGTGTAAAAGTGTTCCTTTTTCTCCACATCCTCTCCAGCATCTGTTGTCTCCAGATTTTTTAATGATCGCCATTCTAACTGGCGTGAGATGGTATCTCAATGTGGTTTTGATTTGCATCTCTCTGATGACCAGTGACGATGAGCATTTTTTCATATGATTGTTGGCCTCATATATGTCTTCTTTCGTAAAGTATCTGTTCATATCCGTTGCCCACTTTTGAATGGGCTTGTTTGTTTTTTTCCTGTAAATCTGCTTGAGTTGTTTGTAAATTCTGGATATCAGCCCTTTGTCAGATGGGTAGACTGCAAACATTTTTTCCCATTCTGTTGGTTGCCGATCCACTCTAGTGACTGTTTCTTTTGCCGTGCAGAAGCTGTGGAGTTTCATTAGGTCCCATTTGTCTATTTTGGCTTTTGTTGCCAATGCTCTTGGTGTTTTGTTCATGAAGTCCTTGCCTACTCCTATGTCCTGGATAGTTTTGCCTAGATTTCCTTCTAGGGTTTTTATGGTGCCAGGTCTTATGTTTAAGTCTTTAATCCATCTGGAGTTAATTTTAGTGTAAGGTGTCAGGAAGGGGTCCAGTTTCTGCTTTCTGCACATGGCTAGCCAGTTTTTCCAACACCATTTGTTAAACATGGAATCCTTGCCCCATTGCTTGTTTTTGTCAGGTTTATCAAAGATTGTATAGTTGTATGTATGTTGTGTTGCCTCCGGTGCCTCTGTTTTGTTCTATTGGTCTATATCTCTGTTTTGGTACCAGTACCATGCTGTTTTGATTACTGTAGCCTTGTAGTATAGTTTGAAATCCGGTAGTGTGATGCCCCCTGCTGTGTTCTTTTTGCTTAGAATTGACTTGGCTATGCAGGCTCCCTTTTGGTTCCATATGAAGTTCATGGTGGTTTTTTCCAGTTCTGTGAAGAAAGTCAATGGTAGCTTGATGGGGATAGCGTTGATTCTGTAAATTACTTTGGGCAGTATAGCCATTTTCACGATATTAATTCTTCCTAACCATGAACATGGAATGTTTCTCCATCTGTTTGTGTCCTCTCTGATTTCGTTGAGCAGTGGTTTGTAGTTCTCCTTGAAGAGGTCCCTTACGTTCCTTGTGAGTTGTATTCCAAGGTATTTTATTCTTTTTGTAGCAATTGCGAATGGCAGTTCGCTCTTGATTTGGCTTTCTTTAAGTCTGTTATTGGTGTAGACGAATGCTTGTGATTTTTGCACATTGATTTTATATCCTGAGACTTTGCTGAAGTTGTTTATCAGTTTCAGGAGTTTTTGGGCTGAGGCGATGGGGTCTTCTAGGTATACTATCATGTCGTCTGCAAATAGAGACAATTTGGCTTCCACCTTTCCTATTTGAATACCCTTTATTTCTTTTTCTTGCCTGATTGCTCTGGCTAGAACTTCCAGTACTATATTGAATAGGAGTGGTGAGAGAGGGCATCCTTGTCTAGTACCAGATTTCAAAGGGAATGCTTCCAGTTTTTGCCCATTCAGTATGATATTGGCTGTTGGTTTGTCATAAATAGCTTTTATTACTTTGAGATACGTTCCATCGATACCGAGTTTATTGAGGGTTTTTAGCATAAAGGGCTGTTGAATTTTGTCAAATGCCTTCTCTGCGTCAATTGAGATAATCATGTGGTTTTTGTTTTTGGTTCTGTTTATGTGGTGAATTACGTTGATAGACTTGCGTATGTTGAACCAGCCTTGCATCCCTGGGATGAATCCTACTTGATCATGATGAATAAGTTTTTTGATTTGCTGTTGCAATCGGCTTGCCAATATTTTATTGAAGATTTTTGCATCTATGTTCATCATGGATATTGGCCTGAAGTTTTCTTTTCTCGTTGGGTCTCTGCCGGGTTTTGGTATCAGGATGATGTTGGTCTCATAAAATGATTTGGGAAGGATTCCCTCTTTTTGGATTGTTTGAAATAGTTTTAGAAGGAATGGTACCAGCTCCTCCTTGTGTGTCTGGTAGAATTCGGCTGTGAACCCATCTGGACCTGGGCTTTTTTTGTGAGGTAGACTCTTAATTGCTGCCTCAACTTTAGACCTTGTTATTGGTCTATTCATAGTTTCAGCTTCCTCCTGGTTTAGGCTTGGGAGGACACAGGAGTCCAGGAATTTATCCATTTCTTCCAGGTTTACTAGTTTATGTGCATAGAGTTGTTTGTAATATTCTCTGATGATGGTTTGAATTTCTGTGGAATCTGTGGTGATTTCCCCTTTATCATTTTTTATTGCATCTATTTGGTTGTTCTCTCTTTTATTTTTAATCAATCTGGCTAGTGGTCTGTCTATTTTGTTGATCTTTTCAAAAAACCAGCTCTTGGATTTATTGATTTTTTGGAGGGTTTTTCGTGTCTCAATCTCCTTCAGCTCAGCTCTGATCTTAGTAATTTCTTGTCTTCTGCTGGGTTTTGAGTTTTTTTGATCTTGCTCCTCTAGCTCTTTCAATTTTGACGATAGGGTGTCAATTTTGGATCTCTCCATTCTCCTCATATGGGCACTTATTGCTATATACTTTCCTCTAGAGACTGCTTTAAATGTGTCCCAGAGGTTCTGGCACGTTGTGTCTTCATTCTCATTGGTTTCGAAGAACTTCTTTATTTCTGCCTTCATTTCGTTGTTTACCCAGTCAACATTCAAGAGCCAGTTGTTCAGTTTCCATGAAGCTGTGCGGTTCTGGGTCGGTTTCTGAATTCTGAGTTCTAACTTGATTGCACTATGGTCTGAGAGGCTGTTTGTTATGATTTCAGTTGTTTTGCATTTGTTGAGCAGTGCTTTCCTTCCAATTATGTGGTCAATTTTAGAGTAGGTGTGATGTGGTGCTGAGAAGAATGTGTATTCTGTGGATTTGGGGTGGAGAGTTCTGTAAATGTCCACCAGGTTTGCTTGCTCCAGGTCTGAGTTCAAGCCCTGGGTATCCTTGTTGATTTTCTGTCTGGTTGATCTGTCTAGTATTGACAGTGGAGTGTTAAAGTCTCCCACTATTATTGTGTGGGAGTCTAAGTCTCTTTGTAAGTCATTAAGAACTTGCCTTATGTATCTGGGTGCTCCTGTGTTGGGTCCATATATGTTTAGGATCGTTAGCTCTTCTTGTTGTATCGATCCTTTTACCATTATGTAATGGCCTTCTTTGTCTCTTTTGATCTTTGTTGCTTTAAAGTCTATTTTATCAGAGATGAGAATTGCAACTCCTGCTTTTTTTTGCTTTCCATTAGCTTGGTAAATCTTCCTCCATCCCTTTATTTTGAGCCTTTGTGTATCCTTGCATGTGAGATGGGTTTCCTGGATACAGCACACTGATGGGTTTTGGCTTTTTATCCAATTTGCCAGTCTGTGTCTTTTGATTGGTGCATTTAGTCCATTTACATTTAGGGTTAATATTGTTATGTGTGAATTTGATACTGCCATTTTGATTCTAAGTGGCTGTTTTGCCTGTTAGTTGTTGTAGATTCTTCATTATGTTGAAGCTCTTTAGCATTCAGTGTGATTTTGGAATGGCTGGTACTGATTGATCCTTTCTATGTGTAGTGCCTCTTTTAGGAGCTCTTGTAAAGCAGGCCTGGTGGTGACAAAATCTCTGAGTACTTGCTTGTTCGCAAAGGATTTTATTCTTCCTTCACTTCTGAAGCTCAGTTTGGCTGGATATGAAATTTTGGGTTGAAAGTTCTTTTCTTTAAGAATGTTGAATATTGGCCCCCACTCTCTTCTGGCTTGTAGTGTTTCTGCCGAGAGATCTGCTGTGAGTCTGATGGGCTTCCCTTTGTGGGTGACCCGACCTATCTCTCTGGCTGCCCTTAGTATTCTCTCCTTTATTTCAACCCTGTTGAATCTGACGATTATGTGCCTTGGGGTTGCTCTTCTTGCGGAATATCTTTGTGGTGTTCTCTGTATTTCCTGCAATTGAGTGTTGGCTTGTCTTGCTAGGTGGGGGAAATTTTCCTGGATGATGTCCTGAAGAGTATTTTCCAGCTGGGATTCATTCTCTTCGTCCCCTTCTGGTACACCTATCAAACGCAGGTTAGGTCTTTTCACATAGTCCCACATTTCTTGGAGACTTTGTTCATTCCTTTTTGTGCTTTTTTCTCTGATCTTGGTTTCTCGTTTTATTTCATTGAGTTCGTCTTCGACTTCAGATATTCTTTCTTCTGCTTGGTCAATTCGGCTATTGAAACTTGCGTTTTCTTCGCGAAGTTCTCGTATTGTGTTTTTCAGCTCCTTTAATTCATTCATATTCCTCTCTAAGGTATCCATTCTTGTTATCATTTCCTCGAATCTTTTTTCAAATCTTTTTTCAAGGTTCTTAGTTTCTTTGCATTGATTTAATACATGATCTTTTAGCTCACAAAAGTTTCTCATTATCCATCTTCTGAAGTCTAATTCCGTCATTTCGTCACAGTCATTCTCCGTCCAGCTTTGTTCCCTTGCTGGTGAGGAGTCTTGGTCCTTTCTAGGAGGCGATGTGTTCTGGTTTCGGGTGTTTTCCTCCTTTTTGCGCTGGTTTCTTCCCATCTTTGTGGATTTGTCCGCTGGTCGTCTGCGTAGTTGCTGACTTTTCGTTTGGGTCTCTGAGTGGACACCCAGAATGTTGATGATGAAGTATTTCTGTTGCTTGGTTTTCCTTCTACCAGTCTAGCCCCTTCGCTGTACGACTGTTGAGGTCCGCTCCAGACCCTGCTTGTCTGGGGTGCACCTCTAGTAGCCGTGGCACAGCGAGGGATGCTACCAGTTTCTTTTTCTGCTCTCTTTGTCCCAGGATGATGCCTGCCTAATGACAGTCTTTTGGATATAGAGGGGTCAGGGAGTTGCTTGAGGAGACAGTTTGTACTTTATAGGGGTTTAATTGCTGCGCTGTGCACTCTGTTGTTCATTCAGGGCTGTTAGGCTGCTATGTTTGATTCTGCTGCAACACAGCTCATTAAACAACCCTTTTTTTTTTCTCAAATGCTCTGTATTGAGGGGTTTGGGCTTTATTTTTGGATGTCCGATCAGGTGTCCTGCCCAGCTCAAAGGCAGACTAGCCACTGTTTGGCTGCCGAGGCTCCGCCCTGCTGTTGTGTGATTCGCGCTGTTCCTGCCGGCTCTGCTGTGGTCTCTGCCACGCCCTGCGGCGGAGTCTCTTCGTTGTAGCGTGTTGCCTCAGCAACGGCAGGCTGCGTCAGCAGTGGGCGTGTATCTCAGTAGGGACGGGTTGCCTCAGCAACGGCTGGCTGCGTCAGCAGTGGGCGTGTATCTCAGTAGGGACGGGTTGCCTCGGCAACGGCTGGCTGCGTCAGCAGTGGGCGTGTATCTCAGTTGGGGCGGGTTGCCTCGGCAACGGCTGGCTGCCTCAGCAGTGGGCGTGTATATCAGTTCGGGCAGGTTGCCTCTGTAGTGGTGGACGCCCCTCCCCCACAGAGCGTCTCGGACCGTCTGCCCGGGATAGTTTGAAATCGTGGTTTTGTTCGTCCCACTGGGTATCCCAAACTATCTGTCCCTGCAATCCCCTGGGCTGGGCTACTGTGCAAGTCTCGTTCAGTCTCAAGTCCAGCCCTCTCAAGTCTCAGGTTGCCGGTTCAACAAGGCACCCGGACAAGCGCGCCCTGTGGGGATTGCTGGGTAGGGCCGGCCGCCGCCGCCCAGGCTGCCGGCTTCGCCAGGCAGACCTACTGCCTGGCGTCCCGTGTCTTTTTATACTTGGGAGTTTCCCCGTTCTGTGGGCAACAAAGATCAGTCTGGAAATGCAGCACTGACTCACCGTTTGCGAATTCAACGCGGGCTCCAATCCTGGGTTGTTCTCACAGCGCCATCTTGAGTCCCCTCTATCTAGTCTCTGTTTTAAAGTCTTTATCTGATAATTTCAGTATTGGCTTCATCTTGGATTTGGAATCTTTTGGTTATCATTTTACTTGAGAATTGGTCACATATTCCTGGGATTTTTTAAAAATTGAGTAATTTTAGATTTTATTTTGAATTTTTAAAATATTATATTGTGAGATGCCGGGTCCTATTAAAATTCTCCCAACAATGTCTGTTTTGTTTATTTGTTGGTTGGTTGGTTGGTTGGTTGGTTTTAGGAGACAATCAATCCAGCTAGTTTCAGACCATGCATCTGTCCTCCCTTCTGTGGTTAGTGGTTCTAACGTGAGTTCAATTTACAAGGTCAATGATAAGCTGTTTTTGTGTCTTCCAGGTATGTGTCATTCAGGAATTAGTCTTGGCCTTTGATGTTGGTTTCCATTTAATTTAATTCCCAAAGCCTTTTTTTAATGCTTGTTTGGATCTGTACCACATTCATGCAGTTCAGGGAGGAGCCTAAGGTTTGTGCTTCTTTATACAGAGAATTAGGGGATCCCGCTCTCCAGGTTCTCCTCTCTGGGATTCTCATCACAGGCTTTGGCTTCTAGGAATTCCCTTTTCCCCACCATTTGGCCAGAAATACAGTAGTTCTTTTAGAATTTTAGTCACCTAAGGTTCTTGTGTGCATTTCCTTGTAACTGGTCACTGTTATCAGAACAAAGCAATGAGAAAAAAGACAGAAAATAACGGGTATTCGATCCTCAGTCTTTGACTATGTGAGCCCCTTTTCCAGTCAGTCCTTCAGGTCAGAAACGGTTTTGTTGTTGTTGTTGTTGTTTTCAGAATTTCAGTTACCCATTCGAACAAGGTTAGGAGAAAAAAATGAAAAGCTAGAAAAACTAGTGGGATTTCTTCTATACCCTCCAACTCATAGTAATCTTTTTTTCTGGTGTTCTGGTTTCACATGGAGTTTTGGCTTACTGTAATCCTTGCATAGTTGTATGACTATAGATTCCTCACATGTAAGATAGGAGATAAAAGAGGAGAAAGAAATGGAAACATCACTCCTAATAGGATATTTTTCAAGTTTTCAGTTCCCTGCCCCCATCTGCCTTTTATTGCTTATTTCTCTTAGTCTTCAGATATTACTTTTTATATTTTGTCTGGAGTTTTTAACATAATCAGTGAGGGAGATGGATTATACTAAAATTACTTCATCTTGACCAACATCTAAACCCTCAGCCCATTTTTTTAAAAGGCATGGTACATTTCATATAGTTAATAATAATATATTGCGTATTTTAAAATAACAGTAAATTCAAATGTCTCTCCAGAAAGAAATGACACGTACGTTAGGTGATGAATATGTTGTTAGCTTTGTTTGATCATTCCACATTGTAGACATATATCAAAACATCACAGAGTATTTTATCAATATATACGATGAAGGTTTGTTTATCAAAAATAACTCTAAATTATTAATTCACAAAATAAAATGAAAAATAATTTTAGAAAGAGAAAGTAAATTCCAGAAGAATTCAAGGGCACAGAAATATGACAAACAACTAAAAAATAAATTGTTTTATGTTCCAATTACATAATACAGAATACTGGAATATTTATCAATTACGGTTTTAACCACCAACATGATCCAAAGCTTCTTTTTCTTTTTCAGAGAGAAAAGCAATTCAGTACCAAACCACTTTTACTTTCTACATTTGTGTTATAGGGTGATAGCCTTCTTTTTGGATGAAAATCCAAGTTTGGCTTTAAAGTTACACAGCAGAATGCAATTTTGTCTAACAAATGTCTGGTATTTGATGTGCATGGCTTTCTCTTTATTCAACAATTTAGAATTTCTGTACTAAAAGCTCTTCTCAGAATACTCAAATATAAATTGATTATAATCTAGAATTTCTCCAAGCTTCTTTTAAGAGTCAGATATTTAAGAGCTACTCTAATGGCTGTATTAACTATGCATTCCCCTAGATCATAAAGGTCCATTAATGAACAAGAGTAGTTGTGTACATGCCAAAGGGTACCTGAGCCATGTTGTCTCAACTGCTGCAAAAAAAAGCTTTTAATTCATGTAAATATATTTGGTGGATGCATTATTTATTTGAACAGCTTTTGTATCTATGCTAAAGCCAAAGTTGAAAGCATTATCCTTTGAGTTATCAAATGTTACTTTTACATAAACAACACCTTCTTTGCCAAGATTAATTTCTTAGGAAAAATTACATCTCAGTAAATGAATATCCTCAATTTCTGTTGTTAGTCAAAGAAAATAATATAAACGATGTGTTTCTCTGTTGCCCTACATTCCTAAAGAATTATAAGCAAATTAAGTGCCCAGCTGCAGTAATCACGTCATGTCAGAAACACTCTTACATATTCACCTTTTAATATGGCCTCTATTCTGTTTTTATTTTTGAAATCAACTTTATTGAGTAAAAATTTATACATAATACAATAAACCCATTTTCAGTGTACACATTGATATTTTATCATAAATATAGAAACCAGATAATCACAACCCAGATAGGTAACATTAATATTACCTCTGTAAATCCAAGAAAATGACCAAAGCAAGTCTCAATCACT
The DNA here is from genome assembly GCF_049354715.1 of Callithrix jacchus. Lineage (NCBI taxonomy): Eukaryota > Metazoa > Chordata > Mammalia > Primates > Cebidae > Callithrix > Callithrix jacchus. The sequence continues at coordinate 36,017,549 of NC_133522.1, read as the reverse complement.
TTAAGGGGCTTATTTGCCAAAAGTAAGGTCACACACCAGGAGGCAGATCTATGACTTTCTCTGAAGATGATCTTGAGGGCTTCAGTATTTAAAGGAAAAAGGTGCATATTGAGGGAACAGAACTATTTCAGAAATGTGTCAGTAGATAAAAAGACAAAACAGTCTCATCCTTTAGAGTCTTTGACCAGTCTTTCACTGAATATACAATTTTCATGAGAGAAGAGAGTAGAGGAAATAGCAACTCATGTCTTCATCTGGCTCAGTGAATTGGCAGTTTTGCATAAGACAATGTAAATAATATGGCAGAAGACACAATCAGATATTCATTTGTCTCCAGTGAGCAGAGGGATGACTTTGAGTTCTATCCTTTGTCCCACGCTTGTGAAGACTATTAATTTATGTTGCCAGCATCAAATTCACAGAAATGCTTTAGGATATACATCTTGAAGCCCACAAAGAATTTCCTTGTGGGAAAGTTGTGAAGGACATATGTAGCTTTCTACTTTTAAAGTCATATTTTATATGAACCAAGAGAGAGGCAGGTTTGCATGACCCAGGTTTCACTTTGACCTTTCTCTTTGGCTCAGTAAGTTTGGGGTCTCAAGATTTATTTTCCTTTCATACCTCAAAAATTGGCTTTCTGAATCATTACTTTGAATTGTCCCACTTCAGGGGATAACATTGATCTTTTTAAATTTACTTTTGCCTGTTTAAAAATTTTATTTACACAAAAAAATATACAGTATGTTCCTTTGTGTCTGGCTCCTTTTGCTCAGAATATTTTCTACTTCTATTTCAACCACATTCCTTTTACATTTTAAAAGCTAAATGGCTATGGTTATTCTTCAAAGTCTTACCTCTCTATGTACTTTTTTCCTTTGGCTAACCTTTACTTACTTATTTATTTATTTATTTATATTTCTTGCTTTCAGAAATTTGATAAGATATATCTTAGAGTGATTTTGCTTGTCTTTATCTTACTTGAATTTAATAATCTTGGTTGTATATGTTTATAGTTTCATTTTTAAGAAAACTTTTGGCTGTTTCCTCTGTAAAAAATTTTTTTCTGACTACACATCATCGTATTCCAGTCTTCTGTATGTTCTTGTCCTATAGGTCACATTATGAGGGCTCCATTAAACTTTTCTTTGGATCTTTTTCTCTTCTGTGCTCCAGTTTGGCTAGTTTTTATTGCTTGATTGAAAGTTTATTGATCTTTTCTTAGCCTTTAATCTTCTGTTAATCCCAATTCAGTAAAATTTGCATTTCAGATTCTTTTTTAGAAATTGCATTTGGTCCCCCTGTTTTATTTTTGAAACAAATTCCGTTTTACTTCATATTATGTCCTTTTCACTTCTCATTTTGTCTTTCTTTACATTCCTGGCAGTTTGCCTTTTCTTATGTGACAGCATCCTCATCCTTGTCAGTTCTGGGACTATTTTATTGACTAATTTCTCTCCTGGTTATATTTTCTGTTTCTTGGGATATCTAGAAATTTTTATTCAGCTTCAGAAAATTGTATATGTTAAATTGTTGAATGTATGCATTTTATTTTTTTCCTTAAAAGAATGTTAAATTTTGTTTTGTTTCAGGTAAATTGCTTGATTATCTTGACTATTTTAAAGCTTGTTTTTAAGCTTTATTAAGGTGGAGTTAAAAAGTCCTTTAAGGTTAGATATTACAACCATGATATTATACTTCTGGAATTTGTACTAAATAACCTTGATACTCAACAAAATCACTGCACTCTGACTGGTCAGAACTTACACATCATTGTCCTGTTTAAATTCTGGGATTTGATCAGATTGCAGATCCCTGGTAATTCTTTGTCTGTTCTCATAGAGTTTCACTCAATGCCTATGCAGATTAATATCTAGCAACAGACTCAAAGACACTGAAGTGCCGTGTTGATTTCAGAAGTGCTCTGTAGATTTCTGTATAGCTCTCTTTTCTGAAGTGCTCTAGTGGCATCAGCCCCCTAATACACTAATTTTTGTCTTCTTGTCTCAGCCAGGATGCATACTTTGTTTGGGCTCTCCTTCTTGCACCCTGATCAAAAAGTGCCTTGGGGCAGAAAGTCAGGGTGATTATAGTTATTATTCTTTTAGGGATCACAAAATAAAAGCCACTATCAATATTTTAACTATATAAAGTCTAAGATAGAGTTTGTTTTTGAGGAATAATTTTATGATCCCCATCTCAGTATTTATGGCCTTTATCGTATCTTTGAATAAGGCAGATATAGTCTAAATGCACTAGGATAAGAAGACAGAGAATGGTCAAAATCTGGAAGTAGGTGCTTCTGTCAAATTAAACATCAGAGGCATTTCTACAAGTACACAGTCTTAGGTGATATGGTTTTAAAAGTACCATAAATTGCCATGTATATTCCTTTCTGATGAATTTATTTATCACATTATTTCAGTAATAGCTATATCTGCCTGCCCCTCGCCCCATGCTTACATAGAAGGATAATCTGTGAGAGGGATACTCTATAGTTAATATCACCCCATCTGGATGAACAACTCTAGTTCATCACAGTTAAGAAGGAGGCAAGTTTGGTGACATATTCCATGGAATTCCCACAACGTTTCATTTTCAGAGATATTTCACATAAATTTTAAGATGCTCATTAAAAACTCTTTGTTGACTTACTAATATTCTTGGTAAAGATCCAGTTATATAAATGATATTGGAATGCCAATAGTGTTTGTTTAGCTTCTTTTTGTCACTCAGAAATAAGCTTAAATCTGCCTTTACCAGAGATATCTTTTCTGAACTAGCCATTCTCTATATTATCTTTTAAATTAAATTTTAATTGAACAATAGAACTTATTCATTTTTTGTTTACTTATTTATGTGTAATTGCTACTCCTTATTCCCCTTTCAATACCAAATGAAATGTGAAACACTAGAAGGCAAATCTTGTTCTTTAATATATCCCTGGGACCCAGAACAGTCCTTGACAAGAAGAGGGGCTCAATAACTGTTTTTTAAATTATTAAATAGATAAAGGATTTTCATCAGAGTGATAATACCAGAGTTGATTTACATCTCATAGGCTACATATGAAGAGGACCTTAATAATGTCAGTAATGTTTCTTTTTGCTTTTGCATAATAATCACTACTACCTTTCTATTGCCTTTTCAATAGTCGTATGATTACACACGAAAGTTAATTATAACAATCAGTTATTATTTGCTCTCATAAATGATTATTACATTTCACTTTACAGTTTGGCCAGAGAGAATGATTGGGTTACAGAAGGCTCAGTTGTGGGTCTTAGAAATAAGTCCAGCTGAGAAATCAGGAAACAGCATTTGAGTGATGTGGGTTCAGAAAAGAAATCTGAGGCCCACCAACCATGTGCTCTCCTGGTGTTCCAACACAAAGAAATGGAGCACAAAGGGAGAACACTGAGAGCATTAAGGAAGTGACTTTCACATGTGCTGAGTGTCAGGAAGTGAGGAAACATCAAAGAAGTCTTTTTTAACTCACTTGGCTCTATGCAGAATGTCAAGACTGAGATGAGACAAGGGAAGGTGTTGGAGGAAGACTAAGGAACAAGGCAGAATCATATTTCTGAGAACCCAGCCAACTAAGTATTTCCAGTTAAGTCTCAAGCCCACAGCGGCCGATTCCTCCTAAGTTGGGCTAGAATAATATGAGATATTTTATGAACGTGGACCCTGTAATCAAATAATAACTTGTGCACTTGCTAACTGGATAATTTTGAACCATTATTTTTATTTTTCAAACTGTAGTTTCCTCATTCCTAAAATGAAGTGTCATCTGCTTCATTAGGTTATTAGGAAAATTAAGGATAACCGGTAAGTACTCAGCCCAAATCCTGGTTGTTCTTATGAGTATTAACCCTCTCTCAGGCTATACTCAGCCTGTGGAGCAGCCCTGAGCTAGACCGTTTATTTGCATCATACTGGGCAGCAGTGAGGAGTTCAGGCTGCAGAGACCTGGGCATTCTCTGACATTGAACTATGTGCCCATTTAAGGACCCTAGAATGATTTTGGCTAAGACCCTCATACTTTGTATAGAGAAGGTCCAATTTAGAATGTGAACTCACACATTAGAGATGTTTTATTTTTCAGTTATGGATCTCTGTTGTAATTGCAGAAGGGATATAACTGAAGATCGAATAGTAGATACTGTTTACTAAAATAATTTGACATAAAATTGTTTCTTCAGAGCATAATTTTAACTCAAGATTTTTAGGCATTAGCAGACCTTGGAAAGAAATCTCTTACCAAGAGATACTATAGAGTGAAAATTGAGCTATTTTGGTTTAGCACCAAGATTTTATTGTTCTTAAATGTGGGGGGTGTGAATAATTATAGTTTTTCAAAATATTTTATTACTTTATTTCCTTTTTAATGGCTACCTCTAAAGTGATTAAAGGTAGCTCTATTTCATGAGAAAAATATTCTTTAAGCTAAAATCAGATTTAACTGAATTATTATCTAGAGATATTTTGTTAAACAATGGGATAACACTAAATATTTTGTTGCAGGGAATTTTATGGAAACTGAATTTTATACTGAAAACCAAGAATGTTTCGAGAATCACAATATTTTATTTCAAGTTATATGGAGGAATAATTTTAAATAATTCTATACTTTAAAGGAGAAAAAGAACAGCAATTGGCAAAGTCACCTGAATACTTCTTTAAAATGTCAAAATGATATTTCTTGAGAATATAAGATCAAAAGTGAAGCTACCACTTTAAGAAATCATAAAGCACAATTAAAGGAAAGATACACAGATTAAAAATAATAAAGAGCACTTTCCTTTTATGCTTTGATTACGTCTCCTGTCACAAAATAAAAATATTTGATATCAAGACTTGGGGAAAAACTAGATTGTATATGTGTTAAAATTGACTTACACTTAGGCTGATTATCTAATTTCTAAGCTTTATTATCATTAAAAACACTGCCTTATGTGTTCAAATTGCAGTTTTGGAGGTTAGTAGCAAATGATTGATTTGGTTAGTCCAGCCATGCAGAAGCAATTCATGGGAGTTTTTTGGAGGACATGTCAAAGATGACCTCATTAGGATACATTGGTGAAGTCTGAATTTCCCTGGCCTTGAAGCCCTCCCTAATGAACTATACACGCGAAAGGGAGGGAGTAGTCGTAGCCACAGACGTCTTCTCAATCAGGACATCTTCAGTATTTCTCCAAGTGGGTGTTTCAGCAGGTGCTGATGGAAACATGAATTTTCAGATACATTCAGCAGAGAGAAATGAGATATTTTGACTGAGATATATTATCCTGTCTTGCTTTGTAGCAAAAAGGCAGTAAAGTGTTTCTGCAGGGTCGACTAACAGAAAAGTCATCAGCTAGTAGCAGGGAAGGCATTCGTGCAGCAACATAAGAGTGGACAGAATGTGAATTAGTTTGAAGTCAAGGATTACAAAAGAAAAAAAAAAAAACAGTCCAAAAAATGGAAGCCCTATGGCCTTGTGTGCATGGTTCATGATGATACAGAAGAAGATGTTACTAAAAGTGACAGTTTCAGTACTAGCCAGAGAAAGTACAGAATTATAAATGTCTCATGCCAGAGGAGACCACTGTACCTTAATTTGCTTTCCTTAAAGAGACCCTGATAATTTCTAAATGGATTGGAAAATTAGAAGAATGTCCTTTGAACTCACCTTCAATACTTGCAAAAAAAATCCACTATATTGCAAGGGAGATCCTCTCTGACACAAATATTGTTTGTCAATACATAGCCACAAGTATAGAGCAAGGATCAGTAAGGCGGCTGCAAGAAATTTGACCTGTGTGGATAATAGTGCCTACTTTTGTCACCACTGTAAAAACTCTATCATCAGCTGGTGCTTTCCCCCTTTTAATTTCCTTGGTTTCTCATTTATACTGTGTTTTATTTAGTTCTGGCTGCTCTAACAAATTATTATAGCCTGGGTGACTTAAACAACAAACATTGATTTCTTACAGTTCTAGAGCCTGGGAATTCCAAGATCAAGGTGCCAGCAGATTCAGTGTGTGATGAGAGCTCTATGTCTGGTTTGAAGACAGTCAGCCATCTTCCTGCTGTATTGACAGATTGTCTCTTTCATGTCTCTTCTTATTAAGGCATTAATCTCATTCATAGGTTCCCCTTTTATGGGCTAAAAACCTTCTAAAATCCCCACATCCAAATACCGTCACCTCAGTGCTTAATGTTTCAACAAATAAATCTGGGGTCTTGGGACAAAAACATTCAACCCATAGCACACTGTAGACATTTATTGAACGTCTAGTATGTGGCCAAGAGCTATGTTGGGGATTAGAATTTGAAAGATACCATTCTCTATAGGACTTTACAAAGGAAATTGGTAGAAAAGGAAGTCATATTATGGCTCTCAAGAAGACAATACATTGTTAATTGCTAACGTAAGATGTAGAGAAAAAATGTTTAAAAAAGTAATGTTGGCTTAGAGCGAAATTGTGGTTTTACAGTTGATCCTATGTATTGCTTATTCTTAAGGAGCTTATTGAGTGGTCTAGTCTTTCATTATAATATTAGGGAAGTAAGTAAGATGGAGTCAAGAATGTTTTCTTGTTTTCCAGACCCTTAACACAATTAGTAAGGTAGCCTGTTATTGCATTTGAAGAAACTCAAATCTCTTATAACATCCCATTTTTTATAATATGGCATGGAATGTAGTTTTCATTTGGTTTTGGTAGCATAGATCTAATTCATAAGAATATTACTAAAATATGAGGGGGATAAACTGTTCTCTTTTAAAAAGATATTGCCAAGGTGATTTATGTAATTGAAATTCTATGTTTATAAGTACAGTTGTGCCACAAAATTTAGGCTAGCAGGCAGACTGTCAAAATTCTTACTAGATTTTTCAAGAAAAAGAAGGTTTGCCCAAATCTTCACTAGTTCCCACACAAATAAAGCTGTTTTGGGAAACAGAGAAAAAGGAATAGAAGATCTTTTATTTCAAAGCCCTGTAAAAGACAAACAGAGAAAGAATGGTCAAATACAATACATGAAGACCAATAAGATAAAACAATATGCTGTTTTTTTATCTTTTAAAAAAATGTATTATTGTTTATTTATTCATTTATTTTATTCCATTTTAGGTTTTGGGGTACATGTGCAGAACATGCAAAATAGTTGCATAGGTACACACGTGGCAGTGTGTTTTGCTGCCTTCCTTTCCTTCACCCACATTTGGTATTTCTCCCCAGGCTATCCCTCCCCAGCTCCACCCCCCAGTGTCCTTCCCCTATTCCCCCCAATAGACCCCAATGTGTAGTGCTCCCCTCCCTGTGTCCATGTGTTCTCATTGTTCATCACCCACCTATAAGTGAGAACATGCGGTATTTCATTTTCTGTTCTTGTGTCAGTTTGCTGAGAATGATGTTCTCCAGATTCATCCATGTCCTAGTCCTTATGAGTTATAAATGTTGATAGATTTTTGTGAGATATTTTGGATTGCTTTATTTGGAAATAAATTTTTTAAATCTTTAAGATACATAAACTGCTTAATCGATTATAATTGGATTTTTATTTGAGACCTGGGCAGCTTTAATGACTGTATATTAGGGGTGTGATTCCACACGCAAGATCTTTCTAAAACGCATTTTGAAGTTTTTCCTTTTGTCAAGTACAATCTGATTGTAGAGTGTCCAAGTCATTTGTTTTTCTTCTTCTTCTTCTTCTTTTTTTTTTTTTTTGGCCAATTCAATGCTCAGTGTCATTTCTAGAAAAGAAAGAAAGCTTACAGATAGAGTTTGCTGAATGGGCAATGAAAACAGTCTTTTTGAATTTGGACACATTTTTGCCTTTATCTTAAGATAAAAACAAGATGAGTTTAACTCTCAGTTACATATTTTGATTTTAGTGTGATAGAAAGTCAAGGTTTTTTCAGTTCTTTTAAAGAGAAGAATATGAACTAAGAATAGACCAATCTTAGTAGAATACTATATTTCATTTGGGAAAATTAATTTGCTATTAATCGTGCTATAGGTTGAATCATTTCCCCAGTAAAAAGCTATGTTAAAGTCCTAAGCCCCTGTTTTTTTATATTGTGAACTTTATAAAAAGGGTCATTAAAGATGCAATTAGTTGTATTAAAGATCAGGATATACTGGAGCAGGGTGGGCCCTTAATCTAATATGATTGATGTTTTATCAGATGTTAAGATGCAGATAACACAGAAAGGAGATGGGGATATACAGAATAGAAGAAGGTAGTTCCCCACCAAAGGCCCCAACCCCAAGCCTGGACACCTGTGGCCCTAAATAGGAACAGACATTCCTGTTTTCATGCCCAAATGTTGCCTTTTGGCCCACCATGTATCCATATAAACCCCCAGACTGGTGCAGCAGAGAAGAGATGGAATGTCTGAACATCAAAAGGATTTTAGCTGGGGACAGTCAGAGAGGAGATCAAGCATGAGCCAAATTTCAGGGAAGATCATCTTCCCATTCCATTCCCTTTCAAGCTCTCCGTCCATCTCTCTGAGAGCCACCTCCACCACTCAGTAAAACCCCCACATTCACCATCCTTCAAGTCCATGTGTGACCTGATTATTCCTAGATTCTAGACAAGAACCTGTTTACTAAGAGGGCACTGAGCTGGTTAACACTTAAGCCGTCTGAAGATGGCAGAACTAAAAGAGCACTATAGCACACCCACTGAGCCTTTGGGAGTAGGAGGCATCCACCCCTAGATGCCACCATGGGGCTGGAGCCCAAAAAGTGCTTGCCCAGGCTCCTGCACCTTACCATATGTGTGCTACCTTTCCTGTAAGGAGTATGAGCAGGCACGGTGGTTGAACAGATGAGCCACACCCAGGTCATATGTCCTGCGAGGGGGTCAGGGAACTCTCTTATTTCACAAAGACAGTAGGACAGAAGGAGACACTGTGAAGATGGGGATAGAGATTGAAATTAGGCTGCTCCAATCCAAAGAATGCCTGAGACTATCAGAAGCTTGATGACAAAGGGCAGAATCTTTCCCTACAGGCTCTGGAGGGAACATGACTGCTGGCATCTTGATTTTGGACTTCTAGCATCCAGAACAGCAAGACAATAAATTTCTATTATCTTAAGCCACCCAGTTTGAGATAAATGACAGAAGCCTTAGGAAACTAATATAATGACTATGGCAAACTTCCAACTTTTATTAATACAACAATTCAAGGAGCTAGTTTTTGGAGATCTGATGTAATGTCCAAGAACACACAGCCAGCAGATGGTTTTTTCCTCTGCCGCTCTCAAGCAACTGTATGGCTGGGATCCTCCTTTATCAAACAAGCAATGGTATATCTTTATTCTTTGATTTTTCTTTTGCTTTAGAAGCAATAATATGCATTTTTTTTTCTTTTACTTCTATACTTTTCTGCTAAGATTATTATCATTTCCATTGTGGAAAAACGAGTTTTATTTTGTCAACCTTACATTAGACTGATAATTCCAAAACCATACGGTCATCAAGATATTAGATCAAATTCATGGCAGACATAAGGATGTTAATTTCCTATCTCTACCACTAGATTATTTGTGGTTGAATCCATAAACATGGAAATTATGTAGGTATAATCATTATACTTTAGAGATTTAAAGCACATCTTAAATTACTTTCAAAGCAATAAGATTTCCATTTGGTAGGGAGAAAAAAACAATCTTTATGCTGTTTTCTTAAATGTCTGCTACCAACAGTTCAACATTGTATTTAATGAGCTGTTCCATTATGCCTGGACTGGAAGCACCCATTAATCAATTCTGTGCTCCCTAACCTCCTTTGCCTGGTGAGGAGAATAAAGTTTCCTTGTAATAATTGCTGTGGCTTCAGGGGAAAAAACATCCCGGCCTATTGAGTAATGCATTAGCTAATATGAAAAACAAAGAGACCCCAAAAGAAATGGTTTAAAGAAAACATAAGTTTTTTTTTCTGATGCCACATGTAAATTCTGCAATAAGCCAGATACATTAATAGGAGACTCCTCTAGTCTGTGCAATCCTTTAGAACCCAGTTTCTTTGTATATTTTTACTTTTTTACCTCCTTACGCATTATCCTTATCCGAAGACTCAAAGCTTCTATACAAGGGGCAGAGGAAAGGATATGGAATAATATATGTTCAATTTTCAAAGACTCAGAAGGAGAATTAGGAACAACCATTTCTGTTCACATTCCATTGGCAGGAATTTAGTTAAATTGTCAAACATAGCTTCAAGTGTGACTAAGAAATATAGTTATTCTCTGGGTTGCTGTATTCCAGTTACAACTCTTACTACAGAGGAAGGTGACAAAGGGTGTCAGTGGACAGTAGCAGTCTCTTCCAAAGAGTGCTACTAATATAAACTGGAATATGTGTTTGCTTCCAGGAATGTAAATGACTTAACGTAAGACGTTAAGCCTACAAAGTCATTTAAACAATTCTCAGTTCCAAATATTTTCATGAACAATATCATGTCATTCTTTGGAGATATATTTGGGCACCCTTTAACCACTTTCAAAACATCATTCTATATTCAATTTTAAGATTAAATTAATTTTTATTTGAATGGATGCTAAAAAGCAAATACATTATTGTATTTGTATGATCTATTGCTCAGTAGGGTGATCATTTTATAAATTTGTTGAAAGGACCAAAACAAGAAATTCAAAGCTATGTCTGTGAATTTTCCCAGACTGCCTCTTCTGAAATCAGTGGGAGGTGTTTAGGACTGCAAGAGAGAAGTTCCATAGTAATAGCTATCTTTTTGCCTCACAGTTGCTAAGACAGAGAAAGAGTCTGGGAGAAAAGCGGGAAAAGAGAGAGAGAGAGTCAATCTCACATAACAAAATAAATTTATTAAAAGGTAGAAAGGTACAAGAGCAACAGGGAATGTAGAAAAACACATTTGAAGGCTTTAGAAAAAAATTAATTTTGGGTGTAATAATTTGTTTATTTCCTCTCTTCACTCAGTGAATCTCCTTTCCAGTCCTAATAATTAGAACCACTTTGAGTCAGTACATATATTCTTCTTACGGTCCTTCCACTGTCCATGATTTTTATACTCACTTAGCTTAATAAAGCAGTATTAGTAAGCATCATAAATTAGAGCACCTACTATTTTGATGTTATTTCATTAGAGAAACCACTTCCTAAAAAGTGTTTCATGCTCTGTCTATATTTTGAAAATAAAATAAAATGAAATTGGATTGATTCAAAATTTTGTAGGCTGTTGCTTTATGTGTGTGCACTTTCTTGAGAATTATATATTTTTAAGGGTACTCTAAGATGTTACAAAAGTAGAGCCGAAAATTGTTGCTCTAAAATGATTCGAATTGCAGTTATGGTAGGTGCATTTCTCTGAGGCCAGGAAGAAAAAGATAAAAGCCATCATTAGGACTTCTAAGTTCTCTCCTTGTATTTTCAGAGATCTCATATGAGTATTTCTCTGAGGCATCACGGTTTGTGAAATCATTTTTTCGGGTAAAATGAAAATACCCAAGCTTTGGTCATAATAGGGCACTGAGGGACTTAAGAAAACTTAATCATCAAAGAGATTCAATTATGTTCTTTACATTCATTTACCAAGACAAGGAAGAAGACTGTATTATTCCAGAAAATGAAGTTACTGTACAGTAGCAAACAAACAGACAACATTTCAGAACAACTCTTAACGTGAAAGTTAAGTTTGTCCATTTCAGAACAACTCTTAAAGTGAAAGTTAAGTTTGTCAGCACACCCTGTGGAAAAGTCTCCAGGCAGATCCCCTAAATCCATTAGGTGTGACTTTAAATGGTTTTCACCTGAATTTCTTTGCCTGGGTGCTTCCTCTGTTCTCTTGAGCCCTTTCTGGCTGCAGGCTTAGCAGGCTGGAAGCGTCTAGCCCCTGGGAGCAGCCCTCACTAGTAAGTATCCTGGCAGCCTCTCTCAGGAGAGAAGAGGCTAATGGAACTTATAATGGAACTTCCAAGCTGTGTTCTATGCTTTTCTGAGTTACCTTGAGAGATTAAACTGCTTTTGTCCACAGTGGTGATGTGCTTGATAACACACCGTAACACCAACGCACTCAACTTCACTCTTCTGCTTTCCTACTGATATGTCCTCGGATCCCAAACTACTTGTATTTTAATCCTTAACCGGGTCCTGTAGGAATGGAAACTAAGACCGGCCCCAGCCATTGAAAATTACAATACAGCAATGTTTACTGTTCTGTTTCATAAAGAGTTCTATTTTCCTTAACCCTGCATTGGCCCTGAATAATCATACACAATGATTAAACTATAGAGAGTACAAGGTCACCAAAGGACATTTTATTAGTCCATTATCACACTGCTGATAAAGACATTCCCAAGACTGAGCAACTTAGAAAAGAAAGAGGTTTAACTGGACACTCACAGTTCCACTTGGCTGGGGAGGCCTCACAATCATGGAGGAAGGCAAGGAGGAGCAAGTCACATATTATATGGCTGACAGCAGTCAAAGAGAGCTTGTCCAGGGAAACTCCTGCTTTTAAAACCATCACATCTCAAGAGACCTATTCATTATCACTGGAACAGCACAGGAAAGACCTGCTTTCATGATTCAGTCATCTCCCACCAGGTCCTACCACGACTTGTGGGGATTATAGGAGCTACAAGGTAAGATTTGGGTGGGTATGCCATATCAGGCATCTAACTCCCTTTGCACATTTTATAGATGAGAAAACTGAGTCAGAAAGATAACTTGTCTTTCTTGGAGTCCTCTGGTCTTATGATGAAGAACACAGACTCAAGCAAGTTAGATTACATGGTTTGAATCTTGGCCCCAATAATTTATTAGCATTTATTAACAAATATAATTAACATTAGACAAGTGTGCAAGTAGGAAATGTAATTAAAGCATACAAAATAAGGAAGGAAATTTTTCTTGATCTCAAGTAAAATAAAACTGGATTAGCATAAGGCAGACAATCATAAAAAGAGAATTATTTTATAGAAGAGAGAAAACACACAGATTATTGATAATAGTGCACAAAAACAAACCTAAACACTAGGACATTAAATTCTCAGGAGTACAGGCTTGTGAATTAGAAGATTGATTAGAATCTTGGCTTTGGCTCTCTCTTATTGGCTATGGATTTTTGGCATTTTGCTTAACTTTCCTGTACCTCCAACTAGTCATCTGAAAAATGTGAGTCATGATTATAGTATCTCACAGGATTTCTCTGAAGATTAAAAAAGATAATGCATATAAAGTAACTGGTACATACTAAGCTCAATAAACATTAACTTTCAATATTATTATTAGCACAGTGGTAGTGATAAATTCCCACCCTGCCATGCTCTCCATTCCGAAAGAGCAGCGACATCACTCGAGTGGTGACAACTAACATTTAAAGCCATACCTAAGTTTTAATTACCACAGTAAATTTAAAGCTCTCTTCTTTTCGTTAATATGCTAACAAATGAGTTCTCTTTAAGTATGTTTTTTCTCATTTAATATGTGGCACAATACAATTTATTTGTAGCAATTTTTTCCTTTTTGACACAGTGTAGAACTGTTTTATGTGGTGTTTCTTCTGCCTAATAAACAAAGCACCTTAATCTTAAATTTATGTTCAATTAAGGGAATCAAAGCTGAAAACCTGACAAGCAATGGCAATGCATAATTTACAATTTAAATTCACCATGCAGGTTCAGGATGTGATCATGATAAAACTTTTCTTCCTTGATTAAAAAAAAAATGTCAATAAGTATTGTTGGTCAAAGGGTATAAAGTTTCAGATAGACAGCTGGAATAAATTTTGAGATCTGTTGTTCAGTAGGGTGACCATAGTCAGTCATAATGTATTTTATATTTCAAAATAACTCAGTATATTTTGAATGTCTCACCATAAAAATGATAAGCAAATGAGGTGATATGTTAATTTGCTCAATTTAATTATTTCAAATTATATACATATATCAAAACATCATATTGTACCCCATAAATGTATATAACTGTGACTTATCAATTTAAAAGAATATTAATAATAAAAACAATAATAAGTTAGAAACAAATTTAAAGTGGTGGGAGATTAATATACACTGATACATCCATGTGGGATGATGCCATGTGGCCATTAAAGCACTCAGTGGTGTAATATTGACATGAAAAGTGTTCTGGATAAATTTCTAAGTAAAAAAAGTGAGCTATAAGATACTTTGAAGAGGGCACCTATCCTCTTGAAAAATGTCTAACCTGGAGAAAGACTAGAAGAAAATATCAACAGTGGGTATTCTTACCTGTCAGGCTTTGGGGTAATTTCCCTCTTTCCTTTTCTGTGTTTCCAAATTTCCTGAATTGCTAGCATATTCATTTTAGTAACTATTTAAATATATACTTTAAAATATTTAAATGAATATATGTAGGTCAGCAGTAATGAGCAAAACTAAATCAGAACAGCTATTCTTTACCCCTGGACTTAAATGATATTGTTGGTTCCTTGCATTCATACTTGTTTGTAAAGTATCATTTTCATAAACTTTCATTTAATGCAGTGAAGGTACTCCTCAAGTGAAATGTTGCAGTTGAGACAAGGAAAGTTTAGACCGTTTCCTCTAATTGATCTCCCACACTCTTTTAATTAGAACAGACTCAGGAGAGACATAAAAATAAAATTATTGATTCATCTGAAATTAAAAATTTGCCGTTGTGTTTTCTTCAAGAAGTGTAACATGACTCTTGTTAAACAATGATTTTCCAATTTTAATTACATTAAATTCTGCCTTTCTAAATTCTTGCTGTTATTCTAATTAGAGGGACATTTCTTATTTTCTATGCAGCTCTCCTATTTTGGTACACTTGAATCATCTCCGCATAATTTTCCAGAAGTTTTTTGCACTTTAAATTAGGTAAAGTTACTCTCTGCTAAAAGATTAATAAAATGCATAGAATGTCTTGCAGATGGTGTAGAAGACTTATGTACTTTCTATGGCATGTAATTCAATGGAGAAAACTTTTAGATGCATATTGCTAATGAAAACAAAACAAAACAAAATAAACAAAAACAAAAAAGCCACACACACAACACAGGTTAGTGCAACTAAGTGTTAATGTTGTAAAAATACCCTGTGAACAGGTACTAAATTTCAAACATGTTCACACAAGGTGCAACATCATATGGGCATAGATACTACCAGGAGCCTTTCCAGTAGTTTTTGCCCCTTCTTTGTTGCTGGAATACCACAAATTTTGTTCAATTACTTATGGGTGCCCACTTTTTAAACCTAAGGATGTCATTGTGAGGATTCAGACTGGATATCCCACTGGACTGTGATTGCAAGCCTTCATTCAATTAATATATTTTAAGTGATTAAATTAGCAAAATGTAAAATGTAAAAACAGGAAATGCAATAAATGAATACAAACTAAGAAAAAATGGTCCCTGCTCTCAAGCAAAATTAAACTGGATTAGCACGAGATGAACAATCAGAAAAAGAAGTGTTTTATATAGAGCAAGAAAATATAGAAAGAATCAACAGTTCACAAACACAAATCTAAACACGAGAACAGGCATTCATTCATTGATACCTTCACAGCTTTACTTAAAAAAATAATTTTTGGGCACTTGACATAGACAGGATGGGTATTGGGAATACAAAGACTAATAAGCTTTAATTAGCATAATAGGAATACAGTATGTATGGAATTAACTTAATACGATGTAGCATATGATAAGTGTAAGCTAAAGACCAGGAATGAAAGTAATATATTTAGGGAACCTATAGAAGAGTTTATTTCAACCTATGAAGTCCAGAGAAATTTTGTGAAAAAAGTGTGATTTGAAAAATAATTAGCTAATCTTTAAAGATAATTTTTTCAGTCAATAAACATGTATTTCCTATCTAATATACCTAAGTTCTGGTATTACAATTAAAAAAAAAAAAGACAAGAAGCAACAAAATCATGTCCCAGAAAGGCTCAGCATCAAATAAAAGAATAGAAGAGACAAATATATAATTAACAAGAATAAGATGCTTTACAATAAAATTGAGATATAAGTATGACCGGATGCAATGAATGAAACAACCCAAGACCAAAACTGGCTTCTGAGCTTCATGTCTAAGAGAATGAAAGCTGCACAGTTTTCACATTTCAGAAGACGGTGGTTAGAGAAAAAAAGTTTCTCTCTCTCTCTCTCTCCTTTTTTTTTTTTTTAAGAGAAGGAAAAGAAATAAACCTCGTTATAGAGAGCTGAAGTTTGGGGCAAGAGAGAGACACAAGGGTGATTTTAAAGACATATTAATATATAGCATGCAATGAAAATTCTTTCCTCTGTCTTTCCAAGGAGACTTTCAGAAAAATCTACACTGCTTTTCAAAATTATTATCGATTTGAATTTTTTTCCAGGTGCCATGACATGTGTGTGGTGAGATAGGCTACACGTTGGTGCTGAGTGAAAGTCATAGCCCTCAAGTGTCCAGAAACATTCAGATGACAATGTCCCAAATACATTTCAGTTCACCAAGTCCAAAACCAAGTTGCAGGACACTGACATGCAGATGACCTAAGCCAGGAGCCTGATCATGATCCTTGATGTCGCTTTTCTCTTCACTTACCAGATCCAAACCAGTAAAGCTGCTTCCAGACAGCTTACCACCATGTCTCTTCTGTCTCTATTCACTTCTATTCCCACATGTGATCCTATCCCCATCAATTTACTCTAGAATCATTGCATTAGTCTCTTATCTCTATAACCCCAACCCGATCTTCCTCTCCAACCTGTTTTCCATATTGCGACAATAGTGACCTTATCGAAACATAAATTTGATCATGCCAGATTCTGAAGAACTGATAAGGATAATAAGCGAACCAGCAAGGTAGAAGAATCTGAAGACTATGGATAGAATGTCACAAACAGAAGGATCTTAAAGAACATTGATCTCAGCTCTTTCATTTAACAGAGGAAAATTTGAGGCACAATAGGTCAAGGAAAGTGATTTGTCTGAGGGGATACAAAGGCATAAAATACATACTTCTCATTCTATCCTTTTTTCTTTCTTCTCACTCTGTCACCTAGGCTGGAGCGCAGTGACGCGATCTCGGCTCACTGCCACCACCTCCTTCAGGGTTCAAGTGATTCTCCTGGCTCAACCTCCTGAGTAGCTGGAATTATAGGCATGCACCACCACACCTGGCTAATTTTTGTATTTTTTTAGTAAAGATGGAGTTTCACCATGTTGGCCAGGCTGATCTTGAACCCTTGACCTCTAATGATTTGCACACCTTGTGTGAGCCACCATGCCTGGCTGGATTTCTTTTCTTTAATTCATGTCCATTGGTCTCTGGAACTGTGCTGTCACTCTTCTATTCCCACCAATGAAATAAAAAAAACCTTCCCTTATTTTATTATTGTTTTCAAAATAGCAAAGGGCATATTAAATTGGCTTGGGAAAAATAACACACATAAACATAATTTAAATATTAGGCTCCCCAAATGAGCTTTCAGCACCCAGAAAGGAGAACCATCTTGTACATACTGAAAATAGAGCAGTAGAAATAATTTACTAAGTTTCTGATCACACTTGGACATGAACTAGCTGATAACTTTAACCATCATATATACACACAAGAGGCAGTGATAGAGAAAAGTTTATATTAATTCCATACAAACCAAGCCACCTTTATCTTCCTAAAGAATGGGCTAATAGACACTAAAGGAGCATTTTGTTCTGCTATCTTTTGGGAATATCAGTAGAAAAGTTACAAGGACTAAGAAGCTAAACTCCATGACACAGGTCTCACTGGAACTCCACCACTGATGTCAGCTGCATCTTTTTGGGGGATGTTGGCCACAAAGTAGCTGCTCAGCAGAGGACCAGAGCATGAAATAGGCTTTTAGTCACTTTATGGTTAAAAAGAAAAGAGGGAAAAATGAAGTATCACATTTCATGATGTCAGATGGAGAAGAAACTCTGCAGGAAAATTCTCCCAGATAGAAAGAAATTCAGAAACAGAGTCAAGGTGCAAAGAGGAATGTGATTTCCCAAAAGGCAAGAGGAGCTTTGTAAACTTTGTTTTGAAAAATCTCTTGGAGGACTTTGAGTCAATGTCTTATTTTATCCAAATTGGCTTTCACTTCTGTCACTATTATTAGAGCTGTTGAGTTTTGCCTGGAAGTGTTGTAGATCCTGTGGTTCCCACATTTTTTCAAAAACAGAATCACCTGGAAGTATTTCTGTGGTTGAGAAGTGCAGTGAATTTAGCTGGCTGTTTGATGAACAGCTCTCTGATGTCATCAGCTTTTTATTCTACCTTCCTGCTGGTTCTCGTCACTCTTCTAATTCCAAATGTGGTTAAGAGAAAGAAGGACAAAATAAAAATCTATTTTCGAGCCAAGTAACACCACCCATGACTAACTATCTACTGTATTTGTGACTTTGGACATTTTTATCATTGCCAACTCCTGTGTGCACAAATTGCTACTACTAAATAAGAAACCTCTGTTTTATATTCGTGTAGCCTAAATTAAACACATTGTTATCTATAATATGTATGTTTTACTGAATATTTGGAGAGTCTCTCTTTTTTTTTTTTTTTTTTTGAGACGGAGTTTCGCTCTTGTTACCCAGGCTGGAGTGCAATGGCGCGATCTCGGCTCACTGCAACCTCCGCCTCCTGGGATCAGGCAATTCTCCTGCCTCAGCCTCCTGAGTAGCTGGGATTACAGGCACGCGCCACCATGTCCAGCTAATTTTTTGTATTTTTAGTAGAGACGGGGTTTCACCATGTTGACCAGGATGATCTCGATCTCTTGACCTCGTGATCCACCCGCCTCGGCCTCCCAAAGTGCTGGGATTACAGGCTTGAGCCACCGCGCCCTGCCGAGTCTCTCTTTTTTATTCTCTCTCTCCTTTCCTTTCTTTCCTCTAAGGAAAATGGATGATAACAGTAAGTAAATAACAGCAATTTCCTTTTAGAGATTTTCATGCTACAGCTTCCTAAAGCCTTATGTGTAGATCAAATATGACTTGAAAATAAAAAATGATTGAGGCAGGAATGTCTAAAATTATAATGTAAGACATGATTTCAGGAATATGACAGAGAGAAATAGAAAACTAAGGCTGTACTACCATGAACAAATGAAAAAGCTAAATCACTTGATATTTTTAATCCTACTTTATCAATACGTAATGTATGTATGTGATTTAGATAAGCTATTTATGATCTTAAGTTTTTGCTTCATTTAAAAATACATATACATCATCTTAATTCCCCAGAAGGGACAGTCATCATATCTTGTTGAGAATGGAAGAAACATTTGGTAAATGCACAGACTGATAAATAAAACTCTAAGTTGGGAACCAGCATAGCACAGTTGGTGAAGAGAGCAGAGTAAATCTGCTTTGTGACTTACAACAAAAATATTGAAGTCTCTTAGTCACTCAGTTTCCTCTCATATCAACTAGCAAAAAACGTAATCTATTTCAAAAATTATCTTGGATGCTTGTTAAGGCTTGTGATGATACAGCACAGATTTTATCTCTCAAATTTTATATCATTTGTTGTAGGGAGCTGAGCAGAAGGGTAAAGCCACGTGTATCTGGATCTATATCTTGCTTCAATTATTTTATTCTTAATATTGGCATAGCTATATAAGGCTATAAAGAGGAACTGCTCTGATTCTGTAGCCACAGGCAGAAATGTAAGAGACATTATCAAGGTGACTTTCAAAGACCAAGGGTGGGGCCAGAGCAGATAGCCGGGTAGTCGTTTGCCTACATCTGGGTAGATTTCCATCTTTCTTGCTGTCTTGGGTGTGACAACAGTCATGGAGGATTGTCTGTGGCGTTGCAGGAGACTGTAACCCACATTTTAACATTCTTTACTTTTCCATGGTGTGCACCAGATAGCAACATATGGTTCCAAATGTCTCTAAAAGTTGGGTAGAGGTCACAATAAAAAGAGTTGTTTGATGTTGAGAATGTAAAAAAGAGAGACAAAGAATGCAATGAATTGGCCACTGGAGAGAAGTCAACTTCAGTGTTTTCAATTGCCTATTACAGTTGTTACAGAAGAAAAACAGAGAGAGGTACAACACTGATAATGTCGACTGCCGAGAGGGGAAGAATTCTTCTCACTGATTATTGTAGAACTATTCAATGACAAAAATCAATATTATTCTAAGATTGTCAAGTCATTTTACAGAACACAGGTACTTTGTAATAGTATTTTACAAAAGGTTGTCTTTTTTAGGATTTAAAAAGATAGAGAGTTAGTTGATAAACTGGTTTGGTTTCCTGTGTTAATTTCCAGCTCAGTAATTCTACTGTGGTCGGAGGAAATTTGTTTACCTTGCCCTGGGATGAATACCCACCTAACGGGCTCTTACTTGTTTTCTCATTATGTGGCAAGCTTTAGAGATCACTTCATATGCCCCAAATGTCTGAGCTGCATAGAAGTAATACATTTCCATTTTAAAGCACTTGGGATTTAGTGAGTTTTTTGTTTTTATTTTTTGATGACTGGAGTCACCTACTCACCTTGTTATTATGCTGCAGATTATTCACAGGCAGTTAGTACACAAGAGAAGCTTTTAAAATTTCCTGGCCATGGGCAAGCTCAGGCCACTTTAATCAAGTGACATCTTATAGTATGCATTACTTCTTCTTTTTTTTTTTTTTTTTTTTTTTGAGACGGAGTTTCGCTTTTGTTACCCAGGCTGGACTGAAATGGCGCGATCTGGGTTCACCGCAACCTCCGCCTCTTGGGTTCAGGCAATTCTCCTGCCTCAGCCTCCTGAGTAGCTGGGATTACAGGCACTCGCCACCATGCCCAGCTAATTTTTTGTATTTTTAGTAGAGACGGGGTTTCACCATGTTGACCAGGATGGTCTCGATCTCTTGACCTCGTGATCCACCCGCCTCGGCCTCCCAAAGTGCTGGGATTACAGGCTTGAACCACCGCGCCCGGCCCTGCATTACTTCTTAAAGAAGGAGATGCAATAGCTTCTTAAAGTAGGAAATAATGTGCCATAAAGAAAGAGATTATGAAATACAATTCTTGTGACCTACGTTGCTGTGACCAGGACATTAAGAATAAGATTAATTACCCGATCTTCCAAAATTGTAATTATCTAACAATTTAAAAAAAGGACTAAAAAAAGAACAGTGCAGGTGAAAAGTATAAAAAGGTTGAGGAATATCTAGGGTCTTCTCAGAAGCAGACACGCAGATGAGGATTTCAGTGTTGTTAATTTGAGAGACTATTCCGGGAAAGAGTAGAGGAGTGAGAATATGAGACAGGAAAGAGTGGAAGCCAGTAAAGATGTACTGACAAGCAAGTGATCACTCAGGCAGCTGGAACTGGGAAAGTATAGAACACATCTTGGGAGTTCTCCCAATGAGTTGTTACTTTCAGTGACATTGACTCTCTGGCAATAAACACAAACTTCCATAGTCAAAAGAAAGGAAGGAAGGATGGGAGGGAGGGAGGGAGGGAGGGAGGAAGGAAGGAAGGAAGGAAGGAAGGAAGGAAGGAAGGAAGGAAGGAAGGGAGAAAGGAAGGAAGGAAGGAGGGAGGGGAAAAAGGGAAGAAGGAAGGAGGAAGGGAAGGAAGGAAAGGGAGGAAGGAAGGATGGAAGGAAGGGAAGAAGGAAGGAGGGAAGGAAGGAAGGAAAGGGAGGAAGGAAGGATGGAAGGAAGGGAAGAAGGAAGGAGGGAAGGAAGGAAGAAAGGAGGGAGGGAAGGAAGGAAGGAGGGAGGGAGGGAAGGAAGGAAGGAAGGAGGGAGGGAAGGAGGGAGGGAAGGAGGGAAGCGAAGAAAAAATCCATTAGGGAGAAAGTCTCAGCTGTATTCAGGAGTCCATGTTCACATATAGTGATAGCTACTGAGAACATATGGAAGGGGCATTGAGAGCATCTTCTAAAGCAATGTATTTATTTATTTATATAAAAGGTCTCATTCTGTCACCCAGGCTGGAGTACAGTGGCATGATCATAGCCCACTGCAGCATCAAACTCCTGGACTCAAGCAATCCTCCTGCCTCAGCCTCCTGAGTTGCTTGGATCAAGGCATGTACCACTACACGTGGCTATATTTTAAAATAAAATTTTTTTAGAGATGGAGTCTCTGCTGAGGCTGGTCTCAAAACCCTAACCTCTAATGCTCTTCTCACCTCAGTCTCCCAGATAGCTGGGAGTACAGGCAGCACTACCACATGTGGCTAATTAAAAAAAATTTTTTTAGAGAATTCTCACTATGATGCCAGGCTGGTCTCAATCTCCTGACGTCTAATGATCCTCCCACTTCAGCCTGCCAAGTAGTTGGGACTATAGGTGTAAGCCATCATGCTTGGCTTGCTATAACAATTTATATTTGAAGTTATAAAATAAGTGCTTCTGGATAAAAATGGGTTACTGAACACTTTTCCCCCAGAAATATCACCAAAATGACAATTATAGTACAAGAAATAGGAAGATAATCAGAGAAGACTTTCTCGGCCAACTGAAGAATTCTATATTCTTAAAGTTGTCCTGCCCAAAGGCAAGAATCAAACTGACCTTCAGAGTAGGAAGTTCATATTGCTCAGAGCCAGTAGCCTGGAACACATCAGGACCTGCCCCAAGCAGAAAACTAGTAAAGAGCTCTTTAAGACACAGTTGAATTCACACTACTGGATGACATCCTCTTCCTATCACTCTCACATAAAATTGGAGCCATGGTCTCTTTAAGGACGAAGTTGAAGTTTGCTAGCTCTCTTCTTTCCCTTGACTCCCAGAGGGCACTGAGAGAATCTTCTCTTGGGAATATAATCAGCCCAAGAAAAAAAGTCTTAAACATACTCTCAAATACATATATAGTGACATTGGAGTTTTCCTCATGTCACTCCAGGATCCTCTTTAGAAAACCTTAGAACCCACTAAGCCTTGCTTATTGCATTCACATCTTACAATCCACATTCCATTCCCTGTTGTTTAAACATGAGCACACAACAAGGGGTTAAAGGATATTTAAGAAAGGTTTTTGTCTTGAAAACTGTAGACTAAAATACACAGAAAAAAAGAAACTTGGAAGCAAGAGACTATTTGGAGGAAAAATCCCCCAATAATATCCTTAGAGAGTAAAAAAATATGTTGCATCTGTAAAACAAGAATAATATATTTTTTAATGAGATGAAAAACAACTCAAAAACACAATAGCGTAAATGAAAAGAATTATAAAAGAATTGAACAATAAAGTTGAGAAAATGTTCCAAAGAGTTATACAAGTTGACAAAGAGAGGAATTAATGCAATACATATAACAACTGAGTAAATTGAATTTTAGAGAGCTATTTTAAGCACCTTTGCTCAGGATGTCACTCAAGTACATTCTGAGAGAGAGAAAGAGATACAGGAAAAAAAAATCAAAAGGAGGAGAAGCAGCAAAAGAGGGAGAAGAAGGAGAAAAAGAAGAACAAGAAGAGGGAGGAGATGGAGATAGGATTCAGGGCTGAAACAACAACAAAACCCCAGAGATGAAACATAGGAAAAAAGGAAATAGAATGCCTAAGGTAATCATGAAAGTAGGTTCCAGGAAGAAGGCTCTGACCTGTATGTAGAGGAGTATCAGTCCTCATTGAAGCTGTGTTATTGTCAGAAATGCCCATCCAGAAGGCTATTGCCCTTCTCATATTCTATTGTTTTTTTTTCTTTCTTTTTATGCAAGTGATCTTCTTGTACACTTGCTTTACCAAAACAGAGGAAACTAAAGACTACAAGTGCATAGTAAAAATTTGGCCTTATGAAGAGAAGAGTGGCTTTTGCCTTTGGCTTTTGGAGGTAGACTACATCATCTCTTACAAGAGTGTCTTTATTTCCGGTTGTAGCCAGACACACCAAGTAGTCTTAGAATGGAGATTGGACATCCCAGGAAGGTCAGCCATGGAATTTAGGGTGGGTACTTTGAATTATATAGTATGAACTGACACAGTGGCTAAGTTTAAACAAGTGGGCAATCAACCCATCAATAAATCATACCTACATAATCAAGCCTCTGTGAAATCTCTGAAGCTCATGTGAGTCTCCCTGATTGGCAATATTCCACACATATTGTCACATGTTGATACTCTGAGCTCAATACCTTCCAACTCCATGGAGAAGGAACAATGGAAGCTTCACATTTGGAAACTTTTCAGACTCCACCCCATGTGTCTGTTTCTTTGGTTGATCTTCATCTTTATCCTTTTCCTGTAATAAACCATAACTATGAGTTTTTAGTGAGTTCTGTAACTCCTTCTAGCAGAGTTGAGGCTATGAGTGGCTTGTGTTGGTTTAAAGAGAAGTCTTAGGGATTATGCCCTCAGACTTGTAGGTTGGCTAACTCTGGGTATATGAGATCCAGAAAACAGATAACTTATCTCAAGACAGAAACAGAAATGTCCTAGACAGACCGATAATAAAAGTGCCAAAATGACAGCTACATTGGAAGCCAAGAGAGCTCATTCAGAGAGGAAGAAAATGAAGACATTCTCCATGGAAAGGCGGGGAAGTGATGCCATTGTATTTGTAAAACTTTGGTAGAGAGCAATGGAAAAGATTATTGGTAGGTTAAAAAATCAAGCCAATGAAAAAGCAAGGCAAAAATTAACTTCAGGAGAAACAAAGGGTAAGAAGTAGGAAATATAATCACAGCACACGATACTGCTGAACTGCGTCATATCAGCAGAGTAGACTATAAACCCTAAACAGTGACAGAACCTAAAATTGTAGTATTTGAAAAGAGGAGAGGCTGGACATGGCAGTTTATGCCTATAGTCTGAGCACTTTGAGAGGCTGAGATGGGAGGATCATCGGATCCCAGGAGTTCGAGACTAGTCTGGGCAACATGGCGAAAACCCATCTCTCCGAGAATGTAAAAATTAGCCAGGCATGGTGTTGTACTTGTAGTCCCAGCTACTCAGGGGGCTGAGGTGGGAGCATAACGTAAGCCCTGGAAGTCCAGGCTGCAGTGAATAATGATTGTGCCGCTGCACTCTTGCCTCAGAGACAGAGTGAGACATTGTGTTAAAAAAAAAAAAAAGGATAAAGGGAAAATCAATTTAATCAGTTGAAGGTGTTAATAGATAAACTGATCAAGTCAACAGACACTATTCATGTACACCATGGAGAAACAGAAATAGAAGATGCATAAATGGCGGACAAAATGCTGAAAGAGTTGGAGGGGAGAAGCTGGAGGAACAGGGAGACATAGCACTGTTTCGGTATGTTTTCATTTAGTACTATCTAACTTTTAAAATTATGTGCATGTTTCAGCTAACTCTGGGTATATAAATAAATAAAATATAATTTAAGAAACAGATGACATTTGCTGTATGAGCTTATGAGGAAAGAAATTAAACCAAGATGCAATAATTAGAAATTTGGTTAATTTATATGATTTAAATATGAAGGCATTTAATGTGTTTTGTTGTCAGGAGACTTAAATTGAAATTCCATAAGGAAGGGTGGGCTGAATAAAAATTAGAATGTCGTAACGGTTCCGAGCTTCAATTTTAGCTTTTTAAAGGCAATTACTAACTCTCTAACTTCAAGGTTGCTGTGCACTTATTTAATCATTCCCAAACTGAAATAATTTGAGGTTATAAGATTGCTGAAAATAATGATTAATGAAACACTATGTAAAAGCAAACTTTAATCAAACATTGAATACATTAGTTAAATGTGGGAGATATACCATTTTATACCTTCCTTCCTCAACTGAGATTTCTTCGTTATATCAAATAGAGTTCTTGACATGCCAAGCATGCAAATCTAATCAGCCTGCCAATATGAACTGAGTTTCTGCTATGCGTCAGGAGTCAGGAATGGCTCTGGATGTGCACAGAGCTACAGCATTGTATGCATGCATGAACCCCACTCCTCTGGTTCTTGAAATCTAAGTAGAAAGAGAATCATGAAACATGAATAAAAGAGTTAAGATTTAGAGAGAAGTGAAGAGGAAAAGTACAGCATGTTTCACTGTGGACCCAAGGAAAGCCTCTATGAGAATTGAGATACTCAGGCATAATATTTTTCACTGTGGCAGACATATTGTTCACTGTGGACCCAAGGAAAGCCTCTCTCAGAATTGAGATACTCAGGCATAAATAATCCTTAACCAGGTAAACTGTGAGAAAAAGGATGCTCAAGGTGCTGAGAGCAGTTTGGGGAAATAGGCTGAGATGAGGAGCTGGGCATGACTGGGGACCAGAAGAGGACAGGTGGCCCTGGATCCAAATGAGAAGGAAAAATGCTGGAAAGAGAGAGTGGGTAGGGACACCAGAAGCAAAAGCAAGGAGAAGCTGATACTGTGGGCCAGGGTGGTGGGGAAAGCCTCCGTGTGAAGTGCGTAACTGGGTGGATGAATAATGACAAATGAGCACAGGTGGAGAAGATGCATGGGCTCCAAGGTTTTACATCAGTTTTAGAAAAAATTCCAAAATCCTCAGGGAGCCTGTAAGGATCCCTAGGGACCTGGTTTCTGCCCACTTTTCCCATCTCATTTGGTGCTACATGCTTCATTTTGTTTTTATTTTTGTTTTTTGAGACAGAGTCTTACTCTGTCACCAGGCTGTAGTGCAGTGGCGTGATCAGCTCACAGCAACCTGTGACTCCCTGGTTCAAGCAGTTCTCCTGCCTCAGCCTCCTGAGTAGCTAGGATTGCAGGCATGCACCACCATGACTGGCTAATTTTTGTATTTTTAGTGGAGATGGGGTTCCACCACGTTGGCCAGCATGGTCTTGATCTCCTGACCTTGTGATCTACCTGCCTCGGCCTCCCAAAATGCTGGGATTACAAGAGTAAGCCTGGCCTCAAACATGCTTTAAGACCTTTTTTATGATTGGGAGCTGCTTCCCGGAATAGAGCCTTCTCTCTGCCTGGAATGTTCTTCTCATCGCCCTTGCAGTCACTCCCAAGTGCCCTTCAAGGCAAGGTATAAAGGCTCCTTCCTCTAGGTAGTCTTTCCTGAGCACCTAATAGAAGCCAATTTCTGCTTTGAAAATATCTTCTCACATCTGTTAGCTTTTCTTCATGGAAGCTACATTCCATCCGTGTGCCTCAGTGTCCTCTTTTGTAAGATAGAGCAACTAATATTAGCAACTATCTCAAAGGGTTCATGGGGACTTGGGACTTTAAGGCACTAAAAGTAGTTCCTGGTATATAGTAAGGGCTCAGTAAACATTAGCTATTATTTGAGGGAAGCTAGGTCCAAAAGAATGTTTTTCTGGAGTGCAGTGGCACAATCTTGGCTCACTGCAAACTTTACCTCTAGGGTTCAAACGATTCTCCTGCCTCAGCCTCCAGAGTACTGGGATTACAAGCATGTGCCACCATGCCCAGGTAATTTTTGTATTTTTAGTAGAGATGGGGATTCACCATGTTAGCCAGGCTAGTCTCAAACTCTTGATTTACCAGCCTTGGCCTTCCAAAGTGCTGGGACTACAGGCATGAGCCTCATACTGTCACTTCTCTATTCAAAACCTTCAGTGACTCCCCTTTCATCCAGAAGAAAAGTCTGTCCTCTCACCAGCCCACAAGGCCTTAGCAGATGCACATACCTGCTGCCTCTCTGATTTCACCTTTGCTACTCCTGTGTCACTCATGACTTTATTCCAGCCAACTAATTGAAGTTAGTAGTTTTGCTACATTGTAAATGTACTAAGTGCCATTATATTGTTTGTTTTGAAAAGGTTAATTGCATGTTATATGAATTCCATCTTAATTCATTTTTTAAAAAAGCAGGAGCTTTAGAACCATGGTGACCCAGGTCAAATTCTGTCACTTAGCTGGATCGTCTCTGACATCTGCTTCACCTCGCTGTACCTCAGCTTCTGTAGCTGTAATAAGTGCATAACAGTAGTGCTTACCTCTTAAGGTTGCTGTATTAGATAAGCTAACACATGTAAAAATATGAAGAACAGTGTCTAGCATATAAAATAAACAAAGATAAATGCTCATTTTCTTAAAGAAAACTTCATTCTATTTATGCACAAAGGAGAGTAAAAGTATGAGCTGTCCTTTTATAAAATTCCTATAATTTATATTGAGCCTTAGGTCTGGAATGGGAAATGGAGAATATGAGTCTAACCACTTCATGCTATGGTCGAGGCAGTTGAGATTTAAGGAGATGACGTGGCTTGTCCAAGAGCAGTGAGCTGTAGTCAGTGGTCAGTCCAGGGCTGGCTCCTCATACCCTGAGTGCTCAGCCTGGATCTTTTCTTCTTTAGCCTGGGATGAGCCCAACATATGTATGAAATTAGCTAAATACCAACTAGGTTCAGAACATACATGTGACTGAATTTCTTTAGCGTCTCAGGTTATTACAATAGGATGTCAAGGGATAAATAAATGAGATAGTTTTTTCCCTGCAAAGATTTCACTACAGCGGCTTTCCACAGTGCTTTGGCAAATAGACCAGTGTTGGTACAGAAATTACAGTAAAACTGTTGAGGTATGTGTAAGGATAAGCACCTTGCTGAAAATGAAAATTCAAAAGAAACCCCTACTTCACATAGCACTTTGCTGAAATCTGAAGAAGCGTATGTAAAGTTATACACTGGTTTTCTTAGGCATGAACTCAGGATAACACTAAACATTAAGCGGATCAAGGTAGGCACTTGGAATGAAATTAAAAGAGAAATTAGGCTCCTCATTCAGCTCAATCTTACAAATCTGCTACTATAATTTATAGGTTGTACATCTATGAGAGATCATCGTCCATTCATTTATTCATTCAATGAGTAGTAGTCAGGCTCCCTCTAAACACCAGGCACAGTGCTACACATTAAGATTTCAGGCAAACAAAGCAAAGAGTCTATCAGAGAATTTGTAATAAAATAAATAAAACAAGTAGAGAGTTAATAATGACCAGGAGGGATCTAAGAAGGGTATTGTGAAGAGAGCTAATGGGAGGAGCTAATTTAGATCAAACAGACAGAATTGATACAAAGAGGCAAAAGAGACAAGAGAGACAATTAAGGGTCTATTGTAACAGACCAGATGGAAGATCTTGGTGATTTAGGCTAGTGCCATGGCTCTCAATCCGGGGTAATTTTGTATATCAGAGGGCTTTTATTTGAGAATGTCTGCAGACATTTTTGGTTGTCACACCTTGGGATGAGGATACTGCTGACATCTAGTGGAGAGAGTCCTGGGAAGTTGCTAAAAGTCCCACAATGAACAGGACAACAGCCCCCATAAAAAATAATATTCTAACCCAAGATATCAAAAGTTTTGAGGCTGAGAAACCCCAAGCTAGTATGATATTAGAGGAATGTAGAAAAGTCGACTAAAGACACGTTCTGGAGATAAAGCCATTAGTGTATAAAAATAAACTGATATGGGAGTAGGTGGAGAAGTAAGAAAACAATGAAGGGTGACATCCTGATTTTCCAGTTTTAATGGCTGGATGGAAGGTGGTATTCATATTGAAATGAGAAAATTTGGGAGAGGATTCAGTGTGAGGCAATGACATGGCACAGAATCAAAGATTTGAGATGTTGAAATGATAATTAAAATTGGCTGCATGAATCTGGAGGTCTGAGCAAAAGACAGCATTTGAGAATCTTTGGCTTAAAGGTAGTATTTAACATCACAGAAATATGTGATATCACCCAGTGAAAAAAGCATAAAGAAGTAGGTAAGAACTCAAGACTTTGACCCTAAATCAGCCACAAAGTTCCAGCAGGCTCTAAAAGCCGCTTGGACTTCTGGCTTTGGTGCCCTGAGTAATATTTTAAGTATATTCAAGTATGCTCACAACATTTTGAAAAAACTGTACATTTGCATTCCTCAGGTTACTCTAAGCTATTTTTCTTTGTATCAAGTTATCTTCTAAAAATTAAGTAATTTAAAATGGATTAGTATCTAAGTAATGCCACCAGCTCTCACAGGAAGCACAATGCTGCATGCCATTGTACTGCTTTATTATTAACCGCGGTGTCTCAAATTTCAGCTTAAGATTTGGGGAATGGGAAAAAGATAGCATGCATTCAATTAGACATGTTTATTCTTAAGAGGGCACTATGAGAAACTGTGAATCAAGAGTGATTACCAGAGTCATTTTGGGCAAAAAATAACTGGATGAATATATGTACAAAATACAGTCCTTCTACAAAGCACAAAACAAATTAGCAGCAGCTGCTGATCACTCATGAGTAACTCAACACCATGAGCCTGTGTACATGAGCAGTGGAGAGAAGCATTTTAACAAGGAAATACATTTCAGTTTTAAGCCTTACAGAATTTTACAGATGACACAGAAATGTAACTGCAATGTGCCATTTAGTTTTCAAGAAACTTGCTTTAGGAAATCTCTCTAATATTTCTAATTATCAAAATGAACTATTTCCTTATGAACCAGAGGTAATACAAGTAAAAAGTAGCAAAACTCTTGAAATAATATCAGCCCAATTATGATTCCCATATAATTAATTGGACCAATATTGCTGACTTCTTGCCCAAAAAACAAAATATTTCAGTCTCTGCAATTTGGGATAGATTATTACTAGAAATGGATGCATGGATTCCTTTAACCAGAAAAATAATGACCACAAATAAACTAATATATACTGAGTAACAAGGACGTTGGGAAATACTTCACATGCAATAGCTCATATACTCCTCCAATGACTCTGTATTGTTATTATTTTTCTTGTTATACAGATAAAGATATCAAGTCACAGAGAGTTCATTAGTTAGCACAGAGTAGCTTATGCTGCAGTAACAAACATCTCAAAATTGTAGTGGATTAAAACATAACATTGAGCTGGGATGATTTGTTACCAGTGTGTCACTCTTCTAGAAAAATTCAGAGCAACTTGCTTACAAAAAATTACTCAGGAATTGAGG
The DNA here is from genome assembly GCF_049354715.1 of Callithrix jacchus. Taxonomy (NCBI): domain Eukaryota; kingdom Metazoa; phylum Chordata; class Mammalia; order Primates; family Cebidae; genus Callithrix; species Callithrix jacchus. The sequence goes on along the minus strand of NC_133522.1, from coordinate 35,986,736 downwards.
CTGCTTTCATGTTAACCCCTAGAACTTGTGGCTTTCAGAGTTACTCTGGCAGGGAAAGAGAGCAGTGGATGACCACGCAGGATCTTCCTTTTCTCCTGGCCATGGTGCACTTCCACTTACATTTTATTGGCCAAAAATGGCCACATGCTTCCAACTAATTGAAAAGGTAGATTCTGACTAATTGAAAAGGTACAGGTTTTCATGAGCCAGAGAATGGATAAATTAGATATGTCTAAGCACCAACAGTGGACTACAGACAGATACAGAAATTTAACCAAAGCTAAAAACCTAGAATTGGTAAAACCAGAATTTAAACCCAGTTTGTTCACAAGCTGACTTTATTCTAGACCTTGGGTCTCCGAACTTCAGCCATGCAATATCCACTATGTATTGATCTTGGAGGTACCTAGAGAAAATGGATGACTAGAAATGCTTACCACAGACCTTTAGATTTAAAAATAAACCCTCTAATAGCTTTTATATTCATTCTCACTTTAAGAAATACTAATCCCTTGTAAACCACCCATTCTTTGAGTTTTGAAGCATCACCTCCTCAACAAGCTCCTTCCAAACTCTTAAATGAGGTCACATTCCTTTTATTCTTTACTTTCATAGCACCATTTTGTAAAGCTCGTCATACTACTTTAAGGCCTATGAGTTCCGCAATGGCAGCAATCGTAACCTTCTGTGTCTGCAGAGATTGGCACAACATCTCACACAATGTGGGCTCTCAAAAATATGCATAAAGAAATAAAAAATTGGACTCTTCTGAAGCAAGCCATGCCATTACTGTTTTTCTTAATTTGTATTTGCGCAGGAAGGGTCTCACTATGTTTCCCAGGCTGGTCTTGAACTTCTGACTTTAAGTCACGTTCCCTCCTCAGCCTCACCAAAGTGCCCTAGTGTAAGCCAACACACCCAACCTTGCTGCTACTTGATATTTTCTGGTCTTAAAAAATGCTCCCCAAATGAGATAAAATTTATTCTTCTGCAATTTCCCTCTGACAATCTTACTTTTCTTATTTCTTCTCTCATAACTAACACTGAATAAGGCTACTTTCTTTTAATACAAGAGCTCTTCAAATGCCTAAAGATAACCAGCATGTGCTCCTAATTCTTTTGGTTTCCTCAATCTTTCCAAGCAAAAATGCATTCTAAATCCTTATCAGACCCTCTTTTATCTGCTTAAATATTCTGTTTTGTTAACTCTCATCCCAAAGTGTCCAGAATCAAGCTGATTGAGATATGAGCTGATTAGCTTTCCATAGTGGAGTTCTAACCTTCCTTGGAGAATAAATGGTACATTTTCCCCACTATAGGGTCTTCAGTGAAAAGTATAGTGTCTGACACCACATACAAGATACTCAGTGAGTATTTGTTGAATGAATGAATGTACGAATGCGCTTTAATATATATTAGATTCCTTTTGTAATTGTTTCCCACTCTGGGCTCATTTGACAACTGTAGACATATTTTTTCACACAGATTACGTCAGTTCTTCAAAACCTATACTCAGTTAAACAAAAGAGAGATGTTAATACAGAACTGGCAAACATTTATATAGAATATTCCCCACAAAACTCAAAGGAAATTAAGCCAACATAATCGAATGCTAATTTCCCTAGGGAAGTGTCCTTGTCCTTCTATAGAGAAAGTCTCCAGACCTACATTGCTAAAATAGCCTGTCTTTCAGTGTTCAAACCTTACAGTTAAAAGAAATGAAGAAAAGCAGCGGCGCTGGAGGCTGTTTCTATCTCAGTGGCACGTGCAAATGGAAACAATTTGCAAGAGATTATCTGAGGTCCAAAAAGGAAATAAGCCACTATAATCTTGGAGTACTGCAGCTTTCTCATTCCTCTCTTCCTTCTCCTATTCTTCTTCATCCTTGTCAGAGCTAAAACAGGAGCCCTGATATTTTCCAAATATTGGAGGCGATTTTCCATTAAATGATGGGACATAGCTGGCTGGCTGTAAGACCCCCTAACAGGTGCGCAGCGACATTACCAAGGAGGCTTCCCTGACACTCACAGCGGACAGCAGAGGCTGCCTCTGCTCGGACCAATAGTTTAGATTTGATCTGTCTAGAGAATGCAACACTCGATCGACTTCCCAGCAGCAGAACGCAAAGTTGAGGGAGAGAAAAAGAGCGTGTGTGTGTGTGTGTGTGTGCGCGCGTGTGTGTGTATGTGTCCGCGCGCGCGCGCGCGCGCGCCTATCTTGATCGGTGGGGTTGGGGCGGGCAGTAAATAAAGGGTGCGGCCAGCGAGGGGAGGAGGAAAGCAAGGATTGAGGAAATCAAGAACGTGGCTCCGCTCCCAGTTAACCTGCTGAAGCTCATCAGGGTAGCTCAGAGCCCCTGCACCAACTCACCCAGTACCCTCGCTCCTTCTTCGTTAGTCTTCTTTCCCCCTTTCCCCTCCTCTGTCTGCACCTACCCCCCACTTTTGCATCTGACCAGAGGACGAATGAGGGAGACGTTCCCGCAGATCGGGGCACCAACTTTCCTCAGCTGGTCTCTGGGCTCCGGGAGCCGGAGCGCGCTGATCCTTCGCGGTCCGCGGCCCATGGAGGAGGAGGAGGAGGAGTGGTGATGGGCTAGCGACAGCACCGAGGAGCCCCGAGCGAGCTCAGCCTTGCCAGCCAGCTCTGCGTTCCCACGCGGGTTCCCTCGAGCTCGTTTCGTGGGGAGCGCGCCGCGTGGTTGGAACCGGAGAATCCAGAGAGGATGAAGCGGGGACCCGGCCCAAGTTGGGTGCATCTCTCGGGCGTGCGGCAGCGGCTGTATCTCGGCATGAATTAAGAAGCGAGAAAGATGGAGCTCGGTACACTCCTCGCCCAGCCCGGGCTCTGGACCAGGGACACCAGCTGGGCACTCCTCTATTTCCTCTGCTACGTCCTCCCTCAGACCGCCCCGCAAGTACTCAGGATCGGTGAGTGAGCTCCAGGCTGCCTGCTTGGGAGACGTGGTCGCTCCCCGCGCCAAGGCGGGTGTAGCGGGTCCCCGGCGAGGCGGCGCGCGCTGGCGCAGGGGCAGGAGCTGGGGACCGTGGAGGTCAGTGCGCACGGGAGGCTACACAAAAAACGGGGAGCCGAGTCACTGCTTTCCTCCTGGAGGGCGCCAGGCTTCCCTGGGAGGTACAGTTGGCGGGTTTTTCAATCTGGGTTCCAGTAAAGAGGGCGATAGTGCCGGGAATCCAGGCTCACAGGGACCGGCACCCCTACTCTGGGCAAGGGATCGCGCGCCGCTGCAGCCACTGGAGTTGGGCACAGAAATGAGCTCTCCCAACCGCCTGGGTGGGCGTCCTGCAGTCCAGATCCGCAGCCCAGGTGCCTGGCAACCAGGGCTCTGGGCACTGGCAAGTATGCCCGAATCTCAAGAGTAGACTGCAGGGACCACTAGGGAATGAATGTCCTAGAGCCTGTTACCCTGGAGCCTCCAAGTTTTAATGCCTAAGTTGGATTCTTCCACATGGGGTCTGCCAAGTCTGAAGGGTTCTACTAGATTGGGGCAGAGTCCAGCTATGACTTCTCGCTGAAGGTTTGAGGAGTGAGAAGGACGGTCAGTTAGCAACAACAGCAGACACTTAAGTTTCTTCCCACTTGCTCCCTAATCTGCCTGCCTGCCCGACACTGAGCGAGATTCAGTTCCCAGTCCAGATAACTTCCTGGGAGATTCAGGGCTCTGATCTCAAATGAATTAAAACACACACACACACACACACACACACACACACACTCTGGAAGGCTGAATGTGGGAAGCCCAAAGATTGCAAAAGGCAAAGACAGTGGAAGGGGCATGGACTCAGGGCCATGAATGTACAGCACTCACCACCAAGGTTTGGTCTGTGGCTGCGTAGGACAATTCTTGAGCTTTGAGGGTTGACACAGCTGTTCACCTTTTAAACTAAACCCATTTATTGTTCTCTTCATCTCATTTGCCCTCCTCCGTTCCCAACCCATCGGGCTCGTAGAGACACAGTCACTGAGGGAGCCACAGGTGAAGTCCTGACATCACATGGGTCTCTTAACTTCTCCCATCTTCCACTTTCAACCGCAAGAGTGAAGCCCTGATCTCTGAGGACGTCTAACTCACACCCTTTCCAGGAACTAACAGAATATGCCAGGAGCAGTGCAAGGCACTGGCATAGTGATGCTTCCTGAGCAGTTGAAATTTTTCAATTACTATACTAGCTCTGACCTGCCATTAGTCAGTCCCTTTACAAAAATTCGGAAAATAGTGTGTTTTGTTTTTTGACCACTGAACATGACCATTAAAAGAAAAATAGAAACGTACTACTATTTGGAACTGCGGATCCCAAATACTAAGTTTTACTTCAGAAATGTTTTTTTCTAGGCTATGGGTAATTCTAATGTGCATTGTATTGGATAGTTTAGGGTCTTTACTAAAATAGTTTCAAAGTATTTATTTTTTTAAAAACTTACTACTATACAGAACTAAAATATCCTTTATCTGCGATAAGTTCTAGGTTTAACATCCTGGGTTTTGGGGAATGCAATCAACTCTATTAACCCTGATTTAAAATATATACATATATATTCCGAACAATACAAAGTAAGTAATGAGCACGTGTTATAATTTCTAATACTTGTTAACTTAATTGGTGTTTTGCTTGTGTGTTTTACGTTTTGAAAGAGACAAATCTTGGAATGCTAGAAATGACTGTGCTAGCCAATGTCCCTGTATAGCAAACATAAGGGAGCATTTTCCTTCTTATATCCCCCACATCTAAAGAAACTCAAGGAGGAGAAGGGTAAAGGATGCTTTAAGACATATTTGTTCATGGACCTGAGTATTTATCTAAGCTCCACGCAATCACAATCATCCATGTAAAAGTAGTTTTCAAACTGAAAACAACCAACACAATCCACTGACTTTAAAAATATGTGCCACAAGATAATGATATTTTCTTTTTTCCTAAATGGAAACCAAAAATGCATAAAATAAAATGGCATGGCATGGCCTGGTGTTGTTTATGTGCAGTACAAATGTCTTACTCCTTCCGACTTTGAGTGACCTGTGGCTGGCATGAGCACAGTCGCCCTGTATGCACCTAAGGTCCAATGCATGCTTTTAATTGAGCAATTTAGCACTGTGGAAACCAGCTTTAGCTCAGAAGAAACTTGTTTCTCTACAATGAGTTCCTTGTGTCTGTCAAGGGCAAAATTGAATGCAAAAACTTAACATTAAAGGGGTTGGAGATTAAGCCATGAGTGTATGTAAGGAAAAAGCAAGAGTTGTATTCTTTATTATGTCCTGACCCATCCTTCTTTCCAACAAACCACCAACCATCTAAGCAACCGACCGATCAAGTAAACAATCAACCAACCAACAAAAAGGGACTCTAGATTATTAACTTGCATGTTTTTTAGCAACTTAAAATATTCAAAGTATAGCAAAATCCCTAGGCACTTAGTACTGTGTCCTCATAGACAGAGGACACTCAAATACTTAAATGAATTAATTACTGGTCTACTTTTCTCATCAAAGTGTCTGCTTAAGCTTCAGCTTTGGAGAAAAGGATAAGAGCTAAGATGAAATTTACCCATACTAAATATTTGAGAGACCACCGAGTTCACATGTGCACATGAATTGAGCATACATTGTGAATGTCTGTTGGAAAGTTTATAATCCTATGCAACAGTTAAGAGACAGAGGAGGTCGGTAGGGTAGTGGTGCCCTTAACATTACTACTGCACTCGAGAAGTTTCCCAGCATCTTGCATAGAAGACGAATATCGCTGGCTGCTGGGAATTGTGAGGAGCTGCAGGGGTCATTCCTGCCTTTCTGTCTACACTAGTGCATATCAACAACCAGTTAGTTGACACACGCAATTAGTTGGTCTGTGAGGGTCACAAGCACAAATATCCTCCTTAATTGGGTGTCTGACTTAAAGCTAACAGTTAGAACAGGATCTAGGTAATCTTGGTAGATGCATCCCGCCACCACCATTAATGAAAAAAAAAAATTCCAACTGCATATGCAATTTCTAGGGCAGATGTGTAATATTGATAATAACGAATACAGAAAGATACAGTTAGATAGTATATTTTTGTGCATTATCTCAACACACAATTATAGAAGTCAGGGTAAAGACAGGATTAAGAATTGAGCAATGGGCACCCAGGCTTTCTGAGGTATGTTTTGGTGTCAGAAGCATAGGCCTGAGTCCCACCTCCACAATTTACTAGATACATAGATGAGTGAGTGAAGGTTATTTAGTCTTACCAGGCCATTGCTGTTACTTCTGAGAAATTGAATTAAAACCACTGCAAACCTCGCAATGTCATTGGTAAGAGCTCAGTGTGAAAGGACTTTGAGTAATATCTGGATACATTTGTTGTATCATTATTGTTGTATTTTGTTTTATAGTTCTTTTTAAAAAAATTATTTACATTTTTTCCTAAACAGAGACTTAAGTGTTGATTTGGTGTATCTTTATAAGACCTTTAATATCCTTGAGCCTAAATCTCTTCATCTGTGAACTAGCAGTAATGATATCAGCCTTTCCTATTTCACAAGGGAAGATGAAATACACTAATTTCTCAAATTACCAAAAAAACACCTCTGTATTATGTAGTTAAGTACATCCCATAAATAGAAATATTGTGGATATTTATCAGAATAGTGTGGAAAGTGATAGTGGCAATATCATTGTTCACATGCTTTTATTTCCTTAGGAGTGGCCCAAAATTATTTTATGTCAACCATTACCTTGGCTGTAGCATCACATTTGGATATTTTAACCCAAATATCCCCAAAGTTAAGTAATGTTTTTATTTGTTCATATTTTTGCTTAAGTGTGTGCAGACCCATGAGTTTATTTTTAGGCGCTTAATTTTTTCACCATTTTAATATTCACTTCTATTCAACAAATATTATTTGATTTCCTACTTCCCACCATGATCCAGACACATAAAATTGCAGGATATACAACAGTGAATAAAATGGGCATCTTCTGCCCCTTGAGGTCTGCATTCTGGCAATTGCAATCTATACTGCTGAAGTTTTTCATCAGATTTTCAAGGTGGACACTTAAAAGTTTTTTTTCAAATATTATTCTTGAAGAGTTTTCACTAATGTTCTGCCACTGATTTATTATATTAATTGCATAGTCAACTTGGAATAGATTCTGGCGTCCAAATGCATAGAGTACAGAGACTGGGTTCATGCTGCCAAACCTGGAACAGAAACTCAGAGGAGAGTTGCCCATGTTCAGGAAGACCTCTTTGGCTGGAGGTAGAGTCACTCTGAGAGAAGCACCTCTGTCTCCAAAATCATGTTGGTCCTAACATGAACTTGAAAACTCTAAAGGGCACCAGAAAAATCTAAAGAGAAGTTATCTGATAGTGTGATGTAAAAGGAAGTGCCTGACTAATGTTAACTTGTTTCTGCAAATGAGCAGATCTTTTCCCTTAACAATTTTAGCTGTCATTCATCTTTTTATTTAATATTGATTTTATGGGCCTAATGTTAACATTCTACAGACCTCAACTGTAGCTACTTTTCTTGTAAGGTTTGTGATCTCTGGTTTTCATGGAGATCGTAACTTTGCATAAGTTCAGTTGTTACTGGTAGAAATACCAGAAATTGAAACTAGCTATGCTGGTCTCAGATTTTTAGTTCCTTGCATTAAATTACGCCGTATTGTGCACAGACTTATGTATGCTTATGTATGCACAGTGTAACCGTGTATTCAAACAATGAATAACACTTATTTTATTAATTTAAGTAATTTCATTACCCTGAATAACTAAGAGCAAGAGTTTGTTTCTCCTCTATTAGATTGTATTTTAGTATACGCTATATTGGTCCTAACATGAACTTGAAAACTCCAATGGGCTCTTGAAAAATCTAGAGAGAAAGTATCTGACAGTGTTACATAAAAGGGAGTGCCTGACTAGTGTTAACATGTTTCTGTAACTAGGTGGAAATCAAATACAAGAAATAAACTCTTGCTCTTGGTTATTCAGGGTGACTAAATTATTTAAAAATGAGTGTGATTTATATGTGAGGCAATTAGCAAAGAGAAAAACCAGTAGTATCCGTGGACTCTCCAGAATTTCTCTTTTGAAAGGGTTCAAAGAATGCAATGAAGTTGGAGAGGAAGCCTTGCTACCTACCTATGCCCAGCGAACACACTGTTTGTTGTTAGAGTACAATTAACTGGGCTGGGTTTAGAGGAAGGATTGATGGAGATAGTGGTGGTGGTGGTAATCTCTCAATCCTCTTTTGTTGTTTCACTGACAGTTATCCATACAACATAAGAAATACCACTTATATTCTAGAATTTTTCCAAAGCTATTTAGACTAGAAGAAATTGTAATGTAGGACTCCAGGGAGAAGGGGATTTATATTTCCAGCTGCCTTTTTCCAACTGACTCACACCGAGAAGATTATTTAATTTTTTACCCTCAGTTTTGTTATCTCTAGGAGAGAAAATAATACCAAATTTATGGTTCATCATAAGGATGAAATATATCATATGTAAAATGCATGGCATATCTTAGATCTTGAGGAAGATTTTCTCTCTCTCTCTCTCTCTCTCTCTCTCTCTCTCTCTCTCTCTGTGTGTGTGTGTGTGTGTGTGTGTGTGTTTTCTGCTCTAGAAGTAAGAGTTAGAGTTTTCTGCTCTAGAATCACCTATTTGAACAAGTAAGCATGGGAAAAGGTTTTTACTTGGAGATTCATGAGGCACATTGATCATTAGTAAAGGCTCTTTGAAATTCTGCAGCAAAACAAACAAACACTCTGGTTTTTCTTGTTTGTTTGTTTAATCCAGTGTCTTTCACATTTTAATATTTGGAAGACCCTTATTTGAATCACAGCTATTAATGTCCCACTCAACTCATGCTCCCTGGAACACACCTGAGGAAACATCAGCCAGTAAAACAACTGAAATCTCAGCACACATATCCAAAGTCACATGGACGTACATATTCCTGCAGCTGCTTCAGTCTAAGTTGGAGTCTGCCATTCCCAATTTCAGAACTTTTTCTTAAAGGTTTAAGATTACCATGGCACACGATTACCTATGTAACAACCTGCATATACTGCCTATGTACCCTGGAACTTAAAATTAAAAATTTAAAAAAATTAACACTTAGCATGGTGCCAGATATTTTTCATGCTTAATAAATATTTTTTCTTTTAAAAAACATATACTTAGATGTTTAATACTTATTGCTATTTTTTATTTAGAAAAATTCTTAAAACCACATAATCTATTTGAAAGATTAGCTTACCATTTTATTCATTTAAAATGTGATCTGGGGGCATTTTCCTTCTCTTTTTCTCCCCACTAGATTTGCTTTTTAACATTGTTTTAAATTGAAAATTTATATTAGACTTATAATATCTTTTCTAGGAATGCAATTTGTGATAAATTAAAGGTCTATCTATATTTAAAATTTAACCTATTCTTTATTTTAAAATATCTGATTTTTCAAGTGATTAATTTTCATGGTGAAACAAAAACATTCAAATTAAAAGGAATGTATTCCAACAAATGAATTGTGTTAACATCTTATCTTGATTTACTACTGAGATCAATTCTTGCATCAAATTGGAAACTCCCTACTTTGCCAGCACTATCACTATTTTCCAATTAATTTATTTAAAATAATTAAATTGTTTAAAATAATAAAGCAATTAGAAAAATAGTTCATCTTGGAGAGGAAAATTTTTAAAAAAGAAAGAAATAAAAATATTTAATTTATAATCTCATTTATAAACTACTGAAAAAGATTAAAATCTTTAGAATAACTTTCCTGGGTTACTTGGATAATATTTTACTTTTTTGTATTAAAAATTTAGGGATTTTTAAAAGTACATAATGAAATCTAAGGTTAGATTAGTCACAAATTGAAATTAACAAGCAGTGATATTGACTAAATAATAAGTAAACTCCTACTGGCCACAAATTAATCTCATAGAAACACCATCCACAGCTTTAAAAGCCTTTCTTTGAACTATTTAAATGTTATTTGGCACATTCATCAAATAAAGCAGTTAAATTTAATAGAGCAGTTAAAGGTTAGTACATGCTATGTCTTTTTTTTTTTTTTTTTTTTTTTTGAGATGGCATTTCACCATATTGGTCAGACTGGTCCCGAACTCCTGACCTCAGGTGATCCACCAGCCTCGGCCTCCCAAAGTGCTGGGATTAGTTACTAGTTTACTGGTATCCTGGCTAGGTAAAGCAAAAATACAAAATAAAAGAACCATACAATAGCCTATCAACTGTCTAAAAATTTCTACTTAGTAATGTTTTAAGAGGAGTGTGATAATGCAGATTTTTATATCAGAATTGTGCCTGTGTGTTTTTATTTAACAGAAATTCAATGGTTAGTATACACACACATGTATTTCCTCCTTCTGTCTGCTGAGAGGGCTTAGGAACAATGACACCCCAGTAACAATGAGCACTCCTGGCACACAGGGCTCCTCAGAAAAATGTGTTAGTCTAGGAATGGGAAAAGAGATACATAAGATGATTCTGAAGGATCTTATAGTGTTGGAAAGTGAAGAAATGCTCCCATGAGTGCATACTGCTAAAGATAAATAATTACATAAATAGGTAGGGAGAATAGGCAAATCGCCTCAGCAGAAGAGCCAGGAGATCCAGGTTAGCATCAGCAGTGGTAGGTTATGCTGACAGTATTGACACTGATAATAGGTGGTGCAAAGGTTATGTTACCTATCTGGTCTTCCTCCCCAAAGCCTAGAACCCTACTCTAATAATGAGAAAACATCAGACAAATTCCAATAGAGTCGCATTTTACAAATAGCTGACGAATATTGATCAAAACCACTAAAGTCATGAAAAACAAGGAAAATCTGAAAAACTGTCACAGCCAAGAGAAGCCTAAGAAGACTTAATGAGAAAAGTGTAATGTGCTATCCTGAATACGATCTTGTAACAACAGCAACAAAATGACATTAGGTAAAAACCGAGGACTCTGAATAAAGATTTACTTTACTTTATAATAGTTTATTAATACCCATTTATTCATTTTAACACTGGACCGTACTAATGTAAATAATAACAGGGGAAAGAAGATGTGGATTATATGTGAACACTGTACTGTATTCTCAATTTCTCTGTAAATCTAAAGCTGTGCTAAGAAATAAAGTCTATGTTTTAAAAAGATTCAACTCATATCAAGGTTTCTTCTGTTACTGTTTCTACTTACTCTGCAGTACATTAAGATCTACAGCTGTATCAAGGGAAATAAAAGGAAAAACTCTTGTTTATTCCATACAGCATGCTACATGCAGGCTTTTCTAAGACTCTCCTTAAAGACAACAATACAGAATGTTAAAAAAAATCATTGAAGAAATAAGCTTTATATAAAAATTGCTAACCTGATGGTTATACATCTTCTTTAGAATTCTGCAGTGAGTTTGTAGAACGTCAGACATTAGCTGTTTCTATTCATTAGCGTCTTGGTCTTCAACTATTATACTTTTTGTATTTAAATATAATTTACCATTGAATATTGATTCAAGCAGTGTAACATATTCTGTTAGAGGCTTTAAGTGCTGATGTCTTTAAATGAAAAGTCACAGAAAACTATTTACATACAATACTTTCCTTAGCAAAATTGTCTAAATATGCCTTTAAAAATCAATACTTAATTCCCAGAGCTTAAGAAAAACCACATCATAATTCAGATTGGGGAAAGGATGGTAAAAATCAAGTATTTTTATTTTCTTTCATTGTAAGGAGTCAATTGTGACTTTTAAAGGCTTTCTTTTTTCCTAAATTTTAAACTTCTAAAATGTTGAATTACATACTTTAGCAATCCATAAACAGATACTGCACTCTGATGACCTGGCTATGCTTATATTGAATGAAGTTACTGTACTTAATCTCCTACAAATGGCTTAATCCCATAGAGCCATTCTTCAAGTCTAAAGCCAATATTTGCCTTTTGAATTCTGGGCAATGCTGTTTCTTTTGTTCTTAGGATATATTTGAACCCTAAGGCAGTTTCCATGCAAGTCCACTGAGTTGGCAAGAACCTTTATAAATGATTGCGAATCGAATCATCTAAATGTTCAACAGGAGGGAATGGTTAAGAAACTAACAGTATGTCCTTCAGGTTTATTCATGTTGCAGCAAATGACAAAATTTCATTCTGTTTTGTGGCTGAATAGTATTCCATTCTGTATATTTACCACATTTCCTTTATCCATTCATCCACTGATGGGCACAGGTTGACTCTCTATCTTGGCTACTGTGGATAACATTGCAATGATCTAGACTGCAGATCTCTTCAACATGTTTATTTCAATTCTCATGTATATATACCAGAAGTGAGATTGCTGGATCATATGACAGTTCTATTTTTAGTTTTTTAAGCAACCTACATACTGCTTTCCATAATGATTGCACTAATTTACAGTGCTGCCAACAGCATATAAGAGTTGTCTTTTCACCATATCTTTGCCAGCATTTGTTGTTATTATTATTTTTTGTCTATTTTATTATAGCCATTCTGAACTTTGTAACTGAGGAGACGTTACTTAAGAAATGAAGCATTCATTAAATATGATCCTTAAGAAGAAATAAGTAAAAACTGCATACAATATAATATAGACTATAGTGCATGGTTTTACATACTTTGGATTGGGATTATATACCGTTCATTCTTGCTTATAGATAATAAATTTTAGTTAATGTGGAAAAGGGAAGTTTATTGTTTTTATTAAGATGGTAGAATCATGGGTGAAAATTTCCTTTCACTTTCATTTCCATTAGTGTGTTTTGTCCAATTTAATAACTATTGGTTAAGGATAAATTCTGTAGCTTCTAGATTAATAAAGCAGACATTTGCCTGCAGATTGCTATAGTGAAAAGTGCACTGGATTGAGAGTTTTTCCACTTCTGGTGTTTTTAGCTTGGCCATGTCATATAACCTCCTGGTAAATCCAACCCTTTGCCAGAGAGTAGTGAGTGGTGAGCAAGTCCCTGGGTGCCTCTGCTGATTTCCATATCTGTAATCCCCTCCACAGTATCTGCATTATTTTGTTGTTATTGGGATGAACTGATAGGCTGCACGAAGATGTGCAGCTGTATTACATTCAACATTTATAGCCACAGCATCCAGTGCATGGAACTTCGTTTGTTTCCCTGTAACTAATCTTAACTGGCACACATCAAAGTGAGGACCTTGGTATGTCCCCAGTGGGAGTTTCCTGGCTCTCTATTTCTAATGTAAATTTTTATGCATCTATTTTCTCTCTTCTCCCTACAGAGATAAAAGACCTTAAAGGAGAGGCATTTGCTGTCATTCCTCCAGGACAACCACTGGGGGGTAGCTTGTCCCACCAGGTCCTGGGTATCAGCCTCTAATGCATTGCATTCACCGCCCACATCCCTGACTGGGGAGTACCATGTGATACACTCTGCTGCTGCTCATCCTTCAAGACTCAGTGCATTTTCCATCTGGTCTTTCACTTAGCTGGTGCTTGCCCAGCGCCTCTTCAGGGTGGAATCTCTGGCTCACACAGCAGCACCCACTCCAAGTGACCTTCAGGTCCTGCTTGTTATCTCAGGCTCTTTCTGTCCAAGTTTATCCTGCCGTCATCTCGGCTTTCCTGGTGGCACCTTGAATGGCAAACTGTACACTGTGGTTCTCCACTCCCAGAGACCCAACTGCCTATGGGCATGGGATTTCTCCAAATCTAAGGGATTTTATTGTCCTCTTACCTTGACTCCAGGTTTCTCAATTTGAAAGGGAGAAAAGATGGAGCTGAATTCTTGTACTGTCATACATCTATCTCAACTCTCAGGTTCAGGCTGTAAATACTGCTGTGGTCTTTAAAGCAACAGTTTTATTTATTTATTTGTTTGTTTGTTTACTTATTTAGAGATGGAGTCTCACACTGTCGCCAGACTGGAGTGCAGTGGCGCAATCTCAGCTCACTGCAAACTGCCTCCCCGGCTGAAGCAATTCTCCTGCCTCAGCCTCCCGAGTAGTTGGGACTACAGGTGTGTGCCACCACGCCAGGCTAATTTTTGTATTTTCAGTAGAGACAGTGTTTCTTTCTTTTGGCCAGGATGGTCTTGGTCACTTGACCTTGTGATCCACCAGCCTCGGCCTCCCGAAGTGCTGAGATTACAGGCCTGAGCCACTGTGCATGGACTAAAGCAATGGTTTTTAAAATAAAAGCAGCAACTAAAGAAGCAACAATAGCAATACACTTTTTATATTTCAGTTTTCAGCTTCGCAGCAGAAAACCTAGGCCATGAGTGTCCAACCCTTTGAATCTGAAGATGTTTTTGCTTATCTGTGGTGGCAGATATCATATGCACAAACCTTTTTCTTAGCTCATCAGCTATCCTTAGTGTTAATGTATTTTATGTATGGCCCAAGACAATTCATCTTTTTCCAGTGTGGCCCAGGGAAGCCAACATGTTGAATGCCTGTGGTCTAGGATTTTAGGACTAGTGTCTCTGTCTCCTTCTCTCTCTTCATATCATACATATTTTATACATTCATAGAGATATGATGTGTGTGTGTCTGCATTTATTACAGATTATTTCCATTTGTATATATAGTAAGCATTGCATATACACATTAGTAAGCATACTTATTGCATATATTATACACACTGCAGCCCAAAATACTGAGTATATAATATATGCTACATAGTATAAATTCATATTTATATATATACAAATATATAGTTGTATGCTATTTATTATAATTATCCTTTAGTTTGTATATTACATATATATTATATATATCATTACACACAGTATAATACATACTGTATATCATATATAATATACATATAATTGTAGATAAATTCATATTTATATATTAAGATTCCAATTTGCATTTTTCTCTGTCTTTTACCTATGCTACCTGAAAGGAAATCATACAAAAAGCTATCATTGCATTTTGAATAACCAGGCAAGGGCAATGTCTATGAGTGCTGGGAGTGTGGAGCAGGGAGGCATCTGGACTGCTTAGACCACACCAATTTGTTGTGCTTTTAGGATTTCTCAGGCTACATGCAGCTGATTTTGAAATACCTGTTCTGCTTCTCATGAGAATATCCCTCTTGTTCAGACTGAACAACAGGGAACACACACCAGCATCCAGGCTCCGATTAACATGGAAGGATTGATGATCTGCGACATGTGTGGAATGTTTGTCAGAAAATAGACAGTATGATAACACAAATAAAGTACCTTAGAGAAAAAAATGATTTAATAGAAAATACAATAAAATTATTATAAATAATTGTTCATCATTAGCTTAGCCTAGCAGTATACTCTTCTTGGAATACTAATGATAAATAAATTGTAAAGTGAAAGAAATTAGACCCAGAAATCTATTTGAACAAACTGTAGAAAACACATAGTCTTAAATATGTATATGTGTATATATGTGTGTGTATATACATGTAATTTCTTATATTAAATATACATATATAAAACTATGTAAGATACATAAATAAATCAACCACAATAATGGTTAAGATCAGGTAGAGCCTTCAAAGATCTTAAAGTCCGACTTTTTCATTTCATAACTGAGAATACTAAGACCCCAGAAAGTAAGCTGAAATAAAGACTCAGTGAGCAAGCCACAATTCATAACCTTCTTCTCAGTGCTATTTTCTTGCAACTTTGTTTTTCTCATACAACTAATTTGAAGGGTGTTAAAAATCTATATTTGGATGAATGAGAAATAGCAACCAACCAACAAAATTTGAAAAAGTTTCAGAATACAAAAGCATGGACTAATCAGTGTGGTTTCTTTAAATTAGGATGCCCGTTGCAGAGAATTTTAAGGTGGGTCTTAAATGAGAGAGTGAATGAAATGGAGGTGAGGCCAGAGGGATTATTGTAAATACTCAAATCTAGGGAAATTTTAATGTCCGGGGGAAATACTGATAAAGAAATCTTAACAGAAATATGTTAAACTATGCATATCTTGAAGGGTTTTCTTTTTTAACTTTGTATTATGTAGGTATTTCTGATTAACTTATCCTACAGTTACTTAAGTGAGGAGAAATGTCTTCATATCTAAAAGGACTCTTGTTTTTTGGAGACAGAGTTTCTCTCTTGTTTTGTTGCCAGGCTAGAGTGCAATGGCACAACCTTGGCTTACCACAACCTCCCCTCTCGGGTTCAAGCAATTCTTCTGCCTCCACCTCCGCGTAGCTGGGATTACAGGCATGCGCCACCAGTCTCAGCTAATTTTTTGTATTTTTAGTAGAAACAGGGTTTCTCCATGTTGGTCATGCTGATCTCAAACTCCCGACCTCAGGTGATCCACCTGTCTCACCCTCCCAAAGTTCTGGGATTACAGGTGTGAGCCACCATGCCTAGCCTAGGACTCCTAGAAAAAAAATAAAATTAGCATTTAAAAATGAGTGGTATATAGCATTATGATTTAGAATAATTGGAGTCTATGGGCATTACATTTTGTATTATCCTAATTTAGTTGGAAATATGTAAGTGAGAGTTATCCTTTGGTTAGGCTAAGTACATGTGCATACAAGGCAAGAAGACTAAAGAGTGGTATCTTTCACTCACTTTTTGAGAACGTCATAAAAACCAGGAAGGCAGCCCACCATTTGGGACTTTGAGATTCATAGTCTCACTCTTATATCAGATGCAAAAAATGAAGTGGAATATATCATTGATATGCTGCCTAAAAAGACAAAAATCGGTGAACAATTCCTGGAGATCATGCTAAGTTTGCTGACCTCCTGGAGGCCAAACTCCCTTTCATTTCCTGTGAAGTCATCCTTCAAATCAACTTCTGGGTTTTGCAAAGTAACATTTGATCTTTTCTTCTCCCTTCAGACTATGAAGTTTTAATTTATGTATTCACACCCTCTCTGTCATTTACTTATTCATTTATTCATTCTTATATTTATAGCTTGTCTTATTCTAAAAATATTTTAAAGGCTTACAGAAATACATACATTATAATTTGATAAAATACATTAATGAAAATGGAGGTAGAGGTGAAGCAAGATTAAGGCAGGGGTGTTTCCCTGAAAGGATGACAAAAGTGGATGAGAAAATTTTATCTGCACTTCCTAGCAGCTGAATTAAGAAGGGAAACAGAACAAATCCCAGAGTTCAGAGGTCTGGTTGCTTAAACAAATTATAGGTTTTTCAGGTTAAGAACCATGAAAGAAATTTATCCTGTGATCTTGATAAGGGCAAACAATGTGATGTTGTAGATAACATACTAGAATAATCAATAGTGTGTTTCATACATTTGTTTCTTATGAAGTGCTCAATACAACTCTATGGCAAGGCATCACGTATTAACAAGAACACTTCTACAGAACGTCTTGGTATGGAGCTCTCAAGTCGCTTGGTTTGATCTACACTTAACTATATAGTTTCTAGAGAAATTGATGGCTTGTACGTTACCTCATCATCATTCATAATGATTGCTCCTTGAGTCTGAGCTTTTTCGAAAGGCGAGCAGCAGAAAGTTAGAGAGAAGGGGGGTTATCATTAAGTGTGAATTTCTGCTTAGAGCCAGAACCATAAACATCAGAAGGTAGGAATGAGGTCCTTCTATGAAATTAAGAAACCTAAATAAGGTACTTTGTTAAACAGAAGACCACCACCTTACCTCTCTGAGGATGAGACGCTTGGAAGCAGAGGCCATGTTTTACTCAGAAAATCATTGCAAATATTTTTGATTAGTGATAAGAGTCACTAAAAGATTAAAAAAATGGTTGGGGAAGAATCAAGTTTTTTGAGACATTAAGTTTAAATAGCGTGTCTTTCAGGTAAATTCTAAGATAGGTAAGTTGGGAATCGTACATTCACCTCATATCGGATCATCCGTAAACTAATAACATGTTCAGTATAGTCTATCCACTATGATGACTGGGTTTCAGAGCAGTTGTTCTTAGCCTTTCTTACAGAAATCATAGAATAAAGCTTATCATGTCATGACCTCAGTGTTTCATAACTACATATATATCTGGTTCATCACTTCATCACAATCCCTTTTCCATCTAACCTTCTTTCATATATGTATATGTAGCTCCCCACTGTTCAGATAATATTTTCCAATCTTTGTACTCTTGTTTACCGTAGATTTTGAATTTTGTACTTGCTTAACTATGTTTTTGTTGTTTTGTTTGTTATTAGAGTCTACTTTGCGTATCTTGGCCTGGTCAGTAATAAAGCTTAAATCTTTTCTATCCCCTCTGAATCTCTCAGATACTCCTCTGTAATCCTAATCATGTCCTCTTAGAAAAGCCTGTTTATCTAACAGGACTATTGATTATATAAGACTGAAGGGAAATAACTAACTGTTGTTTGTCAGTCTGTGTTCTGAACGTCAGATCTGCCCACATTTCTTTAGACTCCGTATTTTATGTTACTACCATGGGCTTAAGACGTAAAAGCAAACAAACCTGAAAACGTGAAACACTGGTGTGTTTGGTTTAAGGTTCTTCTCTTACTCTGAGGTGCCTGAAAAGATAACTTTAACTTTTGTTCAATTTCTTGTCTTTTTTTCCGAGAGAAAGGGAACACCCATTATAACTCTATGGCATATTTCATTTCCAAACTCACACTTCTCTATTTTGAGTTCAAACTAAAGACTCCTATCACATCTGCAAAATGCCAAGGTGAGCTACAAATTGAGTTAATGATAGCCTCCTTCTATTTCATGTTTATTACCACAATGTTTTACTGGCTTTTTCTAGTTTCCTCTCTTTCAAACATTAATATGAATGTTGTATATTAGATACTGTGAAGAAGTACAACATCTCCTTTACAGCTGCCTGAGAAAAGCTTGCGACTGACATTTCCACTGAAAAGTAATATGCAGAAAAGAAAAATGAACTTCTTTAGGCTTTTTAAGGAAAGACAGTATCTCACTTCAAGTCAATCTGACCATTCAAATTAGCATTGTATTTTATAAATCTATCTATAGCATAATTCATAGTCAAAGGGAAATACGGCAAAACTCCCCATGGAAAGACTCATTTTTACATCATAATACATACACATAAACACATACAAATGACATAAAATTGTGTGTAAATCAGTACATGAGTCCTTTCAGGCCAAAAAAAAAAAAAAAATCATTGCTTTCTAGCTAGTGTAGACTTGAGAAAACCATTTTGTGTTCTGCAGTCTGGTCTTATGAACCAAACACTCATATGTGAGGTTCTTCCTGAGAAAATAAAACAAGTTCCTCAATTCTCTCTACACTTATCCCAAAAATCTGCTCAAAAAGTGACTTATTTAGAGGCATACAAATGCATGGCCCAATAATGAAAATGAAGGGTGAAAGGACTGAGAAATACAAGAGCAAAACTTGTAAGTTTGAACTTTTTAAGTAATTTTTAAGCCAAGTGACTGTTTTCTTTTTAAATGATAATTTAAATAAGTATTTTTTAGCATACAAGAATTAAGAAAATTAGTTGAATGCAAAGAAAAATAAAAAGTGCATTTAGGTTGCTTCTAATATATAATCTTTTTTTTCTAATAATGCTTTTTTCTGAGATTTGTAGTATCCATGCAATACTGTTAAAAAAATAAATCATTTCTGTGATTTATGTCAAAGTATATGTACATTTAATTATTAAAGGCTATGAAGAATAGAAAGGTATGCATTTTTAAGACGATTATAAAATCAGTTTTTTTCTACCCATAGAAATTATTTTTTAACAGTGTTTGGCATTTATTGAAGAAATAAATGTATAGAAAACTTATTTTAAAAATAAAATATATTAATGGTTTTATCAATTCAATTAAAAATTAAAATATTTTTTGTTGGACACAAGTCATTTGATACACAGGTTTATATACCACATCTTCACCATTACTCTGAAATAGAAGTAGTTATATCTAATATAACCGCGTTATTGATGTAGAAATTGAAGTCAGATTTTATGAACAAAATCAAATTAATAGTGATCTTGCATATATCCCAAGAGTGGAAAAATGCACCTTATGAACACATCGTCCAGCTTAATAGCCTGCATAATCTAGATTTGGATAACTGCTAACCCTTTCATTCATCTACCTTCATTACAAAACAGTAGTATCACCCAGAAAGACTACTGAAGTATGCTATCAAAAGCAAACATAAATCTACTTACTGGAAAATTATTCTTAAATTATCTTAAAGTAATGAGCTGGTACCTGAGGAAATATAAGAAGTATATTCTGAATGCTAATTTTTAACCTAAAATTTTTAATTTACTGCAATTAAATTTCCTTTAGGACCTTGCCTAATTCTATTTGTCAAGCTTTTAATGTATATTAATTTATATTGCAACATTAAAGAGAGCATATGTGCAGAGAAACAAAACCAAATTCAAAAGGCTTAATTAAAAACGAAGGGAACCTGAGTGAAATTTTAGACATTAGAAGTCTGACCTATGCTAACCTATTTTCTTTTATTTATTTGATTTATGAAAACTCAACTTTTACTTGAAAACCCCTAAAGAATGATTACAGATTGAAGATTTTTAACTGTAAATTAAAACCATTAAGAATGGCAACAATTTGAATTGATAATCTTAGTGGGCCTTGCAATCAGCACTAACATGCCAAACTCGTCTTTTTTATTGTGAAATATATTGGAAAAACTTTAGTATTTGGACAGCACCTTTTCCATTACATTTATATATTAATTTGAATCTGTGAAGTAACTCCTCTAGAACATTTGTATGCAACTGCGAGTCATTTTCGTCCTCCAGGAGACATTTGGCAATGTCTGAGGACATTTCTGTTTGTTTCTGCTGTAGGAGTGGTGGAAGCTGCTACTGGCATCTAGTGGTTAGAGGTCAGGAGTGCTACTAGACATCATGCAATGCACAGGGTAGCCTCTGCCACAGGAGACTAACCAGCCCAGAATGCCAACAGTACTGAGGTTGAATTTTAGGGTGGAAATTATGAACACAAACCTAGTGTAGGTTTAGTGCAGATGCTTTGGAAACCCTACTCTAGAGAAAAAGAAATAAATAAAATCCTCAATCACCTATTCTCAGATGGTATGAGCCAGACACCATGTTAGTGTTTTGCCATGAATCCAGGACATTCAGGGCAAAACAGTTTTGATAACACTTCCCTTGCCAGGCATTTATGGTACCTCTTCTGAAAACATGTCCATCTGCAACACAAAATGGACACTACAGCACGTTACAAAATCATGCATAAAAATTTACCTCACTCAATGGCTCTCCAATCTTTATGAGCATCTGCTATATGCAGGCCACTGAATACACATTAATGAGCAGGGTAGGCAGTCTGTCTTCATGGAACTCACACTGTAGGAAAGGCACAGGGATGTGAATTCAATGATCACACAAATACATACTTAATTCTAAACCATGACAAATATTATTAATGAGAGGATCATGATTCTATGAGCTCCTCTAATGAGAAAAACCAACAAGGTTAAAGAAGGTCAAAGACACTTTTACAGGGTAAGAAATCTGTGAGTTTACATCTGTAAGAGAAGTCACTCCTGAAAACTGACTTCAATAAAAAGGAAAGGACTCCAACTAGGGGAACAGCATATGTAGACGTCCAAAGGTGAAAAGACATGTGCCCAGTGACAATTTAGTTCTTTTGTTTGACTCTTGGCGTACACATGTGTACGTTAGCCTTTTCTAGTAACCTTTTCTAATAATGGGAAAATGAAACTATTCCTCAAGTTAAATTTACAATGTAGAGCTAGCTATTTAACAAGCTAGCTATTTAACAAATAGCTATCTCCTCCAAAGATAAAAACTTAAATTTCTCTTTGAAGAAATAGAGAAATGAGATAGAATGTTCCTATTACCCCTGAGGACTGTGAAGAGAGAAGCAGAGAAGGGAATTTCTGGGGGAAACAAATTTAAAAATATTTCTCTTTGCCTAAATCTTCATTGATTCTTCTCCTATTCTGCCTCTGGAAGAGTCCTCTTGTTTCTGTAATGGTTTTTCTGAACTGCCTCCATTCCTTGTCAAACAACACAGGGCATCAAAGAATGTCAGCCAGAAAGAATTCACAACTTTACTTATTTTATTTACAAATGAAGGAAATGGAGGTACCAAGAGGTCCTCACTGTTTAATATCAATTTTTAAAATAAGTACTATTCTGAAGCATGTTGGCCCATAAGAGGGACTGTTTTTAGCACATTAAACTTCTTCAAACCACTATGTAGGTTGATTCAACCTCATGCTTTGTAAAAGTACAGAAGTGATTTACAAATTTGATTTTAAGAATGAATCAAATGGCTGTTTCTATAATTAAATCTACCCTGTGTAGCTAGATAGACAGCAAGTGTTATGTTCTAGCAAACTCTTAATTCTCCTATAAGTCATTCAGGGAGTGCTACCTTGTTCAGTGAAGAATTAAGATAAAGAAGGCCCTGAGTATGTTTCCCATATTCTCAATCTCAAGGAAGTGTAACCAATCTTGAAAGTGCTGTCTAGGTGTGTGCTTAGGGACCGTCCTGAGATTCACTCCACTTACAGATTGCTGTAATACTTCTTGCAGAGAGCCTGGAATACATGCAATGAAGAGGGCATTACATATATTCATTTGTGTGCGTAGATACTAATCTGAAATCACTCAAGCCATGCTTGCTCCAGCAAAACAGTTTTCTCCGGTGACTATGATGGATATTTTCTGTTTGCCCCTCCAGATCCACTCTCCACCAGCCTCTAACCTCCTTGGACTTTAGGGAGTTGCATCAAAAGGTTCTCTTGCCTTCTTCCCTCATATTGCTTTTGGCCAGTGGAAGACAGTATCAGACTGGAAGACCAGAACAGCTTATGGCTTTGAGTTCCATGACTCCCTTCCTATTGACTTCATGTGAGATGTTGAGGCTGAGTTCCTCCTCCACGTGTCCTAGCTCATTTTGGGTGCCTCTCTCCTAAAGCTCCAGATGTCTCAGTGCTTCCTTTTCTTGACCCTTTAACCCTAGGATTGACATGTTGTTGGTGGCTTACAGCTCTTTTTTTTTTTTTTTTTTTTTTTTTTGAGACGGAGTTTCGCTCTTGTTACCCAGGCTGGAGTGCAATGGCGCGATCTCGGCTCACCGCAACCTCCACCTCCTAGGTTCAGGCAATTCTCCTGCCTCAGCTTCCCAAGTAGCTGGGATTACAGGCACGTGCCACCCTGCCCAGCTAATTTTTTGTATTTTTAGTAGAGACGGGGTTTCACCATGTTGACCAGGATGGTCTCGATCTCTTGACCTCGTGATCCACCCGCCTCGGCCTCCCAAAGTGCTGGGATTACAGGCTCTCCAAACACTCTTAAACAGCCAACTCCTGTGAATGTGCCGTCTGTTCTCTGCCAAAATGGTGACCTAGACAGAGGCTGGATGCAATTGGGCTGAAACATCTCTTGACAAAACAATAAATGATAAAGATAACGTAAGTGTGCGACTTAGTAGATATATCAGGTATTTTCTACCTATGCAGGAAATGTCAGACTTTTCCACAATCATTTCAATTAGGTTTTCCGTAATGTACCATTTTAATAATGTAATATATGCACTGTTTCTGAATTTTTTTTTTTTTTTTTTTTTTTTTTGAGACGGAGTTTCGCTCTTGTTACCCAGGCTGGAGTGCAATGGCGCGATCTCGGCTCACCGCAATCTCCGCCTCCTGGGTTCAGGCAATTCTCCTGCCTCAGCCTCCCGAGTAGCTGGGACTACAGGCACGCGCCACCATGCCCAGCTAATTTTTTGTATCTTTAGTAGAGACGGGGTTTCACCATGTTGACCAGGATGGTCTCGATCTCTTGACCTCGTGATCCACCCGCCTCGGCCTCCCAAAGTGCTGGGATTACAGGCTTGAGCCACCGCGCCCGGCCCTGTTTCTGAATATTTTTTATTTGCTTTGCTTATTTTTCTGTTAGTTACCAGTGCATAGGCACTTGGTGAATATACTTGGTAAATAAGTGTTCACACACACACACACACACACACACACATCACATTATTATGTGCTATGAAATACAGCAGAAATAGATGAAACTTGGTCCTTGCATTTAAAGATTTTCAATTTAGGTAAAAGAGATATAACATATGCTGGTGAATATTGAGCTATTCAAGAGACTGATTATGAATATTCTATACCTTTAAACCTCAGCTTCATATCTCAGTATGTGTAAGAAGTGGAAAAATTGCACAGCTTCTCTTAGCATTAATTTTCTTGTCTGTAAAATGAGACTGGTTATGTTTACTTCACTGGGCTTTTGA